>NC_091305.1:16186734-16226734 GCF_038502225.1 Cherax quadricarinatus | reverse complement strand
GGTGGGTGAGATGAGCCAGGGAGGAGTGGTGGGTGAGATGAACCAGGGAGGAGTGGTGGGTGAGATGAGCCAGGGAGGAGTGGTGGGTGAGATGAACCAGGGAGGAGTGGTGGGTGAGATGAGCCAGGGAGGAGTGGTGGGTGAGATGAGCCAGGGAGGAGTGGTGGGTGAGATGAACCAGGGAGGAGTGGTGGGTGAGATGAGCCAGGGAGGAGTGGTGGGTGAGATGAACCTGGGAGGAGTGGTGGGTGAGATGAACCTGGGAGGAGTGGTGGGTGAGATGAACCAGGGAGGAGTGGTGGGTGAGATGAACCAGGGAGGAGTGGTGGGTGAGATGAGCCAGGGAGGAGTGGTGGGTGAGATGAACCAGGGAGGAGTGGTGGGTGAGATGAACCAGGGAGGAGTGGTGGGTGAGATGAACCAGGGAGGAGTGGTGGGTGAGATGAGCCAGGGAGGAGTGGTGGGTGAGATGAACCAGGGAGGAGTGGTGGGTGAGATGAGCCAGGGAGGAGTGGTGGGTGAGATGAGCCAGGGAGGAGTGGTGGGTGAGATGAACCAGGGAGGAGTGGTGGGTGAGATGAGCCAGGGAGGAGTGGTGGGTGAGATGAACCAGGGAGGAGTGGTGGGTGAGATGAACCAGGGAGGAGTGGTGGGTGAGATGAGCCAGGGAGGAGTGGTGGGTGAGATGAACCAGGGAGGAGTGGTGGGTGAGATGAACCAGGGAGGAGTGGTGGGTGAGATGAGCCAGGGAGGAGTGGTGGGTGAGATGAACCTGGGAGGAGTGGTGGGTGAGATGAGCCAGGGAGGAGTGGTGGGTGAGATGAACCAGGGAGGAGTGGTGGGTGACATAAGCCAGGGAGGAGTGGTGGGTGAGATGAGCCAGGGAGGAGTGGTGGGTGAGATGAGCCAGGGAGGAGTGGTGGGTGAGATGAACCAGGGAGGAGTGGTGGGTGACATGAGCCAGGGAGGAGTGGTGGGTGACATGAGCCAGGGAGGAGTGGTGGGTGAGGTGAGCCAGGGAGGAGTGGTGGGTGAGATGAACCTGGGAGGAGTGGTGGGTGAGATGAGCCAGGGAGGAGTGGTGGGTGACATGAGCCAGGGAGGAGTGGTGGGTGAGATGAGCCAGGGAGGAGTGGTGGGTGAGATGAGCCAGGGAGGAGTTGTGGGTGAGATGAACCAGGGAGGAGTGGTGGGTGAGATGAGCCAGGGAGGAGTGGTGGGTGAGATGAACCAGGGAGGAGTGGTGGGTGAGATGAACCAGGGAGGAGTGGTGGGTGAGATGAGCCAGGGAGGAGTGGTGGGTGAGATGAACCTGGGAGGAGTGGTGGGTGAGATGAGCCAGGGAGGAGTGGTGGGTGAGATGAACCAGGGAGGAGTGGTGGGTGACATGAGCCAGGGAGGAGTGGTGGGTGAGATGAGCCAGGGAGGAGTGGTGGGTGAGATGAGCCAGGGAGGAGTGGTGAGTGAGATGAACCAGGGAGGAGTGGTGGGTGACATGAGCCAGGGAGGAGTGGTGGGTGAGATGAACCTGGGAGGAGTGGTGGGTGAGATGAGCCAGGGAGGAGTGGTGGGTGAGATGAACCAGGGAGGAGTGGTGGGTGACATGAGCCAGGGAGGAGTGGTGGGTGAGATGAGCCAGAGAGGAGTGGTGGGTGAGATGAACCTGGGAGGAGTGGTGGGTGAGATGAGCCAGGGAGGAGTGGTGGGTGACATGAGCCAGGGAGGAGTGGTGGGTGAGATGAGCCAGGGAGGAGTGGTGGGTGAGATGAGCCAGGGAGGAGTTGTGGGTGAGATGAACCAGGGAGGAGTGGTGGGTGAGATGAGCCAGGGAGGAGTGGTGGGTGAGATGAACCTGGGAGGAGTGGTGGGTGAGATGAGCCAGGGAGGAGTGGTGGGTGACATGAGCCAGGGAGGAGTGGTGGGTGAGATGAGCCAGGGAGGAGTGGTGGGTGAGATGAGCCAGGGAGGAGTGGTGGGTGAGATGAACCAGGGAGGAGTAGTGGGTGACATGAGCCAGGGAGGAGTGGTGGATGAGATGAGCCAGGGAGGAGTGGTGGGTGAGATGAGCCAGGGAGGAGTGGTGGGTGAGATGAGCCAGGGAGGAGTGGTGGGTGACATGAACCAGGGAGGAGTGGTGGGTGAGATGAGCCAGGGAGTAGTGGTGGGTGAGATGAGCCAGGGAGTAGTGGTGGGTGAGATGAACCAGGGAGGAGTGGTGGGTGAGATGAGCCAGGGAGGAGTGGTGGGTGAGATGAACCTGGGAGGAGTGGTGGGTGAGATGAACCAGGGAGTAGTGGTGGGTGAGATGAGCCAGGGAGGAGTGGTGGGTGAGATGAGCCAGGGAGGAGTGGTGGGTGAGATGAGCCAGGGAGGAGTGGTGGGTGAGATGAACCAGGGAGTAGTGGTGGGTGAGATGAAACAGGGAGGAGTGGTGGGTGAGATGAACCAGGGAGTAGTGGTGGGTGAGATGAGCCAGGGAGTAGTGGTGGGTGAGATGAACCAGGGAGGAGTGGTGGGTGAGATGAGCCAGGGAGGAGTGGTGGGTGAGATGAGCCAGGGAGGAGTGGTGGGTGAGATGAGCCAGGGAGGAGTGGTGGGTGAGATGAGCCAGGGAGGAGTGGTGGGTGAGATGAGCCAGGGAGGAGTGGTGGGTGAGATGAGCCAGGGAGGAGTGGTGGGTGAGATGAGCCAGGGAGGAGTGGTGGGTGAGATGAGCCATGGAGGAGTGGTGGGTGAGATAAGCCAGGGAGGACTGGTGGGTGACATGAGCCAGGGAGGAGTGGTGGGTGAGATGAGCCAGGGAGGAGTGGTGGGTGAGATGAGCCAGGGAGGAGTGGTGGGTGACATGAGCCAGGGAGGAGTGGTGGGTGAGATGAGCCAGGGAGGAGTGGTGGGTGAGATGAGCCAGGGAGGAGTGGTGGGTGAGATGAACCAGGGAGGAGTGGTGGGTGAGATGAACCAGGGAGGAGTGGTGGGTGAGATAAGCCAGGGAGGAGTGGTGGGTGAGATAAGCCAGGGAGGAGTGGTGGGTGAGATGAACCTGGGAGGAGTGGTGGGTGAGATGAACCTGGGAGGAGTGGTGGGTGAGATGAGCCACGGAGGAGTGGTGGGTGAGACGAACCTGGGAGGAGTGGTGGGTGAGATAAGCCAGGGAGGAGTGGTGGGTGAGATGAACCTGGGAGGAGTGGTGGGTGAGATAAGCCAGGGAGGAGTGGTGGGTGAGATGAACCTAGGAGTAGTGGTGAGTGAGATGAACCTGGGAGGAGTGGTGGGTGAGATGAGCCACGGAGGAGTGGTGGGTGAGACGAACCTGGGAGGAGTGGTGGGTGAGATAAGCCAGGGAGGAGTGGTGGGTGAGATGAACCTGGGAGGAGTGGTGGGTGAGATAAGCCAGGGAGGAGTGGTGGGTGAGATGAACCTGGGAGGAGTGGTGGGTGAGATGAACCTGGGAGGAGTGGTGGGTGAGATGAACCAGGGAGGAGTGGTGGGTGAGATGAACCTGGGAGGAGTGGTGGGTGAGATGAACCTGGGAGGAGTGGTGGGTGAGATGAGCAACGGAGGAGTGGTGGGTGAGATGAGCCAGGGAGGAGTGGTGGGTGAGATGAGCAACGGAGGAGTGGTGGGTGAGATGAGCCAGGGAGGAGTGGTGGGTGAGATGAGCCAGGGAGGAGTGGTGGGCGAGATGAGCCAGGGAGGAGTGGTGGGTGAGATGAGCCAGGGAGGAGTGGTGGGTGAGATGAGCCAGGGAGGAGTGGTGGGTGAGATGAGCCAGGGAGGAGTGGTGGGTGAGATGAGCCAGGGAGGAGTGGTGGGTGAGATGAACCTGGGAGGAGTGGTGGGTGAGATCAGCCAGGGAGGAGTGGTGGGTGAGATGAGCCAGGGAGGAGTGGTGGGTGAGATGAGCAACGGAGGAGTGGTGGGTGAGATGAGCCAGGGAGGAGTGGTGGGTGAGATGAGCCAGGGAGGAGTGGTGGGCGAGATGAGCCAGGGAGGAGTGGTGGGTGAGATGAGCCAGGGAGGAGTGGTGGGTGAGATGAGCCAGGGAGGAGTGGTGGGTGAGATGAGCCAGGGAGGAGTGGTGGGTGAGATGAGCCAGGGAGGAGTGGTGGGTGAGATGAACCTGGGAGGAGTGGTGGGTGAGATAAGCCAGGGAGGAGTGGTGGGTGAGATGAGCCAGGGAGGAGTGGTGAGTGAGATGAGCCAGGGAGGAGTGGTGGGTGAGATGAGCCAGGGAGGAGTGGTGGGTGAGATGAACCTGGGAGGAGTGGTGGGTGAGATAAGCCAGGGAGGAGTGGTGGGTGAGATGAGCCAGGGAGGAGTGGTGGGTGAGATGAGCCAGGGAGGAGTGGTGGGCGAGATGAGCCAGGGAGGAGTGGTGGGAGAGATGAGCCAGGGAGGAGTGGTGGGTGAGATGAGCCAGGGAGGAGTGGTGGGTGAGATGAGTCAGGGAGGAGTGGCGGGTGGGATGAGCCAGGGAGGAGTTGTGGGTGAGATGAACCTGGGAGGAGTGGTGGGTGAGATGAGCCAGGGAGGAGTGGTGGGTGAGATGAACCTGGGAGGAGTGGTGGGTGAGATGAGCCAGGGAGGAGTGGTGGGTGAGATGAGCCAGGGAGGAGTGGTGGGTGAGATGAACCTGGGAGGAGTGGTGGGTGAGATGAGCCAGGGAGGAGTGGTGGGTGAGATGAACCTGGGAGGAGTGGTGGGTGAGATGAGCCATGGAGGAGTGGTGGGTGAGATGAACCTGGGAGGAGTGGTGGGTGAGATGACCCAGGGAGGAGTGGTGGGTGAGATGAGCCAGGGAGGAGTGGTGGGTGAGATGAGCCAGGGAGGAGTGGTGGGCGAGATGAGCCAGGGAGGAGTGGTGGGTGAGATGAGCCAGGGAGGAGTGGTGGGTGAGATGAGCCAGGGAGGAGTGGTGGGTGAGATGAGCCAGGGAGGAGTGGTGGGCGAGATGAGCCAGGGAGGAGTGGTGGGTGAGATGAGCCAGGGAGAAGTGGTGGGTGAGATGAGCCAGGGAGGAGTGGTGGGTGAGATGAGCCAGGGAGGAGTGGTGGGCGAGATGAACCTGGGAGGAGCGGTGGGTGAGATGAGCCAGGGAGGAGTGGTGGGTGAGATGAACCTGGGAGGAGTGGTGGGTGAGATGAGCCAGGGAGGAGTGGTGGGTGAGATGAACCTGAGAGGAGTGGTGGGTGAGATGAGCCAGGGAGGAGTGGTGGGTGAGATGAGCCAGGGAGGAGTGGTGGGTGAGATGAGCCAGGGAGGAGTGGTGGGTGAGACGAACCAGGGAGGAGTGGTGGGTGAGATGAGCCAGGGAGGAGTGGTGGGTGAGATGAGCCAGGGAGGAGTGGTGGGTGAGACGAACCAGGGAGGAGTGGTGGGTGAGATGAGCCAGGGAGGAGTGGTGGATGAGATGAACCAGGGAGGAGTGGTGGGTGAGATGAGCCAGGGAGGAGTGGTGGGTGAGATGAGCCAGGGAGGAGTGGTGGGTGAGATGAGCCAGGGAGGAGTGGTGGGTAAGATGAGCCAGGGAGGAGTGGTGGGTGAGATGAGCCAGGGAGGAGTGGTGGGTGAGATGAGCCAGGGAGGAGTGGTGGGTGAGATGAGCCAGGGAGGAGCGGTGGGTGAGATGAGCCAGGGAGGAGTGGTGGGTGAGATGAACCAGGGAGCAGTGGTGGGTGAGATGAACCTGGAAGGAGTGGTTGGTGAAATGAGCCAAGGAGGAGTGGTGAGTGAGATGAACCAGGGAGGAGTGGTGGGTAAGATGAACCTGGAAGGAGTGGTGGGTGAGATGAACCAGGGAGTAGTGGTGGGTGAGATGAACCAGGGAGGAGTGGTGGGTGATATGAACCTGGAAGGAGTGGTTGGTGAAATGAGCCAAGGAGGAGTGGTGGGTGAGATGAATCAGAGTGGAGTTGTGGGTGAGATGAATCTGGGAGGAGTGGTGGGTGAGATGAACCAGGGAGGAATGGAGGGTGAGACGAACCAGGGAGGAGTGGTGGATGAGATGAACCTGGGAGGAGTGGTGGGCGAGATGAACCAGGGAGGATTGGTGGGTGAGATGAACCAGGGAGGAGTGGTGGGTAAGATGAACCAGGAATCAGTGGTGGGGGAGATCAGCCATTGAGAAGTGGTGGGTGAGATGAACCTGGGAGGAGTGGTGGGTGAGATGAACCAAGGAGGAGTGGTAGGTGAGATGAACCAGGGAGGAGTGGTGGGTGAGATGAGCCAGGGAGGAGTGGTGGGTGAGATGAACCTGGGAGGAGTGGTGGGTGAGATGAGCCAGGGGGTAGTGGTGGGTGAGATGAATCTGGGAGGAGTGGTAGGTGAGATGAGCCAGGGAGGAGTGGTGGGTGAGATTAATCTGGGAGGAGTGGTGGGTGAGATGAACCTGGGAGGAGTGGTGGGTGAGATGAACCTGGGAGGAGTGGTGGGTGAGATAAGCCAGGGAGGAGTGGTGGGTGAGTTGAACCTGGGCGGAGTGGTGGGTGAGATGAACCAGGGAGGAGTGGTGGGTGAGATGAACCTGGAAGGAGTGGTGGGTGAGATGAACCAGGGAGTAGTGGTGGGTGAGATGAACCTGAGAGGAGTGGTGGGCGAGATGAACCAGGGAGGAGTGGTGGGTGAGATGAACCAAGGAGGAGTGGTAGGTGAGATGAGCCAGGGAGGAGTGGTGGGTGAAATGAGCCAGGGAGGAGTGGTGGGTGAGATGAACCTGGGATGAGTGGTGGGTGAGATGAGCCAGGGAGTAGTGGTGGGTGAGATGAACTTGGGAGGAGTGGTAGGTGAGATGAGCCAGGGAGGAGTGGTGGGTGAGATTAATCTGGGAGGAGTGGTGGGTGAGATGAACCAAGGAGGAGTGGTGGGTGAGATAAGCCAGGGAGGAGTTGTGGGTGAGATGAACCTGGGAGGAGTGGTGGGTGAGATGAACCAAGGAGGAGTGGTGGATGAGATGAACCTGGGAGGAGTGGTGGGTGAGATGAACCTGGGAGGAGTGGTGGGTGAGATAAGCCAGGGAGTGGTGGGTGAGATGAACCTGGGAGGAGTGGTAGGTGAGATGAACCAGGGAGGAGTGGTGGGTGAGATGAACCTGGAAGGAGTGGTGGGTGAGATGAACCAGGGAGTAGTGGTGGGTAAGATGAACCTGGGAGGAGTGGTGGGCGAGATGAACCAGGGAGGAGTGGTGGGTGAGACGAACCAGGGAGGAGTGGTGGGTGAGATGAACATGGAAGGAGTGGTTGGTGAAATGAGCCAAGGAGGAGTGGTGGGTGAGATGAATCAGAGTGGAGTGGTGGGTGAGATGAACCTGGGAGGAGTGGAGGGTGAGATGAACCAGGAAGGAACGGGGGTGAGACGAACCAGGGAGGAGTGGTGGATGAGATGAACCTGGGAGGAGTGGTGGGCGAGATGAACCAGGGAGGAGTGGTGGGTGAGATGAACCAGGGAGGAGTGGTGGGTAAGATGAACCAGGAATCAGTGGTGGGGGAGATCAGCCATTGAGAAGTGGTAGGTGAGATGAGCCAGGGAGGAGTGGTGGAAGACGAGCCAGGGAGGAGTGGTGGGCGAGATGAGCCAGGGAGGAGTGGTGGGTGACATGAGCCAGGGAGGAGTGGTGGGTGACATGAGCCAGGGAGGAGTGGTGGGTGACATGAGCCAGGGAGGAGTGGTGGGTGACATGAGCCAGAAATAATCCCATTTAGTTAAGGACAACTACCGTATCAGTTACTATTTCTTAGTGATAATATTAGGATCTGGGAAGTTGTGACACACACACACACACACACACACACACACACACACACACACACACACACACACACACACACACACACACACACACACACACACACACACACACACACACAAACAGTAGCGACCAGTGAAGAGGCGGGGCCAGGAGCTGTGGTTCGACCCCTGCAACCACAACTAGGTGAGTACACACACACACACACACACACACACGAATAACAAAACATACCTGTGGAATAAACGATCAGAGTATCTAGTATACCTGGAGAGGGTTTCGGGGGTCAACGCCCCCGTGCCCGGTATGAGATCAGGGCTCGTGGTGGATCAGGGTCTGATCAACCAGGTTGTTACTGCTGGCCGCACGTAAACTGACGTACGAACCACAGCCCGGCTGGTCAGGTACTAACTTTAGGTGCCTGTCCAGCTCTTCTTGAAAACAGCCAGGGGTCTCTTGGTAATCCCCCTTATGTATGCTGGGAGGCAGTTGAACAGTTACATACGTAACATCAAACAAGAACAAAGTATTGAAAGAACGATTAACAGATGCAGCCCCAGACATCACAGCTCTCACAGTAATAACTCTTACTGGCATGATAACAGATGCAATACTCCCAGTAGGATACCAAGTATACTATGTGTAAAGAAAGAGGAAGGATGGAGGGGGTTTCACTGCTAATCAGAAACCAATGGTCTTCTGAGGGAACGAAAGAGTTAAACAGAATGAGTTACTAACTACAAAGTGGGTACACTCGGGACTGAGGGAACCAAAGCAGTGATCCAGATAGCCACAAAACAGTGGCTGAAACTCTAAAGGAAGTGGCAAGGAAAGCCCGTATGACCAAAGTCAAGCAACTAATCGTGTGAGGTTTCAACTACTGTACTCAAGAGGCTTATTTGCCCTGGGTTCACTCCCCACCGATTCTCTGATTTAAGAGTATAAACACTGGTGCCTGAGCTGAGGAAAAGATGCTAGGGAGAAAGAAAGACGTCGCCTTATGCAAGTGCAGGAGCGAAGAATAAGGAATTAATATGATGACAACATAAAAACACTACGGGGCCAGGGCAAGGTAGACAAGGATAAGTTCATTACCATAGATGCAACAAAACACGGGGACATACACACACACACACACACACACACACACACACACACACACACACACACACACACACACACACACACACACACAGTGCACACAGTGGACACAGTGCACACAACCGAGGAAGAAGTGAAGAGGCTTCTGAGTGAGCTAGATACCTCAAAGGCAATGGGGTCAGATAACATCTCCCCATGGGTATTGAGAGAGGGAGCAGAGGCGCTATGTGTACCCCTAACAACAATATTCAATACATCTATCGAAACAGGGAGATTGCCTGAGGCATGGAAGACAGCAAATGTAGTCCCAATCTTTAAAAAAGGAGACAGACATGAAGCATTAAACTACAGACCAGTGTCACTGACATGTATAGTATGCAAAATCATGGAGAAGATTATCAGGAGAAGAGTGGTGGAACACCTAGAAAGGAATGATCTCAACAACAGCAGCCAGCATGGTTTCAGGGACGGGAAATCCTGTGTCACAAACCTACTGGAGTTCTATGACATGGTGACAGCAGTAAGACAAGAGAGAGAGGGGTGGGTGGATTGCATTTTCTTGGACTGCAAGAAGGCGTTTGACACAGTTCCACACAAGAGATTGGTGCAAAAACTGGAGGACCAAGCAGGGATAACAGGGAAGGCACTACAATGGATCAGGGAATACTTGTCAGGAAGACAGCAGCGAGTCATGGTACGTGGCGAGGTGTCAGAGTGGGCACCTGTGACCAGCGGGGTCCCGCAGGGGTCAGTCCTAGGACCAGTGCTGTTTCTGGTATTTGTGAACGACATGACGGAAGGAATAGACTCTGAGGTGTCCCTGTTTGCAGATGACGTGAAGTTGATGAGAAGAATACACTCGATCGAAGACCAGGCAGAACTACAAAGGGATCTGGACAGGCTGCAGACCTGGTCCAGCAATTGGCTTCTGGAGTTCAATCCCACCAAGTGCAAAGTCATGAAGATTGGGGAAGGGCAAAGAAGGCCGCAGACGGAGTACAGTCTAGGGGGTCAGAGACTACAAACCTCACTCAAGGAAAAAGATCTTGGGGTGAGTATAACACCAGGCACATCTCCTGAAGCGCACATCAACCAAATAACTGCTGCAGCATATGGGCGCCTAGCAAACCTCAGAACAGCATTCCGACATCTTAATAAGGAATCGTTCAGGACCCTGTACACCGTATACGTTAGGCCCATATTGGAGTATGCGGCACCAGTTTGGAACCCACACCTAGCCAAGCACGTAAAGAAACTAGAGAAAGTGCAAAGGTTTGCAACAAGACTAGTCCCAGAGCTAAGAGGTATGTCCTACGAGGAGAGGTTAAGGGAAATCAACCTGACGACACTGGAGGACAGGAGATAGGGGGGACATGATAACGACATACAAAATACTGAGAGTAATTGACAAGGTGGACAAAGACAGGATGTTCCAGAGATTGGACACAGTAACAAGGGGACACAGTTGGAAGTTGAAGACACAGATGAATCACAGGGATGTTAGGAAGTATTTCTTCAACCACAGAGTAGTCAGTAAGTGGAATAGTTTGGGAAGCGATGTAGTGGAGGCAGGATCCATACATAGCTTTAAGCAGAGGTATGATAAAGCTCACGGCTCAGGGAGAGTGACCTAGTAGCGATCAGTGAAGAGGCGGGGCCAGGAGCTCGGACTCGACCCCCGCAACCTCAACTAGGTGAGTACAACTAGGTGAGTACACACACACACACACACACACACACACACACACACACACACACACACACACACACACACACACACACACACACACACACACACACGAGACACGGAAATATTAAATAAATGCAACACTGGAGAAAGCAGTTCTGGACACGTTTCAGCAGTAGAGACACCCAGGTGTTGTTCATGTAGCTTTTTCATCAACTTGTCTATGCATTATACCACCAACAATGTAATCCGCAGGGATAATACGTAGTATTTATATATAGTGACAGTGGAAGCTTACTCCACTCACAGTTTCACTAATATGTACGACGAGGCCCAATCATGTTAGTGGTTTGCATGTTAAAATGCAGTACCAAGAGCTGGAGCCTCTCCTCCCCTCCCTCGCTCCCGTTGCTCACAAAATGTAATTACGAACAGGAAAGAATCAGATACACAGCAGAGTGTGACTCCGTCCATGGACTGAAGACTGGATATGAGAGCTAGATGAGGAGGAGCAGGGCGGAAAGAGGCCAACCCTGGAGCTAGGGTTCAACCCTAACGAACCCATCCAGGTAATCACACATGGACACTGCAGATGCTTTAAACTTGAAACACCACCAAAATCTTCCAAGACAAAAACGAAAGAATATCTGACACAAATAAAATGGTCGCGTAAAAACAAAATGCTGTAGCGTCAACTGTGAGATAACTTCAAACAAAAACATAACATGGACCCTAAAAAAAAAAAACGGTGCAAATAATATAGCACTAGTTACACTCGGCGATCTAATTAATAATGGAAATAAAGGAGGCGGTGCAATTATGCAGTCCAGAGCAGCGCGCTGATAAGATCAATCGGCTTTAATTACTGAGCCTTTGTCCAGCGTTCTTGAATAAATCCGCCTCTAATATACACGGGTGAAGACGTGCACTGTAGTGGGGAGGTAGAGTGGGAAGGAGGAGGAGGAGGGTTAGTGGGTAGAATGGGAGGGGGGGTGAGGAGAGAAGGACGGGGTTGCCCTTGCAGCTGACACTACTGGCTGCCCTGGCTGCTGGCACTACTGGATGCCCTGGCTGCTGACACTACTGGCTGCCCTGGCTGCTGGCACTACTGGATGCTCTGGCTGTTGGCACTACTGGCTGCCCTGGCTGTTGGCACTACTGGCTGCCCTGGCTGCTGGCACTACTGGATGCCCTGGCTGCTGACACTACTGGATGCTCTGACTGTTGGCACTACTGGCTGCCCTGGCTGTTGGCACTACTGGCTGCCCTGGCTGTTGGCACTACTGGTTGCCATGGCTGCTGACATTACTGGCTGCCCTGGCTGCTGACACTACTGGCTGCCCTGGCTGTTGGCACTACTGGTTGCCATGGCTGCTGACATTACTGGCTGCCCTGGCTGCTGACACTACTGGCTGCCCTGGCTGCTGATACTACTGGCTGCCCTGGCTGCTGACAGTACTGGCTCCCTTGGCTGCTGGCACTACTGACTACCCCAACTGCTGACATCGCTGGCTATCCCCATCTACTGACATCGTTTCCCGAGGGCCTTCCTATTAAATATTCCATGATGCTTTCTTTATCATTCTTGCTGACTCCTCAAGCTTGTGGTCGAGTCTCTGGTGCAGTACTCTGCCACTTGCCTTCTGACACCACGAGTATCATAACAGTAATGGTATGCAGTACCAACACCACGAGTATGATGACAGTAATGGTATACAGTACCAACACCACGAGTATGATAACAGTAATGGTATACAGTACCAACACCACGAGTATGATAAAAGTAATGGTACGCAGTACCAACACCACGAGTATGATAACAGTAATGGTATACAGTACCAACACCACGAGTATGATAAAAGTAATGGTATACAGTACCAACACCACGAGTATGATAACAGTAATGGTATACAGTACCAACACCACGAGTATGATAACAGTAATGGTATACAGTACCAACACCACGAGTATGATAACAGTAATGGTATACAGTACCAACACCACGAGTATGATAACAGTAATGGTATACAGTACCAACACCACGAGTATGATAACAGTAATGGTATACAGTACCAACACCACGAGTATGATAACAGTAATGGTATACAGTACCAACACCACGAGTATGATAACAGTAATGGTATATAGTACCAACACCACGAGTATGATAACAGTAATGGTATATAGTACCAACACCACGAGTATGATAACAGTAATGGTATACAGTACCAACACCACGAGTATGATAACAGTAATGGTATATAGTACCAACACCACGAGTATGATAACAGTAATGGTATATAGTACCAACACCACGAGTATGATAACAGTAATGGTATACAGTACCAACACCACGAGTATGATAACAGTAATGGTATACAGTACCAACACCACGAGTATGATAACAGTAATGGTATACAGTACCAACACCACGAGTATGATAACAGTAATGGTATACAGTACCAACACCACGAGTATGATAACAGTAATGGTATACAGTACCAACACCACGAGTATGATAACAGTAATGGTATACAGTACCAACACCACGAGTATGATAACAGTAATGGTATATAGTACCAACACCACGAGTATGATAACAGTAATGGTACGCAGTACCAACACCACGAGTATGATAACAGTAATGGTATACAGTACCAACACCACGAGTATGATAACAGTAATGGTATACAGTACCAACACCACGAGTATGATAACAGTAATGGTATACAGTACCAACACCACGAGTATGATAACAGTAATGGTATACAGTACCAACACCACGAGTATGATAACAGTAATGGTATACAGTACCAACACCACGAGTATGATAACAGTAATGGTATATAGTACCAACACCACGAGTATGATAACAGTAATGGTATACAGTACCAACACCACGAGTATGATAACAGTAATGGTATATAGTACCAACACCACGAGTATGATAACAGTAATGGTATACAGTACCAACACCACGAGTATGATAACAGTAATGGTATACAGTACCAACACCACGAGTATGATAACAGTAATGGTATACAGTACCGACACCACGAGTATGATAACAGTAATGGTATACAGTACCAACACCACGAGTATGATAACAGTAATGGTATATAGTACCAACACCACGAGTATGATAACAGTAATGGTATATAGTACCAACACCACGAGTATGATAACAGTAATGGTATATAGTACCAACAAGCCGCCGACAAATAAAACGTGCAACACCTGAAGATGTTTTGTAAGCCTCTGCCTTTATCAATTCAATAAAGAGGTTATTTGTAGGTGTTGAAACCGCAGACAGTAGAAGACGAGGTAATCCGTCCCTCAGTCTAGATCAGAAATTCCCAGACTTTTTCAGGCTGCCGCCCTCTTGGCTCCCAGGTCACATCCCAAGCGCTCCCTTCTCCCCCCCCCCCCACACACACAGCAACACACCTCTTTCTTGGTATTAGATTGACTGCAAATTCAAAACAACAACTAATCTAACACTATGAACAAGCGTGTTTATTTCACAAATAAAAATTAACATAGTAAACCAATTTAAAAATATGAAAGGGTAAATTAACATCTCATGTGTAACTACATTGTCTTCATAATTTTAATGAGATGGATGTTCTTGGTGCAGAAACATCAGCTTCTCAACGTCAGTCTTGAAGGCACTAAGATCTCTTAGATCCCCGCGTTCAGTAATTTTCAGTTTGTTTTGCTTGGGAAGAAGCTTGGTGACTGTACTGAAGCCTCGCTCTACTAAATATTATGTTGGGAAGGCAATAAAATACATCTTGACTTTGTTCCACAGTGCAGGGTAGCGGTCAGATTTTTTTTTTTTTGTAACCAAAAATCTTGTGCATGACCTACTTCCACCAGTGGGCCCCGACCACGTTAACGATGCCTTCAACTGCTGCACCTCATCTGACTCCTACATAACCTATCATCTTCCAGCCTGTGCTTAAATTCATCAAGAATCCGGTGAACACCATATCTTTCTAACCTTCAAATAATCTCAGCATTGAACTGATATGGCCACTGGTTGGTGAAACGTCTTTGGAATGGAGACCAAAGGTGTTGTACATGCGGTTTATTTATCAGTCAGTCCAAGAATATGCAATCCATCAATTTCACCCCCCCCCCTCTCTCTCTCTCTCTCGTCTGACCTCCATTATCGTAAAATACCAAGAGTTATGTGAGACAGGATTTAGCATCTATAAAGACTCACTAAGTGTTGTTTACCCAAGCACTGCTTCCCAGGTACTCCAGCACTCGTCTCCTGGTTACCTTACATATTATGCGTCTCAAGTGACATGGGTCTGTAGTTTGGTGCTGTCTGTCTGTCCCTCTTTCTTAAATATATGCTTACTACGTCTGCTGGTCTTCCACACCTCAGGCAGTTGCCCTGTGTCAGGTGACTGTTGGCTAGCAATGTGCACAGTGCTTCACCTCCTTTCAGATCCAGGGAAGTGTGTGTGTGGGGAGGGGGGGAGGGGGGGAGGGGTTGCCTCTTCATCACATGCTTCACACCTGGTGCTGCACATTCTTCACACATGGTGGTTGAATGTAATGGTGGCGTGGTTGACTGTAGTGATGGCGTGGTTGACTGTAGGGGTGGCGTGATTGACTGTAGGGGTGGCGTGGTTGACTATAATGGTGGAGTGGTTGACTGTAGTGGTGTGGATGACTGAAGCGGTGGCGCGGTTGACTATAGGGGTAGTGTGGTTGAATGTAGTAGTGGCGTGGTTTTCTGTAGTGGTGACGTGGTTGAATGTAGTGGTGGCATGGGTGACTGTAGAAGTGGCATGGTTGACTGTAGTGGTGCCGTGGTTGAATGTAGTGGTGGCGTAGTTGACTGTGGTAGTGGTGTGGTTGACTGTAGTGGTGGCGTGGTTGACTGTAGTAGTGGTGTGGTTGACTGTAGTGGTGGCGTGGTTGAGACGAGGGAAGTGATGGGGGTGAGGCGAAGCATCGCATTACGCTTATGACATTCCTGTGTGTGTGTGTGTGTGTGTGTGTGTGTGTGTGTGTGTGTGTGTGTGTGTGTGTGTGTGTGTGTGTGTGTGTGTGCTCACCTTTACGTGGGTACAGGGGTCGAGTCTCAGTTCCTGGCTCCGTCTTTTCGTTGGCCACTACTGGGTTCACTCTCCTGGCTACAAAAGTCTTATCGTTCCTCTTTTTAAGAGCTATGTATGGGTCCTGCCTCCACCACTCCACTCTCCAGGTTGTCCACTTCCAGACCACTTAAAGTGAAAGAAATACTTCCTAACATTCCTTCTCTGAATTAAATAGTATTAGCTCTATAGTAATTAGTATTAGAGCTACAGATAAACATACTCCCTCAAGATACTCAACAGTTGGGCAGCCTGTGAATGCTTCGTTGACATCAGTGATTCCCAAAGTGGATGTACAGCCCCCCCCCCTTGGGGGAGGTGGAAAGATCCAGGAAAATGGTGGTGGTAGGGGGCGGCGGAGTGGCATCAGAACCAAGGGACCGTTTGTTGTACAAAAATCTGTACGATAAAATCTAAGTCAGGAATACTTAAGTAACACAAATGCTTTACAAAGGATATAATTAACATAGATTTATACACAAAAGCATAGTTTTATTTTATTTTTGTGGTCAGTCAGTCGCGCTTATCTGTCAGATGTATTCACAAAGTTCAACGAAGTTAATTTGCAATTGCAAGGAAATGAGGTTAATCTTATCAAAGTCTAATAAACCCTTTCCACTTCTCTGTCCAGGTTACAGTTATTCAAACGTAACACAGCCCGCCGTGAGATTTTCCAGTTTCCCGGACTCCCTGAATGGCAGAGAAAGAGCATACCAGACCATGACCTTCAAGTATTGTGTACAACTGAATGAGCTGATAAGTTTACAATAATTTAATAATAAACAAACACAATGATATATATATATATATATATATATATATATATATATATATATATATATATATATATATATATATATATATATATATATGGGGAAGTGGAATAAGAATCTTTCCTCCTTAATCCATGCGTGTTGTAAAAGTCAACTAAAATGACGGGAACAATGGGCTAGTAACCCCTTTTCCCATAATAATTACTGAAAAGAATTAATAAGTATATACTTCTAAACTGTTGTATTCTGGGCACCTCTGCAAAAACAGTGATTATGTGTGAGTGAGGCTAAAGTGTTGAATGATGATGAAAGTTTTTTTCTTTTTGGGGATTTCCTTTCTTTTTGGGTCACCCTGCCTCGGTGGGCGACGGCCGACTTGTTGAAAAAAAATATATATATTGAACTCACTGAACTCTTTCAATGAGTTCAACTTCAGTCATGGGTAGTGGGTGATATTCTCTTCCTAGTTATTATCTCATCTTACTTATTTAAAGTGCCTGCTACCCCCTCCCCCTCAAAAAAATCAAGTTAAGCGTTAAACCCACGTCACCTCACTTAACTTACTGGAGGAACAAGTGACCTGACTCAGGAGCATTGTCATAGACACTACAGTGTGAAGATCATTATGCTTTTGTTTTACTCCTCTTCCTCTTTATCTTCTACTTTATTTCAAATTTTTGTTTTTTCATAACCAACCTTTTACCTTTTGTCCCCTCCTCACCGTGTCTGAAATTCTGAATCTTAGTATTTTATATTAGATCTGGTAACTAGTATTGACTCTATAGTAACTAGTTCTTGCTTTCTCTTTTTGTTTGCCCCACTTTTAAGATAATATTATATTTTGCTCAAATTTTAACCCAAAGGGTTAGCAACCCAGGATAACCCAATATAGTCAGTACATAATCGGAAACTCTTATTTCCACTGGAATCCTTTGATCATCTCCCTCAGGATGCGACCCACAACAGTAAATTAGCACCCAAGTACCTATTTGCTGCTAGGTAAATATGGGCAGCAAGTGTAAAGAAACATTCCCAACGTTTCACCTGTGCCGGGGCGCGACCCTAGATCCCTCACTGTGTAAGCTAGGAACGCTACCATCTGAGCCACAAGCATCCACAACGTTGTCTGTAGAACTGTGCACAAGAGTCTGACCAACCAACCTACAGACTCAAAACTCTAATCAGGAAAGTACTCCGTTTTCAAAACTTAATAAATTGTCTTCTTCGTTAATGAGAATGATCACTAACATGTATCCCAAAATCACATTGAAACTATCTGGCGGATATAGTTAAATGTTGACAGATGTAAGAGTAGGAAAGATAATAATCGTGACACTCTTAAACTAAATAAAACAATACTAATATCCTATCTGGTGTCCTGTCAATAAGTACAGGTAACATGTGCCAAGGTTATACAACATTACATATTTGACATGAAAAAGGTGCTGGAAATATAAAGGTATTGGAATCATAAAGGTGCTGGAAGTATAAAGGTGTTGAAATCATAAAGGTGCTGGAATCATAAAGGTGCTGGAATCATAAAGGTGTTGAAATCATAAAGGTGATGGGAACATAAATATGTTGGAAACATAAAGGTGCTGAAAATATAAAGGTGCTGGAATATAAAGGTGATGAAAACATAAAGGTCCTGTAAATATATAGGTCCTGGAAACATGAAAGTCCTGGAAACATGAAGGTCCTGGACACATGAAGGTCCTAGAAACATAAAGGTCCCGGAAACATAAAGGTCCTGAAACATAAAGGTCCTGGAAACATAAACGTCCTGGAAACATGCAGCAGAGCATGACAACGCTCATCCCCTGTATTAAGCATCGGAAAAAAATGGCTTCAAATTGGACACATTCAATTTTAGGAATGACGTAGGTTTGGCTACAGTGTTGTAAATTAGTGAAAGGACTCCCCATAAACCTTCTAAATGAAATGGGATATGAAGCTTTTAAAAATAGGTTAGATGCACGAGTGGGCATGACAAATGTGTGAATTAGACCTGCCTAGCACAAGCCAGGTTCTCCCGTGTGTGCCTCTCTCTGTGCAGTGTATAAATTTATGCTAGAAGTTAATGTATACCTTCCTTATTATAACCGTTATATTCATTTCCTCGCATTTAATAGGTGTGATACAGGGCCTTGCTAAACGACTAAGAGCGTCCCAGAGAGAGCCATAAAATCTGCAGGTAAGGTACTGTTGTACCTTACTGACCAACTTCTCTTCCACGCTTACTTGAGCGTAGAGTCTTACTTATAAAAAAATGCTTAAGCAAAACAAGATTATATATAGCTTAACAATCTTGAACATCCAGCTGCAATAAAGCAAATAAGTAAGCATAGCGGTATTAATGAATAAGGAGTAACTCGGTAAGCGCTTCTTTCCGTGGCCAAAAAAGGCTGCCATAAAGTTCGCCTCTCTGGAGACAATCCGCCATACCTGCCCCACCCGACTCCAACCAATATAGGCGCAATAAAACCTGCGGACCAAAATGATGGCGCTTCTGGAAACCATTTTTATGGCAGTTGACAAAAAGGCTCCCGTCGACCCTCCCGATGGAGTCGCCACAATCTTGTCGCGTCGCCAAGAATTTTGTTACGGAGATTGTATGATAAAGCACAGATAGGCCCATCTCGGCCCTCCTCCGACTTAACTTGGAATATTAATGCTTAGGATAAGCTACTTGTTTTCAAGGATAAGTCTACATGTTTTCCACTTTAGGCTGTTTTCCCAGTTTGTCTTAGAGTTTCCTAACTAGGCTAAGACTCATTTAAAGGACGAGTTCTCAGTATGAACTATATTTTCCGTACGAGGACATGCTAGGCTTGTTCGCAGTTTGCGTTAATCTCTGAAACGACACGATAAGTAACTAGTTAAGCCCTTAAACGACACGATAACTAACGATTAGATTAGGAAGATTAATGCAGTTGTGAAATCCTCACCAACGAGATCATTTTGGGAATAATGAGATTCGCAACAGAGCAATCGAGTACGTTACTTGTCCTATCCATGATGGAAATCTTGCAGACCTTCTGGTTTGGAATTGTGCAAGAGCTGTAAATAAAAAGGAAAACAACAACAGTGGAAACAAAATTATAATGAGAGAAGGAACAAGATTTTTTTATTAATATTTCAAACCAGCCTGGTTATCATGATGATCTTGCATCACGTTAAGTGCACTGATGTTGCATCACGTTAAGTGCACTAATGTTTCATCACGTTAAGTGCACTGATGTTGCATCACGTTAAGTGCACTAATGTTTCATCACGTTAAGTGCACTGATGTTGCATCACGTTAAGTGCACTGATGTTGCATTCAAACAGTGCACTGCCGACAGCAGCGATGAAAAGTTGCAATACAAAACCTCTACACTCTACACCTCTACCAAATAATGATAAAGCTCTACACAGAGCGAGACAAATTATTATAATTTTACACAGAACGAAACACGACTTTATGAAGCTCTACAAAGAGTAAAACACAACTTGCTAAAGTTCTACAAAACTCGAAAGTTTGATGAAGCTCTACACAGAGCGGAACTCTGCCAAAATAAAAACTTGTTTAGATCACATCAATACTAGTTGTTACTAACCATTTAAACGAGGCTAGTACCTGCCTGCCTTCCCCTGCCATCCTACGAGCACCGAGCCTAGTACCTGCCTGCCTTCCCCTGCCATCCTACGAGGACCGAGGCTAGTACCTGCCTGCCTTCCCCTGCCATCCTACGAGCACCGAGCCTAGTACCTGCCTGCCTTCCCCTGCCATCCTACGAGGACCGAGGCTAGTACCTGCCTGCCTTCCCCTGCCATCCTACGAGGACCGAGGCTAGTACCTGCCTGCCTTCCCCTGCCATCCTACGAGGACCGAGCCTAGTACCTGCCTGCCTTCCCCTGCCATCCTACGAGCACCGAGCCTAGTACCTGCCTGCCTTCCCCTGCCATCCTACGAGGACCGAGCCTAGTACCTGCCTGCCTTCCCCTGCCATCCTACGAGGACCGAGCCTAGTACCTGCCTGCCTTCCCCTGCCATCCTACGAGCACCGAGCCTAGTACCTGCCTGCCTTCCCCTGCCATCCTACGAGGACCGAGCCTAGTACCTGCCTGCCTTCCCCTGCCATCCTACGAGGACCGAGCCTAGTACCTGCCTGCCTTCCCCTGCCATCCTACGAGGACCGAGCCTAGTACCTGCCTGCCTTCCCCTGCCATCCTACGAGGACCGAGCCTAGTACCTGCCTGCCTTCCCCTGCCATCCTACGAGGACCGAGCCTAGTACCTGCCTGCCTTCCCCTGCCATCCTACGAGGACCGAGCCTAGTACCTGCCTGCCTTCCCCTGCCATCCTACGAGGACCGAGCCTAGTACCCGCCTGCCTTCCCCTGCCATCCTACGAAGACCGAGCCTAGTACCAGCCTGCCTTCCCCTGCCATCCTACGAGGACCGAGCCTAGTACCTGCCTGCCTTCCCCTGCCATCCTACAAGGACCGAGCTTAGTACCTGCCTGCCTTCCCCTGGCATCCTACGAGGACCGAGCCTAGTACCTGCATGCCTTCCCCTGCCATCCTACGAGGACCGAGCCTAGTACCTGTCTGCCATCCTACGAGGACCGAGCCTAGTACCTGCCTGCCTTCCCCTGCCATCCTACGAGGACCGAGCCTAGTACCTCCCTCCCTTTCCCTGCCATCCTACGAGGACCGAGCCTAGTACCTACCTGCCTTCCCCTGCCATCCTACGAGGACCGAGCCTAGTACCTCCCTGCCTTTCCCTGCCATCCTACGAGGACCTAACCTAGTACCAGCCTGCTCTCCCCTGCCAACCAAAATACACCAAGAGATTCAAACTTCAAGCTAAATAATTTTTCCTTCTAGTTACAGGAGCTGTCAGTCAAGGTATGAAGGGACTGTTAAGCCTATAGTCTTGAGGCTAACGTTTGAGGCCAACAGGTGAGGTAGCGGAGGTTATCTGGTGACTTGTGAGGCCAGCAGATGAGGTAGAGTAGGTCACCAGGGGACGTACGAGACCAGCAGGTGAAGTGTGAGGCCAACAGATGAGGTAGAGGAAGTCAACAGCCTCATACATGAACCATTCAGGTAGGCCTTCAACATCCTCATTTGCATAATGCCTGGCCATCACTCGACCCTTGACGGGTCTTACTGGCTCACTATACAACATGTGAACGCTAATGAATGGAGTGTTTTTGGTGTGCCTCAAACGCAGAAATAAGCAATCTTTCGAGAGCACTTCAAGAAGCAACAGTGAATTTGTACGTTGTGAACAGAGATCCATTAGTCGGGAATGGAAGAACGACAAGATCGGTTTGCCTTCGAGAGTTACCTTAAAAGCCTGCCGAGGGAACGGGAGGGAGAGGAGGGCAAGATGGGGGGTAAAGGTGTCCTACATGTTATCCCTTCCCCCCTCCCCCATGCGGTCGAGCCATGGGTTTATTGGGCGATGATGGGGCGCACATGTCACCGCTTTACCTGTATCCCCTAAACCCCAATATACCTGAACAACGCCAACCCCCCAACAATCCCACCATCCTCCCCTATTCCCATCCCCTTCCCTTCTCCCCCCCCCCGATCTTCCGCCTCTCCCCACCATACCTGGCATCTTACCTCACCCAGATTCCTTCCTTCCTCTCTAGTCCTGCCTCCACTACATGTCCTCCAGCCTGACTCTGTTATCTTAGTTCTCTGGCTGCATTATAGTAGTTGTCTAGCTCTATTATAATAATTTCGTGTGTGTGTATAAACATTATCTCTCAGTCCACAGCAGGATTCGAACTGACACACTCTGCATCACAGTACGTAGTGCTATGAACCTGGGTAACAGATACCTACAAATTGGTTTAGAAAGACAAGTGAGCAAACTCTAGGACGTACTGTATTTATTAGAAAACGTTTCGGTCCTGGGACCTTGATCACTTCTAACATACAGAAGTTAAAAAAGACAGTATATATATAGGTGGAGAGTAAGGTGTGAGTGATGCATGATGACCTAAAGAATGACATATTGGGATGATGTCAGGTAGACAATGGGATCATGTGACACCTGTGTTGTCAGGTAAGTGGTGTTTTGCCTGGCTGAGTATCATGTATGCTAATGTTTATGAAATTTTGAAGTTTCCAGTATTATGTTATATGGTGTCGGTGACGGCGATTAGCGAGACTTCCAGACATCATCGGCGTCTAAGATCTTGTTCTGTGAGGACGAGCTGTGCCCCATCCCAATTCATCAAATGTCCCGTGGAGGCCCTGTGGAAGACACAGGGGTACCTTAAGTTGTCTCTGTTGCTGGCGTTTCGATGTTTGTTGAAGCGGATTGAAAGATATCTGCCTGTTTCCCCTACATATTTCTTGTGACAGTATCCACAGGGAATGGTGAAGACGCCGCTGTGGATGTTAGCATACATGATACTCAACCAGGCAAAGCACCACCTACCTAACAACACAGGAGTCACATGATCCCATTATATACCTGTCCTCATCGCAATGTCATTCTTCAGGTCACCATGCGTCACTCACACCTCACTCTCCGCCTATATATACTGTCTGTTTAACCTCTGTATGTTTTTAGACGGGTCATCGCAAGATTGGGACCCGTGCCAGGACTATGGTCTTGGCGAACATTATACATACATACTCTGTATGTTAGAAGTGATCAAGATCGCAGGACCGAAACGTTCTCTAGTAAATATGTCCCAGTGTTTGTTAACGTGTCTTTCTAAACCAAAGTACGTAGTACTTAGGCCACTCGGCCAGCACTGGGATCTGGCCGAGTGGCGTATGTACCACATATTTTGTTGCAGTGTGTAGGTTCGAATCCTGCTGTGGACTGAAAAATAATGTTTGTAAATAATTTCGCCCGTCTGCGAATTGTTAACTCTGTGTGTGTGTGTGTGTGTGTGTGTGTGTGTGTGTGTGTGTGTGTGTGTGTGTGTGTGTGTGTGTGTGTGTGTGTGTGTGTGTGTGTGTGTGTGTGTGTGTGTGTGTGTGTGGCATGTGTGTGTGTATGTGTGTGTGTGTGTGTGTGTGTGTGTGCGTGTACTCACCTATTTTTGGTTGCAGGGGTCGATTCATAGCTCCTGGCCGTGTGTGTGTGTGTGTGTGTGTATATATATATATATATATATATATATATATATATATATATATATATATATATATATATATATATATATATATATATATATATATATATATATATATATATATATATATATATATGCAATAAGATCACAGTAAACAGGTGATTTTAGAATATGCAAAACAACCACTCTGAAAGAATAGAGAAATTCCAAGCGCTTTCGTGACTACTCACATTATCAAGGAACTATGAAAGTAAAGCATCCAAGGAAGCTATATAAGGGGTCTGGGATCTGATAGTGGGATCTGATAGTGAGGTGCCGGCCAGACCCCTTATATAGCTTCCTTGGATGCTTTACTTTCATAGTTCCTTGATAATGTGAGTAGTCACGAAAGCGCTTGGAATTTCTCTATTCTTTCAGAGTGGTTGTTTTGCATATATATATATATATATATATATATATATATATATATATATATATATATATATATATATATATATATATATATATATATATATATATATAATATATATAAAACTGATCCTCACCTTAAAGTGAAACTAAGCACTGAAATTTTAAAGTTTTTATATTATTGGAATTAGAGCTTAAGAACTCCAGTCCTCACTTTGAATCCCTTAAAAAATATCTATTTTTAATAGACGATTAGATTTAGATTTAGCCGCTGAAATGGTTAGTTTATTGTGCACCCCATATCCAAGGGTAGCGAAATAACTTATGGATACAACAAAGGCCTAGGACTTAGGCCTATAGTAATTAACATGTGCACATTTTGGTATATACCGTTAATTAACAAATTATTATTATTTTATCTATTTCAAGAAAATTTAGGATATTTGCTTAGAATATCTGGCGTTTGATATCGTTAAAAAGACACCTCAATAGAGTATGTCAGTTTAGCTCACTGTTTTACTCTACATTCATCAATAATCAATCACATAGTATTCTCAAGTGACCACATACAAATATATGTATTTTACATTTAGTCTGATCATGTGTCTGCCAGACTGCCTAAACCACGTAGAAGCAAGCCCAAGCCTGGCTACTACGACATCATTCTGTTTACATTACAAGTCGTTCCCGAAATATGCTTGCCTTCGCTTATGTTATCAGATTGAGTGATAGATCTACTCAGACTTCTAACTGCATTCCTATGGCATTCAGTGTCATTATCTCATTCTCTCCTAGTATATTATTCATAATGCTGGAAACGGACATGCCAGTGTTATACATGCTCTGCTTCTCTGTTTAAATATAATTAATTTGGCCAGTTTGTCAGTTCTATCATGTAGGAAAAATCCCTTGAGGTGGAAGCCACGACGACTCTGCGTCAATTTCCCATCTCTGTGACTTTTGACGCCTCTGTACCTGGCTTCTCCAGGTACAAAGGCTTATTATTAATATAATTATTATTATTATTATTATTATTATTATTATTATTATTATTATTATTATTATTATTATTATTATTATTATTATTAGTGTTATTACAATCAAAACCAAACGCTAAACCAACAAGGGTCATACGATGAGAGTGATGACTTAGAAACAGCAATGAGCAAGGAATCTGAGGCAGTTAAAAGCCATGAAAATGGCAGGACACCTGAGTTGGTAAACTGCTGGTTCTAGCGCAGGCACAGCTGGTTCAAGCGTAGGCACAGCTGGTTCAAGCGCAGGTACAACAGGTTCCAGCGAAGATACAGGTGGTTCAAGAGCAGACACAGGTGGTTCAAGAGCAGATACAGGTGGTTCAAGAGCAGATACAGGTGGTTCAAGAGCAGATACAGGTGGTTCAAAAGCAAATACAGCTGGTTCAACATAGTGAAACATACTTCCAGAACAAAGTTCAGAAATATATTAATGAGCAAAAGGAGAAGGGGAAGCAATTATTAATGTGCTAAACAAAGACATAAAGGGAAACAGAAAATAAAATGAATGGTGTGTGTAGGGTGGGGGAAGATAAGATATGAGAGGGAAGAAGATGAGGAGACTGCAAGATGGACGTGAAGATGAGACGGCGAGATGAGAAGACGGGAAGAGATGATAGGAAGAGCAGACGGGAAAGGAGGAGATGATGAAGACAGGACCAGGAGGAGGCGAAAGGAGGAAATAGGGAAAGGGAGAGAAAGGGACATGGGAAGGGGAAGAGAGAGAGAGGGGGAGGGAGGGAAAGGGAAGGAAGAGACAGAGGACACACTGGATATTTTTCCATTCAACATTACTGCGAACTCTTTGGCTCTCGGATACACTTGACATAATTTCTTTAACTTCTTTCTCTTGAACCTTCCTTATAACGTTGTTACAGGTGCTGCTGGAACACTCAACCTTCCTTATAACGTTGTCACAGGTGCTGCTGGAACACTCAACCTTCCTTATAACGTTGTTACAGGTGCTGCTGGAACACTCAACCTTCCTTATAACGTTGTCACAGGTGCTGCTGGAACACTCAACCTTCCTTATAATGTTGTTACAGGTGCTGCTGGAACACTCAACCTTCCTTATAACGTTGTTACAGGTGCTGCTGGAACACTCAACCTTCCTTATAACGTTGTTACAGGTGCTGCTGGAACACTCAACCTTCCTTATAACGTTGTTACAGGTGCTGCTGGAACACTCAACCTTCCTTATAATGTTGTTACAGGTGCTGCTGGAACACTCAACCTTCCTTATAACGTTGTTACAGGTGCTGCTGGAACACTCAACCTTCCTTATAATGTTGTTACAGGTGCTGCTGGAACACTCAACCTTCCTTATAACGTTGTTACAGGTGCTGCTGGAACACTCAACCTTCCTTATAACGTTGTTACAGGTGCTGCTGGAACACTCAACCTTCCTTATAACGTTGTTACAGGTGCTGCTGGAACACTCAACCTTCCTTATAATGTTGTTACAGGTGCTGCTGGAACACTCAACCTTCCTTATAACGTTGTTACAGGTGCTGCTGGAACACTCAACCTTCCTTATAATGTTGTTACAGGTGCTGCTGGAACACTCAACCTTCCTTATAACGTTGTTACAGGTGCTGCTGGAACACTCAACCTTCCTTATAACGTTGTTACAGGTGCTGCTGGAACACTCAACCTTCCTTATAACGTTGTTACAGGTGCTGCTGGAACACTCAACCTTCCTTATAATGTTGTTACAGGTGCTGCTGGAACACTCAACCTTCCTTATAACGTTGTTACAGGTGCTGCTGGAACACTCAACCTTCCTTATAACGTTGTTACAGGTGCTGCTGGAACACTCAACCTTCCTTATAACGTTGTTACAGGTGCTGCTGGAACACTCAACCTTCCTTATAATGTTGTTACAGGTGCTGCTGGAACACTCAACCTTCCTTATAATGTTGTTACAGGTGCTGCTGGAACACTCAACCTTCCTTATAATGTTGTTACAGGTGCTGCTGGAACACTCAACCTTCCTTATAACGTTGTTACAGGTGCTGCTGGGACATTCAGCCTTCCTTATAACGTTGTTACAGGTGCTGCTGGAACACTCAACATTCCTTATAACGTTGTTACAGGTGCTGCTGGGACATTCAACCTTCCTTATAACGTTGTTACAGGTGCTGCTGGAACATTCAACCTTCCTTATAACGTTGTTACAGGTGCTGCTGGAACATTCTGCTGTTTTCATAATATTAACAGTCCGGTATTTTACAACATCCATACCACATCTTCGCACATTCTAACAAGGTAAGTAATGAGTCCCTTGTTGGCGGAACTTGGGTTACCTTGCAGTGGCTGTAAAGTAAACATTCTGACCCACTTGTACTGGTGAATGAGAAAGTAAACATTTTATATCTTCATTTTGGGAAGGACCGATCTATAGTAGTTTTTGTTAGCTAGGTTCAGACTTATCCCAATAAAGCATTTAGCGTATCCTTATTTCAGGAACTGAACCTTGATGATGACTCCATGGCCCACCTGAGAGGGACTGTGTGTGTATGTGTGTGTGTGTGAGAGAGAGAGAGAGAGAGAGAGAGAGAGAGAGAGAGAGAGAGGGGGGGAGAGAGATCACCTAATTGTACCCGCCAAATTGTGGTTGCAGGGGTTGATTCTTAGTTCCTGGCCCGGCCTCTTCACTGTGTGTGTGTGGATTTCCCGTCAATAGATTATTGTTATTATGGGGGCGCTAAACCCGTAGGGATTATACCGAGTCTGTGGAGTGGGGCGATGGGAGGCATTCAGGTTTAATTCAGGGAACTGGAGCACAGATATAATTCCCGAGATCAAGAGCCCCTCACCAGCATCAAGGAACCTCCCTCGAGGGGTCCTGTAAATAGAGAATGTAAGTTGATTGCTGTCTCTGGTGAAGAGTCCAGAAGGGCGAGTCATTGTTGTCTTCTCATTCTACTCTGAACTGTATCACTGGATCAGTTGACTAGGCTTCTGGGAGGTGTCTAAGGAACCTCAGCTGTCATCCCAGATAGTGAATATATCGTCGACGTACTGAAGCAAATTATGTCTTCGATCCTGATGGTGGGAAAGAGAGTGAGTGGTTTTGCAGATGTTCATGTAGAGCTTGGTAAACACTGACAACAAACACCTGCCAATACTCCCTCCAAATTTCTGCTTATACAAGTTATTATTAAAAAAAAGCTGGCAATTACTCATAATCTAGTTATGCTTACGATTTTGTTTACAGACTGAGGAAAATTGATTTTGAAGAGGAAACAGTTTTTCTGAGAAAATTCAGAACATCTTCAGTTAAAACGTAAGTAAACAGCGAGTCAACACCTAGACACATCATTATGTGGTGTTGGCCGATGTTCTCAATTTTTAGTGATGTGTGTCAGATGTGATTCTAAAAATTTACCCAGCAATGGTGAGAGTTTACTTAACTATTTCACCAGAGTATGGAGGAACGATCCTCGGCATAAATAAATAATTTATGTGCTTTTGGAAGACTACACACTTCTTCCCATCACCACAAACCGTAGCCAGAGTATAGCTCTTGTCTCCAATTCCTGTCAGTGTAACCGAAAAAAACTAACAGTTATAATCTTTTTTTTTATATCTTGCTGGGGATCGAATAGAATGAAAGAAATTACGATCGCTCCACTGATCAGCTGGACTGTGAACTTCGGTAAGGAATTCAGTAATGTCACCGCTCCTCACCTTGCCACTGAGTAGTGTTTCTTCCCCAGTCATCCCCACTATCCTTCCTGACTTCCCCGTCACCCAGCCCACCTAAAGGATAAACCATACCACGGGCGGGGCTTGAACCCGCGTTTAGAGAGCCATAAAGCTCCAGACCGACTCGTTGGCCACTGGGCCAGCTGGCTACAATAAGATTCATCCAGCTGGCGGGAGATTCGTCTGTAAAAACTTGCATTTGTGGCCACAGTGGTGCCTATGCTAACCTTCCTATGGTGTATAAATATACCTAGTTGGATGAATCTTATTGTAGCCAGCTGACCCAGTGGCTAACGCGTCGGTCTGGAGTTTTACGACTCTTTAATCGCAGGTTCAAGCCCCGCCCGTGGTATGGTTTGTTTGCAATCCTGTCATTACCACCTAAAGGATGTTAGGTAAGTGGACACAGATGCAACTAAAGTGACATTTTATTATGGCAACGTTTCACTCTTCAGGAGCTTCGTCAGGCTCCTGGAGAGCGAAATGTTGCCACAATAAAATGTCGCATTAGTTGCATCTGTGCCTATTTACCTAACATTATGTTGGTAATTATGCCATTATTACCAGCTGAAGGATGCTGGCCGGGGTTAATGCCCCCTCGGCCCGGTCTAAGACCAGACCTCCCGGTGGATCAGGTCCTGATCGACTACTGGCCACCAGGAGCCCAACGCACGAACCACAGCCCAGCTTGTCAGGAACCAATTTGAAGAACTTGGGAGTAAAACAAATAATCACCTTCCATCTGTTCATCCCCCGCACATTTACTCCCTCACCTTCCCATTCCCAACACTTCTCTCCTCCCTTCTCTCCGCTGTTTCTCCACACATATACCATCCTTCCTACTTCTTTATCCCCTCCCACGTACACTTCCTCCCCCTCCCTCACTTCAACCTCCCACTTCTCCCCCCCTCCCTCTTCCTCCTCCCTCCTGTTCTCATTCCTCCCTTTACTTCCTTCCATCCCTTCCTCTTCTTCCCCTTCCCCCTCTTCATCCCCACTCACCCACCTGCACCTACACCCTCCCACACCCATCCTATTACCCCTTCTTCCTATACCTTCCTGTTCCCCCCTCCTCCCCCCCCCGGAGCCCCTCTCACCTTTCTCTCTCTACCCCCACCCCCTCCCTCTCATAAGCCAGTGGCGCTGTGTTTCTGCTCCGAGGACTTTCCGCGGCCAAGTTATGAAACTCTCCAAAAATTTGAGGCATTTTTGAATACATCGAGTTTGAGGGTCGCTCATGCATTCACAAGAGAGTAAAGGTTTTCCATAGTCAGGAATTATGGCTCCAAGAATAAACAATTGTAGCATAAAACTTAAAAACTTTTAATGCGGGGGGGGGGAGGTGGAAATAGTGGGGAGAGGGAGAGGAGGGTAAGGGGAGGGGGGGGGGAGGTGGAAATAGTGGGGAGAGGGAGAGGAGGGTAAGGGGAGGGGGGGGGGAGGTGGAAATAGTGGGGAGAGGGAGAGGAGGGTAAGGGGAGGGGGGTTAGGGGGGAGGCAAATTATTTATTTTTCTCCGAGAATTTTTATTTTTTTTTTGTGGGGGGGGGGGAGGGGGGGCTTGATGGGGAAACTGATAAAATTAAACATTTGGTTTAAACTCCCAGATCTGCGGTCCGTGCGTCCGTCCGTTCCTCCGTCCGTCCACTCCTCCCTCCGTCCGTTCATGTTCGTTCATTCGTTCCTACATCAAGTAATCCTCAACATCATTACCAGGTATCCCTGCAAGTATCCCTACAGGTATACCTACACTGGTACATTCAAGTGTTTCTCTCAATGTTTTCTCCTCCAAAGTTTTCCTTCATAACTTAAGAACGTCTCAACCGATCGGCTTGAAATTTTCAACGCTTGTATGATGCCACCAGGGAAAAGTCCATGCAACTACTACTGGCACGTGTGACGTCCCTGCTGATCAATTTTATATATGAGAGAGAGACAGAGAGAGAGAGGGAGAGAGAGAGAGAGAGAGAGAGAGAGAGAGAGAGAGAGAGAGAGAGAAAGAGAGAGAGAGAGAGAGAGAGAAAGAGAGAGAGAGAGAGAGAGAGAGAGAGAGAGAGAGAGAGAGAGAGAGAGAGAGAGAGAGAGAGAGAAATTTGGTTTCTCTGTAATATCTCAAGAATTCCCCTTGTGATGGGCTTCAAACTTGCACCTACACATTCCAGTGTATAGGTGCAAATCTGCCAGTGTAAACACAGCTAAAACATGGCAAATGAGACACTTGTTCAACATTTGAGAATCTTTATCCTGGAAACGTATCGCCAGCCAGAGTCTTCTTCAGTCCATTACAGAGAAGAACGGTGGAGGATGAGGAGGTGTTTGAGGTAATCAGTCCCTCAGGCTGAAGTCGATGTGTTCAGCCCATCAGTGTTGATAAAAGTACAACATATGCTAGGTTAAGGTTAGGTAAGGTTTGTCAGAAAACAGGTCAAGTGTTTACTGACGCGAGTCTTAGTCATATGATGACCCACAGTTGGAGCTTTCGGTCATCTGACCGAGGCCTTCCTCTGGCTTATACCTTTAAAAAATTAAGGTTATGAAAAAAAAACAGCATATGCGAGATGTGAGATGAAGCAGTGGTGGGAGGCGTCACCAGTGGATAAATCCACTAATGTAAGGTAGATCGTGGTTATATGTTAGCCAAGCAGTGAAGACTTCCACGCCTGGCGGAGCGTTCCCAGACTAAAGATACATAACTGCTACACAAGTGTCATCTTGTCCGTTTTCTCAATCATATATTCAAAATTATAAAAAAAATACTTGAAACTATTAGACTGCGATCAATAACTTGAGAATGTCTCCTCTGGTCGACTTCAAACTTTTAGCACTGTTAAATCCTTCACCTTAACTTTGTAACCTTAAAATTTGCTTTGTTAGATCCGGCTTGTTAAATCCACCACGTTAAATTCGCCTTGTTAAATCCGCTTTGCTAAATCAACCACGTTAAATTCGCCTTGTTAAATCCGCTTTGCTAAATCCACCACGTTAAATCCGCCACGTTAAATCCGCCTTGTTAAATCCAACACATTAAATCCACAACGTTAAATTCGCTTAGTTAAATCCACGTTTAATTCGCCTTGTTAAGTCCACCACGTTATATCCGCCTTGTTAAGTCCACCACGTTAAATCTTCCTTATTAAATCAACCACGTTAAATCCGCATTGTTAAATCCACCACGTTAAAACCTCCTTGTTAAATAAACTACGTTAAATCCTTCTTGTTAAATCCACAACGTTAAATTCTCCTTGTTAAATCCACCAGGTTAAATTCTCCTTGTTAAATAAACCACGTTAAATTCTCCTTGTTAAATCCACCACGTTAAATTCCCCTTGTTAAATCCATCACGTTAAATCCACCACGTTAAATCCTCCTTTTTAAATCCACCACGTTAAATCCTCCTTGTTAAATCCATCACGTTAAATCCAAGACGTTAAATTACCCTTGTTAAATCCATCACGTTAAATCCACCACGTTAAATCCTCCTTGTTAAATCCACCACGTTAAATTCTTTTTGTTAAATCCCCCTTGCTAAATCCACCACGTTAAATCCTCCTTATTAAATCCACCACGTTAAATCCTCCTTATTAAATCCACCACGTTAAATCCTCCTTATTAAATCCACCACGTTAAATCCTCCTTATTAAATCCTTTACATTTAATTACAACAGTTAAAAATAATTTCTGCTTAAAAATTCCTGGTGTTTACATCACTCTCAGCGACGTCACTCTCAGCGACGTCACTCTCAGCGACGTTACTCTCAGCGACGTCACTCTCAGCGACGTCACTCTCAGCGACGTCACTCTCAGCGACGTTACTCTCAGCGACGTTACTCTCAGCGACGTCACTCTCAGCGACGTCACTCTCAGCGACGTCACTCTCAGCGACGTTACTCTCAGCGACGTCACTCTCAGCGACGTCACTCTCAGCGACGTCACTCTCAGCGACGTCACTCTCAGCGACGTCACTCTCAGCGACGTTACTCTCAGCGACGTCACTCTCAGCGACGTCACTCTCAGCGACGTCACTCTCAGCGACGTCACTCTCAGCGACGTCGCTCTCAGCGACGTCACTCTCAGCGACGTCACTCTCAGCGACGTCACTCTCAGCGACGTCACTCTCAGCGACGTTACTCTCAGCGACGTCACTCTCAGCGACGTCACTCTCAGCGACGTCACTCTCAGCGACGTCACTCTCAGCGACGTCACTCTCAGCGACGTCACTCTCAGCGACGTCACTCTCAGCGACGTCACTCTCAGCGACGTCACTCTCAGCGACGTCACTCTCAGCGACGTTACTCTCAGCGACGTTACTCTCAGCGACGTTACTCTCAGCGACGTTACTCTCAGCGACGTCGCTCTCAGCGACGTCACTCTCAGCGACGTCACTCAGCGACGTCACTCTCAGCGACGTCACTCTCAGCGACGTCACTCTCAACGACGTCACTCTCAGCGACGTTACTCTCAGCGACGTTACTCTCAGCGACGTCACTCTCAGCGACGTCACTCAGCGACGTCACTCAGCGACGTCACTCAGCGACGTCACTCTCAGCGACGTCACTCTCAGCGACGTCACTCTCAGCGACGTCACTCTCAGCGACGTCACTCTCAGCGACGTCACTCAGCGACGTCACTCTCAGCGACGTCACTCTCAGCGACGTCACTCAGCGACGTTACTCTCAGCGACGTCACTCTCAGCGACGTCACTCTCAGCGACGTCACTCTCAGCGACGTCACTCTCAGCGACGTCACTCAGCGACGTCACTCTCAGCGATGTCACTCTCAGCGACGTAACTCTCAGCGACGTCACTCTCAGCGACGTTACTCTCAGCGACGTCACTCTCAGCGACGTCACTCTCAGCGACGTCACTCTCAGCGACGTCACTCTCAGCGACGTCACTCTCAGCGACGTCACTCTCAGCGACGTTACTCTCAGCGACGTCACTCTCAGCGACGTCACTCTCAGCGACGTTACTCTCAGCGACGTTACTCTCAGCGACGTCACTCTCAGCGACGTCACTCTCAGCGACGTCACTCAGCGACGTCACTCTCAGCGACGTCACTCTCAGCGACGTCACTCTCAGCGACGTCACTCTCAGCGACGTCACTCTCAGCGACGTTACTCTCAGCGACGTTACTCTCAGCGACGTCACTCTCAGCGACGTCACTCTCAGCGACGTCACTCAGCGACGTCACTCTCAGCGACGTTACTCTCAGCGACGTCACTCTCAGCGACGTCACTCTCAGCGATGTCACTCTCAGCGACGTCACTCTCAGCGACGTCACTCTCAGCGACGTCACTCTCAGCGACGTCACTCTCAGCGACGTTACTCTCAGTGACGTCACTCTCAGCGACGTCGCTCTCAACGACGTCACTCTCAGCGACGTCACTCAGCGACGTCACTCTCAGCGACGTCACTCTCAGCGACGTCACTCTCAGCGACGTTACTCTCAGCGACGTTACTCAGCGACGTTACTCTCAGCGACGTCGCTCTCAGCGACGTCACTCTCAGCGACGTCACTCTCAGCGACGTCACTCTCAGCGACGTCACTCTCAGCGACGTTACTCTCAGCGACGTTACTCTCAGCGACGTTACTCTCAGCGACGTCGCTCTCAGCGACGTCACTCTCAGCGACGTCACTCAGCGACGTCACTCTCAGCGACGTCACTCAGCGACGTCACTCTCAGCGACGTCACTCTCAGCGACGTCGCTCTCAGCGACGTCACTCTCAGCGACGTCACTCTCAGCGACGTCACTCTCAGCGACGTCACTCTCAGCGACGTCACTCTCAGCGACGGTACTCTCAGCGACGTCACTCTCAGCGACGTCACTCAGCGACGTCACTCTCAGCGACGTTACTCTCACCGACGTCACTCTCAGCGACGTCACTCTCAGCGCCGTCACTCTCAGCGACGTCACTCTCCGCGACGTCACTCTCAGCGACGTCACTCTCAGCGACGTTACTCTCAGCGACGTTACTCTCAGCGACGTCACTCAGCGACGTCACTCTCAGCGACGTCACTCTCAGCGACGTTACTCTCAGCGACGTCACTCTCAGCGACGTCACTCTCAGCGACGTCACTCTCAGCGACGTTACTCTCAGCGACGTTTTCTCTCAGCGACGTCGCTCTCAGCGACGTTCCTCTCAGCGACGTTACTCTCAGCGACGTCACTCTCAGCGACGTCACTCTCAGCGACGTCACTCTCAGCGACGTTACTCTCAGCGACGTTTTCTCTCAGCGACGTTCCTCTCAGCGACGTTACTCTCAGCGACGTCACTCTCAGCGACGTCACTCTCAGCGACGTTACTCTCAGCGACGTTACTCTCAGCGACGTTACTCTTAGTGACGTCGCTCTCAGCAACAATGAGCCTCAATGTGACATTTCTCAGCTTGGCAACTACATATATGTCTCATCATGACATCACTGGTAAATATATATACTGGGAGATATATATATCTCAATATATATACAAGAGATATATACCTACAAGAGTATATACACCGAGAGAAGTATACCTTCCAGTATATCTTTGGGTATACTATATACAATGAGAATCGTAAACAACGCGATGACAAACAAATCACAGATCATAATTGTTTGTGTCTTGATAAAGGTCATTGTGTGGGGAAACGTAGTCAGTAAGGGATCCCATACTGCTGTGTTTGACATCGTTTATTTCCTTCCTCTTAAGAGATGAATTATTACTTAGTTATTTAGTTTAAATAAATATAAAACGTCTTTCTCAGTGATTTAACTCTAAGATTCCTCTCCACCACCACCATCACTATTACTACTACTAATACTACTACTACTACTTCTACTACTACTACTACCACCACTTCTACTACTACTATTGCTGTTACTACAACTAGTACTACTACTATTACTACTACTACTTCTACTACTACTGCTACTACTACTACTACCACTTCTATTACTACTATTACTGCTACTACAACTAGTACTACTACTACTACTACTACTACTTATTACTACTACTACTACAACCAGTACTACTGCAACTACTACCACTTCTACTACTATTACTACTGTTGCTACCACTACTACTACTACTACCACTTCTATTACTACTACTACTACTACTACTATTACTGCTGCTACTACTACTACTACTCTTACTACTACTACTTCTACTACTACTACCACTTCTATTACTGCTACTACTATTACTGCTAATACTACTAATACTACTAGTACTACTAATACTACTAGTACTACTACTACTACTACTACTATTACTACTACTACTACTACTACCATCACTTCTATTACTACTACTAGTACTATTACTACTACTTCTACTATTATTGCTACTACTACTACTACTACTACTACTAATATTACTGCTACTGCTACTACAACTAGTACTAGCACTACTACTACTACATGGTGTGTGACGGTTCTAGTATTGTCTCTGGTGGAGGCTACACACTGCAGTGCTGCTAATGTGTCTGGTGGAGGCTACACACTGCAGTGCTGGTAATGTGTCTGGTGGAGGCTACACACTGCAGTGCTGCTAATGTGTCTGGTGGAGGCTACACACTGCAGTGCTGGTAATGTGTCTGGTGGAGGCTACACACTGCAGTGCTGGTAATGTGTCTGGTGGAGGCTACACACTGCAGTGCTGGTAATGTGTCTGGTGGAGGCTACACACTGCAGTGCTGCTAATGTGTCTGGTGGAGGCTACACACTGCAGTGCTGGTAATGTGTCTGGTGGAGGCTACACACTGCAGTGCTGGTAATGTGTCTGGTGGAGGCTACACACTGCAGTGCTGGTAATGTGTCTGGTGGAGGCTACACACTGCAGTGCTGGTAATGTGTCTGGTGGAGGCTACACACTGCAGTGCTGGTAATATGTTTGGTGGAGGCTACACACTGCAGTGCTGGTAATGTGTCTGGTGGAGGCTACACACTGCAGTGCTGGTAATGTGTCTGGTGGAGGCTACACACTGCAGTGCTGGTAATGTGTTTGGTGGAGGCTACACACTGCAGTGCTGGTAATGTGTCTGGTGGAGGCTACACACTGCAGTGCTGGTAATGTGTCTGGTGGAGGCTACACACTGCAGTGCTGGTAATATGTTTGGTGGAGGCTACACACTGCAGTGCTGGTAATGTGTCTGGTGGAGGCTACACACTGCAGTGCTGGTAATGTGTCTGGTGGAGGCTACACACTGCAGTGCTGGTAATGTGTCTGGTGGAGGCTACACACTGCAGTGCTGGTAATGAATATAAAAGTACCTTTATTTAGTGTTGTTATTACTGATGATGCTGTCATAGTCATCGTTCAGTATAATTACTAGCTGACTCTATAATTATGGAAGGTACCTTTATCACTATTATTATTATTAACACCCGGATTTTGGGAACATTTCGCTAAATGTTAGCCATGGCTGATAAAACTACTCGTTCGTATATGCTCACACACACACACACACACACACACATATATATATATATATATATATATATATATATATATATCTATATATATATATATATATATATATATATATATATATATATATATATATGTATATATATATAGATATAGATATATAATGTATATATATGTACTCACCTATTTGTGGTTGCAGGGGTCGATTCATAGCTCCTGGCCCTGCCTCTTCACTGATTGCTACTAGGTCCTCTCTCTCCCTGCTCCATGAGCTTTATCATACCTCGCCTTAAAACTATGTATGGTTCCCGCCTCCCCTACTTCACTTTATAGGCTATTCCACGGCTTGACTACTCTATGACTGAAGAAATACTTTCTAACATCCCTTTGATTCATCTGAGTCTTCAACTTCCAATTGTGACCTCTTGTGTCTGTGTCCCATCTTTGGAACATCCCGTCTTTGTCCACCTCGTCTATTCCGCGCAGTATTTTATATGTCGATATCAAGTCTCCCCTGACCCTCCTGGCCTCCAGTGTCGTCAGGCCGATTTCCCTCAACCTTTCTTCGTAGGACAATCCCCGTAGCTCTGAGACTAGTCTTGTTGCAAACCTTTGCACTTTCTCTAATTTCTTGACGTGCTTGACTAGGTGTGGATTCCAAACTGGTGCTGCATACTCCAGTATGGGCCTGACGTAAATGGTATACAGAGTCTTGAACGAATCCTTACTGAGGTATCGGAACGCTATCCGCAGGTTTGCCAGGCGCCGGTATGCTGCAGCAGTTACCTGATTGATGTGCGCCTCGGGAGATATGCTCGGTGTTATACTCACCCCCAGATCTTTTTCCTTGAGTGAGGTTTGCAGACTTTGGCCATCTAAACTATATTGTGTCTGCGGTCTTCTTTGCCCTTCCCCAATCTTCATGACTTTGCATTTGGCAGGGTTAAACTCAAGGAGCCAGTTGCTGGACCAGGCTTGTACCCTGTCCAGGTCTCTTTGTAGTCCTGCCTGATCCTCATCCGATTTGATTCTTCTCATTAACTTCACATCGTCCGCAAACAAGGACACTTCTGAGTCTATCCCTTCCGTTATGTCATTCACATATACCAAGAACAGCACAGGTCCTAGGACTGACCCCTGTGGAACCCCGCTTGTCACAGGCACCCACTCTGACACCTCGTCACGTACCATGACTCGTTGTTGCCTCCCTTTCAGGTATTCTCTGATCCATTGCAGTGCCTTTCCTGTTATGTGTGCCTGATCCTCTAGCTTTTGCAGTAACCTCTTGTGAGGAACTGTGTCGAAGGCCTTCTTGCAGTCCAAAAAAATGCAGTCGATCCACCCCTCTCTCTCTTGTCTTACTTCTGTCACCTTGTCATAAAACTCTAGTAGGTTTGTGACACAGGATTTTCCCTCCCTGAAACCATGCTGGTTGTCAATTATACACTTGTTTCTTTCCAGGTGCTCCACCATTCTCCTCCTGATGATCTTCTCCATGACCTTGCATACTATACACGTTAGTGATACAGGTCTGTAGTTTAGTGCCTCATGTCTGTCTCCCTTTTTAAAAATTGGGACTACATTTGCCATCATCCATACCTCGGGGAGTTGCCCAGTTTCAAATGATGTGTTGAAGATCTTTGTTAACGGTACACACAATATCTCTTCTCCCTCTTTAAGGACCCACGGAGAGATGTTGTCTGGTCCCACCGCCTTTGAGGTGTCAAGTTCGCATAGCAGCTTCTTTACCTCCTCCTTGGTTATATGTACCTCATCCAGCACTTGCTGGTGCACCCCCCTGCTCTGATTTCCTGGAGTCCTACTGGTTTCCACTGTAAATACTTCTTTAAATCTTGTGTTGAGCTCCTGACATACCTCCCGGTCGTTTCTTGTGAATTCCCCATCACCCTTCCTCAGTCTGATTACCTGGTCCTTGACTGTTGTTTTCCTCCTGATGTGGCTGTACAACAGCTTCGGGTCAGTCTTGACTTTCGATGCTATGTCATTTTCGTATTGCCGCTGAGCACATTCGTTTCTGGCTCTTCGGCTAATCTCTTTATTTTCCTGAGTTCTCTGTCTTCTGTACCTTTTCCATTCTCTAGTACATCTAGTTTTTGCCTCCCTACGCCTCTGGGTGAACCAAGGACTCGTTCTGTTCTTCCCATTATTTCTGTTTCCCTTGGGAACAAACCTCTCCTCTGCCTCCTTGCATTTTGTTGCCACATAGTCCATCATTTCTTGTACTGGTTTTCCTGTCAGTTCCCTCTCCCACTGAATGTCTTGAAAGAAGTTCCTCAAGCCTGAGTAGTTCCCCCTTTTGTAGTTTGGTTTTTCCCACCCTATTCCTGCTGCTCTCTCCACTTGGAGCTCAACTATGTAGTCGAAGCACAGAACCACATGATCACTAGCTCCCAGGGGCCTTTCATACATGATATCCTCGATGTCAGAACTACTCAAGGTGAATACAAGGTCCAGTCTTGCTGGTTCATCCTCTCCTCTCTCTCTGGTAGTGTCTCTTAACATGTTGATGCATGAGGTTTTCCAGTACCACATCCATCATCTTGGCTCTCAATGTTTCGGGACCCCCATGGGGCTCCAGGTTTTCCCAGTCAATCTCCTTGTGATTGAAATCACCCATAACTAGTAACTTTGCTCCCCCCATGTGTGCTCTCCTGGCCACCTCGGCTAGTGTGTCGACCAATGCTCTGTTGCTCTCATCGTATTCTTCTCTTGGCCTCCTGCAGTTCTGTGGTGGGTTGTACATTACTGCAATTATCACCTTATGTCCCTCAGACTGGATTGTTCCTAGTAAGTAGTCCCTTTCGCCCGTGCCATCCATTCCTTCCATTTTCTCAAACCCCCACTGGTTTTTAATGAGCAGTGCAACTCCTCCTCCCCCTCTCCTCCCTCTGTCTTTCCTGAGG
>NC_091305.1:16169234-16181734 GCF_038502225.1 Cherax quadricarinatus | reverse complement strand
ACCACTACTACCACCACCACTGCCACAACTACCACCACCACCAATAACACCACCATCACCACCGCCACCACCACCACCATCACATTCACTACCACCACCATTATCACCAATACCATCATCACCACAACCATCACCACCACCATAACCACCATCATCACGACCATCACCACCACCATCACCACACCACCACCATCACCACCACCATCACCACACCACCACCATCACCACCACCACCATTATCACCACACCACCACCACCATCACCACCACCATCACCACCGCCATCACCACCACCACAATCATCACCACCACCATCACCACCACCACCATCATCACTACCATCACCACCACCATCACCACCACCATCACCACCATCATCACCATCACCACCACCACCATCACTATCACCACCACCATCACCACCACCAGCACCATCATAACCATCACCATCCCCACCATCATTATCCCCACCACTATCACAATCACCACTACCATCACCACCACCATCACTACCACCACCACCATCACTATCACCACCATCATCAATCACCACCACCATCACCACCACCACCATCACCACCACCATCACAATCACCACCACCATCACCACCACCATCACAATCACCACCACCATCATCACCACCATCACAATCACCACCACCATCACCACCACCATCACAAGCACCACCACCATCACCACCACCATCACAATCACCACCACCATCATCACCACCATCATCATCACCACCACCATCACCACCACCATCACAATCACCACCACCATCACCACCACCATCACCATCACCACCACCATCACCACCACCATCACCACCACCATCACAATCACCACCACCACCATCACCACCACCATCACAATCACCACCATCACCACCACCATCACAATCACCACCACCATCACCACCACCATCACCACCACCATCACAATCACCACCACCATCACCACCACCATCACAATCACCACCACCATCACCACCACCACCATCACCACCACCATCACAATCACCACCACCATCACCACCACCATCACAATCACCACCACCATCATCAATCACCACCACCATCACCACCATCACAATCACCACCACCATCACCACCACCATCACAATCACCACCACCATCACCACCACCATCACAATCACCACCACCATCACCACCACCACCACAATCACCACCACCATCACCACCACCATCACAATCACCACCACCATCACCACCACCATCACAATCACCACCACCATCACCACCACCATCACCACCACCATCACAATCACCACCACCATCATCAATCACCACCACCATCACCACCACCATCACAATCACCACCACCATCACCACCACCATCACAATCACCACCACCATCACCACCACCATCACCACCACCATCACAATCACCACCACCATCACCACCACCACCACAATCACCACCACCATCACCACCACCATCACCATCACCACCACCATCACCACCACCATCACCACCACCACCATCACCACCACCATCACCACCACCATCACAATCACCACCACCATCACCACCACCATCACCACCACCATCACAATCACCACCACCATCACCACCACCATCACCACCACCATCACAATCACCACCACCATCACCACCACCATCACCACCACCATCACAATCACCACCACCATCACCACCACCATCACCACCACCATCACAATCACCACCACCATCACCACCACCATCACCACCACCATCACAATCACCACCACCATCACCACCACCATCACAATCACCACCACCATCACCACCACCATCACAATCACCACCACCATCACCACCACCACCACCACCACCACCACCACCATCACCACCACCATCACCACCACCATCACAATCACCACCACCATCACCACCACCATCACCACCACCATCACAATCACCACCACCATCACCACCACAATCACCACCACCATCACAATCACCACCACCATCACAATCACCACCACCATCACCACCACAATCACCACCACCATCACAATCACCACCACCATCACCACCACCATCACCACCACCATCACCACCACCACCACCACCACCATCACCACCACCATCACCACCACCATCACAATCACCACCACCATCACCACCACCATCACCACCACCATCACAATCACCACCACCATCACCACCATCACCACCACCATCTCTCACATTACAATCCACTCACTGACCTCACCGTTAAATCCCTCTAGAAGTTGGATTAGTGTAGGTGGATTAATTTCAAGAAAAATCCCTTGTTTCTTAAGCCAGGAGCCTCACCTAACCTCACCCAACCTCACCCAGCTTCACCCAACCTCACCCAGCCTCACCCAGGATCACTCAGCCTCACCCAGCCTCACCCAACTTCACCCAGCCTTACTCAACCTCACTCAGCCTCACCCAACTTCTCCCTGCCTCACCCAGCCTCACCCAGCCTCACCGAACGTCGCCCAGCCTCACCGAACGTCGCCCAGCCTTACCCAGCCTCACCCAACCTCTCCCTGCCTCACCCAACTTTTCCCTGTCTCACCCAACCTCTCCCTGCCTCACCCAGCCTTACCCAACCTCTACCTGCCGCACCCAGCCTCATCCAACATCTCCCTGCCTCACCCAGCCTCTCCCTGCCTCATCCAGCCTCACCGAACGTCACCCAACCTTACCCAGCCTCACCCAACCTCTCCCTGCCTCACCCAGCCTTACCCAACCTCTCCCTGCCTCATCCAACCTCTCCCTGCCTCACCCAGCCTTACACAACTTCTCCCAGCCTCACCCAACCTCTCCCTGCCTCACCCAACATCTCCCTGCCTCATCCAACCTCACCCAACCTCTCCCTGCCTCAGCCAGCCTCATTCAACCTCTCCCAGTCTCACCCAACCTCATCCTGCCTCACCCAACCTCTCCCAGCCTCAAACAACCTCTCCCAGCCCCACCCAGGATCACTCAGCCTCACCCAGCCTTACTCAACCTCACTCAGCCTCACCCAACTTCTCCCTGCCTCACCCAGCCTCACCGAACGTCGCCCAGCCTCACCGAACGTCACCCAACCTTACCCAGCCTCACCCAACCTCTCCCTGCCTCACCCAGCCTCACCCAACCTCTCCCTGCCTCACCCAGCCTCACGCAACCTCTCCCAGCCTCACCCAACCTCTCTCTGCTTCACCCAACGTCTCTCAGCCTCACCCAACGTCTCTCAGCCTCACCCAACGTCTCTCAGCCTCACCCAACGTCTCTCAGCCTCACCCAACCTCTCTCTGCTTCACCCAACGTCTCTCAGCTTCACCCAACGTCTCTCAGCCTCACCCAACGTCTCTCAGCCTCACCCAACGTCTCTCAGCCTCACCCAACGTCTCTCAGCCTCACCCAACCTCTCTCTGCTTCACCCAACCTCTCTCTGCTTCACCCAACGTCTCTCAGCCTCACCCAACCTCTCTCAGCCTCACCCAACGTCTCTCAGCCTCACCCATCCTGTCCCAGCTTCTACAATGAAGACAAATTGAATTATTGTTGACAATATTATGGGATATTATTATTAGTGGTGGTCCATGTGTACACAACTATGTTGGTTGTGGTCCATGTACACAACTATGTTGGTGGTGGTCCATGTACACAACCATGTTGGTGGTGGTCCATGTACACAACCATGTTGGTGGTGGTCCATGTACACAACTATGTTGGTTGTGGTCCATGTACACAACTATGTTGGTGGTGGTCCATGTACACAACTATGTTGGTGGTGGTCCATGTACACAACTATGTTGGTGGTGGTCCATGTACACAACTATGTTGGTGGTGGTCCATGTACACAACTATGTTGGTTGTGGTCCATGTACACAACTATGTTGGTGGTGGTCCATGTACACAACCATGTTGGTGGTGGTCCATGTACACAACCATGTTGGTGGTGGTCCATGTACACAACTATGTTGGTGGTGGTCCATGTACACAACCATGTTGGTGGTGGTCCATGTACACAACCATGTTGGTGGTGGTCCATGTACACAACTATGTTGGTTGTGGTCCATGTACACAACTATGTTGGTGGTGGTCCATGTACACAACTATGTTGGTGGTGGTCCATGTACACAACTATGTTGGTGGTGGTCCATGTACACAACCTTGATGGTGGTGGTCCATGTACACAACTATGTTGGTGGTGGTCCATGTACACAACTATGTTGGTGGTGGTCCATGTACACAACTATGTTGGTGGTGGTCCATGTACACAACCATGTTGGTGGTGGTCCATGTACACAACCTTGATGGTGGTGGTCCATGTATACAACTATGTTGGTGGTGGTCCATGTACACAACTATGTTGGTGGTGGTCCATGTACACAACCATGTTGGTGGTGGTCCATGTACACAACCATGTTGGTGGTGGTCCATGTACACAACTATGTTGGTTGTGGTCAATGTACACAACTATGTTGGTGGTGGTCCATGTACACAACTATGTTGGTGGTGGTCCATGTACACAACTATGTTGGTGGTGGTCCATGTACACAACTATGTTGGTGGTGGTCCATGTACACAACCTTGATGGTGGTGGTCCATGTACACAACTATGTTGGTTGTGGTCCATGTACACAACCATGTTGGTTGTGGTCCATGTACACAACCATGTTGGTTGTGGTCCATGTACACAACTATGTTGGTGGTGGTCCATGTACACAACTATGTTGGTGGTGGTCCATGTACACAACCTTGATGGTGGTGGTCCATGTACACAACTATGTTGGTGGTGGTCCATGTACACAACCTTGATGGTGGTGGTCCATGTACACAACTATGTTGGTGGTGGTCCATGTACACAACTATGTTGGTGGTGGTCCATGTACACAACCCAGTTGGTGATGGTCCATGTACACAACCTTGATGGTGGTGGTCCATGTACACAACCATGTTGGTGGTGGTCCATGTACACAACCATGTTGGTGGTGGTCCATGTACACAACTATGTTGGTGGTGGTCCATGTACACAACCATGTTGGTGGTGGTCCATGTATACAACAATGTTGGTGGTGGTCCACGTAAACAACTATGTGTACAGGGACCATGTTAAGGACAATGTACGCCGGTACGTACATTGTCCTTAACAGTGGGAAAGATGAAAAGGAATAATTTGATTGAGCAGTAGAGAGCAGGAAGCTGGTCCACGGACCTACACCAGCATAGATCTAGGGAAGGTAAGCACTGGTCCATGGACCTACACCAGCATAGAGCTAGGGAAGGTAAGCCCTGGTCCACCGACCTACACCAGCATGGATATAGGGAAGGTAAGCCCTGGTCCATGGACCTACACCAGCATTGATCTAGGGAAGGTAAGCCCTGGTCTACGGACCTACACCAGCATGGATCTAGGGAAGGTAAGCCCTGGTCTACGGACCTACACCAGCATGGATCTAGGGAAGATAAGCCCTGGTCCATGGACCTACACCAGCATGGATCTAGGGAAGGTAAGCCCTGGTCCACCGACCTACACCAGCATGGATCTAGGGAAGGTAAGCCCTGGTCCATGGACCTACACCAGCATGGATCTAGGGAAGGTAAGCCCTGGTCTACGGACCTACACCAGCATGGATCTAGGGAAAGTAAGCCCTTGTCCACGGACCTACACCAGCATAGATCTAGGGAAGGTAAGCCCTGGTCCATGGACCTACACCAGCATGGATCTAGGGAAGGTAAGCCCTGGTCCATGGACCTACACCAGCATTGATCTAGGGAAGGTAAGCCCTGGTCCATGGACCTACACCAGCATTGATCTAGGGAAGGTAAGCCCTGGTCTACGGACCTACACCAGCATGGATCTAGGGAAGGTAAGCCCTGGTCTACGGACCTACACCAACATGGATCTAGGGAAGATAAGCCCTGGTCCATGGACCTACACCAGCATGGATCTAGGGAAGGTAAGCCCTGGTCCACCGATCTACACCAGCATGGATCTAGGGAAGGTAAGCCCTGGTCCATGGACCTACACCAGCATGGATCTAGGGAAGGTAAGCCCTGGTCTACGGACCTACACCAGCATGGATCTAGGGAAAGTAAGCCCTGGTCCACGGACCTACACCAGCATAGATCTAGGGAAGGTAAGCCCTGGTCCACGGACCTACACCAGCATGGATCTAGGGAAGGTAAGCACTGGTCCATGGACCTACACCAGCATGGATCTAGGGAAGGTAAGCACTGGTCCATGGACCTACACCAGCATGGATCTAGGGAAGGTAAGCCCTGGTCCATGGACCTACACCAGCATTGATCTAGGGAAGGTAAGCCCTGGTCTACGGACCTACACCAGCATGGATCTAGGGAAGGTAAGCCCTGGTCTACGGACCTACACCAACATGGATCTAGGGAAGATAAGCCCTGGTCCATGGACCTACACCAGCATGGATCTAGGGAAGGTAAGCCCTGGTCCACCGATCTACACCAGCATGGATCTAGGGAAGGTAAGCCCTGGTCCATGGACCTACACCAGCATGGATCTAGGGAAGGTAAGCCCTGGTCTACGGACCTACACCAGCATGGATCTAGGGAAAGTAAGCCCTGGTCCACGGACCTACACCAGCATGGATCTAGGGAAGGTAAGCCCTGGTCCATGGACCTACACCAGCATGGATCTAGGGAAGGTAAGCCCTGGTCCACGGACCTACACCAGCATGGATCTAGGGAAGGTAAGCCCTGGTCCATGGACCTACACCAGCATGGATCTAGGGAAGGTAAGCCCTGGTCCATGGACCTACAAGGTAAGACCTGGTCCACGGACCTACACCAGCATAGATCTAGGGAAGGTAAGCCCTGGTCCACGGACCTACACCAGCATGGATCTAGGGAAGGTAAGCCCTGGTCCATGGACCTACACCAGCATGGATCTAGGGAAGGTAAGCCCTGGTCCATGGACCTACAAGGTAAGACCTGGTCCACGGACCTACACCAGCATAGATCTAGGGAAGGTAAGCCCTGGTCCACGGACCTACACCAGCATGGATCTAGGGAAGGTAAGCCCTGGTCCATGGACCTACACCAGCATGGATCTAGGGAAGGTAAGCCCTGGTCCATGGACCTACACCAGCATGGATCTAGGGAAGGTAAGCCCTGGTCCATGGACCTACAAGGTAAGACCTGGTCCACGGACCTACACCAGCATGGATCTAGGGAAGGTAAGCACTGGTCCATGGACCTACACCAGCATGGATCTAGGGAAGGTAAGCACTGGTCCATGGACCTACACCAGCATGGATCTAGGGAAGGTAAGCCCTGGTCCATGGACCTACACCAGCATTGATCTAGGGAAGGTAAGCCCTGGTCTACGGACCTACACCAGCATGGATCTAGGGAAGGTAAGCCCTGGTCTACGGACCTACACCAACATGGATCTAGGGAAGATAAGCCCTGGTCCATGGACCTACACCAGCATGGATCTAGGGAAGGTAAGCCCTGGTCCACCGATCTACACCAGCATGGATCTAGGGAAGGTAAGCCCTGGTCCATGGACCTACACCAGCATGGATCTAGGGAAGGTAAGCCCTGGTCTACGGACCTACACCAGCATGGATCTAGGGAAAGTAAGCCCTGGTCCACGGACCTACACCAGCATGGATCTAGGGAAGGTAAGCCCTGGTCCATGGACCTACACCAGCATGGATCTAGGGAAGGTAAGCCCTGGTCCACGGACCTACACCAGCATGGATCTAGGGAAGGTAAGCCCTGGTCCATGGACCTACACCAGCATGGATCTAGGGAAGGTAAGCCCTGGTCCATGGACCTACAAGGTAAGACCTGGTCCACGGACCTACACCAGCATAGATCTAGGGAAGGTAAGCCCTGGTCCACGGACCTACACCAGCATGGATCTAGGGAAGGTAAGCCCTGGTCCATGGACCTACACCAGCATGGATCTAGGGAAGGTAAGCCCTGGTCCATGGACCTACAAGGTAAGACCTGGTCCACGGACCTACACCAGCATAGATCTAGGGAAGGTAAGCCCTGGTCCACGGACCTACACCAGCATGGATCTAGGGAAGGTAAGCCCTGGTCCATGGACCTACACCAGCATGGATCTAGGGAAGGTAAGCCCTGGTCCATGGACCTACACCAGCATGGATCTAGGGAAGGTAAGCCCTGGTCCATGGACCTACAAGGTAAGACCTGGTCTACGGACCTACACCAGCATGGATCTAGGGAAGGTAAGCCCTAGTCCACGGACCTACAGGAGTCTATCACAGAACAACAGACATCAAGATAGGAGAGACGAGGATGGGTCGGCTTTATATTGTTGACCTGCGGGAAAACATTTGGCTTTATACCCAATGGACATTAACAATAAAAACTTAAGAGGAACGCGCAGAGTTAAAGTTTAACAGTGGATCAAGGAACAGCTAACAAACAGACAACAAAAGTGATCGTATGTGTTGAGGCATCAGGACGAGCAAGAACAACAAGTCTTAAAGGATCAGTAATAAGATTCCAACTATTCTTAACGTATGGAAATAACATGGCAAAGAGGATTGAAGCTTGTGGTTAGTTATTTTTCGATGTGGCAGAGATAAGGAAAAAGGGAAGAGGATATAGCCACGACAGGAGGATCTGGGCAGGTTGCAGTGTGCTCAAACAAGCTGTACTGCTCTTCAATCCAAATAAGTTTAAATCGGGGAAATTCGAGAGAAAAAAGATCGGAGACGGAGTGTAGTTACGAAAGTGAGAAACTACATTATTATTATAATCATAATAGGACGCTAAACCCACGAGGGTCATACAGCGCTGTGAGAAACTAAAAACATTACACAAGGGATCATAGAGACAACATCACACCGAACATATCACAAGACTTGCACATCAACAGCACAACATAGACAACATATGCAAGTTTAGTTCAACTCAAAACTGACTTCAGGTACTTTAACAAAGAATGCTATAGAACTGTGTACACGATACATCAGCCTGGTCATTGAAGTACACTGCACCAGCATGCAGCTCACACCTGCACAAGTACGATTATAAATTCGAGAATTTTCAGTATTTTGCAAAAAGATTAGTCCCAAAACTTAAAGAACTGAGGTGTGAGGAGAGACTAAAGAAGCAGAATCCGATGATCTTAAAGGAAAAACGAACCAGAGGGAGACATGACTTCGACGTACAAGATACTCAGAGTATTTGACATGGAGGATAAATACAGACTGAACAGGGGCGAGGTAGTGTAGATGGACGCTTAAAACAAAGATGAACCACACCGATGTTAGGAAATACTTTAGCTTCAGGATGTTTAATAAGCGGAATGAGTTAGATTTTGAAGTCGTGGAGACAAACGCCATAATGCCAGCGATTGTAATTTATGAGGCGGGGGCCAGGAGCTGAGACTCGACCCCGTGGAGTTTAATCCCCAGCAATACCAGTGGGTGACGGAAGTAGGGAGGCAGAAAGGGAGGAAGAGAAGGCAGGAGGGAAGAAGGGAGGGAGGAAGAGAAAGAAGGAAGAAGGGAAGGAGGAAGAGAAGAAAGGAAGAAGGGAGGGGGAAAGAGAAAGAAGGAAGGAAGAAGGGAGGAAGGAAGGAAGGAAGAAGGCAGGAAGAGAAGGAAGGAAGAAGGGAGGAAGAGAAGGAAGGAAGACGGGAGAGAGGGGGAAGGAAGAGAAGAAAGGAAGAGAAGGAAGGAAGACGGGAGAGAGGAAGAGAAGGAAGGAAGAAGGGAGGGGGAAGAGAAGGAAGGAAGGAAGAAGGGAGGGGAAAGAGATGGAAGAAGGGAGGGAGGAAGAGAAGGAAGGAAGAAGGCAGTAAGAGAAGGAAGAAGGGAAGGAGGAAGAGAAGAAAGGAATGAAGAAGGGAGGGGGAAGAGAAGGAAGGAAGGAAGAAGGGAGGGAGGAAGAGAAGGAAGGAAGGAAGGGAGGAAGAGAAGGAAGGAGAGCGAGAAGAAAAAAAGCGAGGAGTCGAATAAAATTAGTTAATCTTTGGTAGTTCCCTACTTCCCTTCTTTGGTAGTTATCTACTTCCCTTCATTTGTAATTCCCTACTTCCCTTCATTGTAGTTATCTACTGCCCTTCTTTGGTAGTTATCTACTGCCTTTCATTGGTAGTTCTCTACTGCCCTTCTTTGGTAGTTCTCTACTGCCCTTCATTGGTAGTTCTCTACTTCCCTACTGCCCTTCTTTGGTAGTTCTCTACTTCCCTTCTTTGGTAGTTCTCTACTGCCCTTCTTTGGTAGTTCTCTACTGCCCTTCTTTGGTAGTTCTCTACTGCCCTTCTTTGGTAGTTCTCTACTGCCCTTCTTTGGTAGTTCTCTACTGCCCTTCTTTGGTAGTTCCCTACTGCCCTTCTTTGGTAGTTCTCTACTTCCCTTCATTGGTAGTTCTCTACTTCCCTTCTTTGGTAGTTCTCTACTTCCCTTCATTGGTAGTTCTCTACTTCCCTTCTTTGGTAGTTCTCTACTGCTCTTCTTTGGTAGTTCTCTACATCCCTTCATTGGTAGTTCTCTACTGCCCTTCTTTGGTAGTTCTCTACTGCCCTTCTTTGGTAGTTCTCTACTGCCCTTCTTTGGTAGTTCTCTACTTCCCTTCATTGGTAGTTCTCTGCCCTTCTTTGGTAGTTCTCTACTGCCCTTCTTTGGTAGTTCTCTACTGCCCTTCTTTGGTAGTTCTCTACTGCCCTTCTTTGGTAGTTCTCTACTGCCCTTCTTTGGTAGTTCTCTACTTCCCTTCTTTGGTAGTTCTCTACTGCCCTTCTTTGGTAGTTCTCTACTGCCCTTCTTTGGTAGTTCTCTACTGCCCTTCTTTGGTAGTTCTCTACTTCCCTTCTTTGGTAGTTCTCTACTGCCCTTCTTTGGTAGTTCTCTACTGCCCTTCTTTGGTAGTTCTCTACTGCCCTTCTTTGGTAGTTCTCTACTGCCCTTCTTTGGTAGTTCTCTACTTCCCTTCTTTGGTAGTTCTGTACTTCCCTTCATTCCTAGTTCTGTACTTCCCTTCATTCCCAGTTCTGTACTTCCCTTCATTCCTAGTTCTGTACTTCCCTTCATTCCTAGTTCTGTACTTCCCTTCATTCCTAGTTCTCTACTTCCCTTCATTCCTAGTTCTGTACTTCCCTACTTTGTTAGTTCCTCACTTCATACTCTTGGTTCCTGTGTTACTCTGTTATCTTCACACACTTGGTTATCGTCCTCTAACAAGGCTCCTGAACTACTCTTCACTTTTATCCCTTGATTCTTTGTCTTCATCCTTCTTCTTAAGCCACAATGGTGTAAATTTGGTGTGGTTTCCTTCTCTGATGTTTCGTCATTTCCGTACTCTCTCTCTCTCTCTCTCTCTCTCTTTCTCTCTCTCTCTCTCATGTTGTTTGAAATGTCTTTCATCTTATCTTCATGTCCATGAATATTTGTTCCTTTATCTTCTGTTTATTTCCTTGTCTTCTCTTTAATCCTACTTAAATCATTCTCTCTCTCTCTCTTTCGTCTTTTAGTGCTCTGTATGAATTTCTCTCTTTCCTCTTGTCTGTGTACGTTCGTTGATGTGAATGTGTGTGTGTGTGTACATGTGTGTATTGACCTAGATGAGGTTGCAGGGGTCGAGTCCTAGCTCCTGGCCCCGCCTCTTCTACTAGGTCACTCCACCTTGTCAATTCCTCTCAGTATTTTGTATGTCGTTATCATGTCCCCCCTATCTCTCCTGTCCTCCAGTGTCGTCAGGTCGATTTCCCTTAACCTCTCCTCGTAGGACATACCTCTTAACCCTGAGACTAGTCTTGCTGCAAACCTTTGCACTTTCTCTAGTTTCTTTACGTGCTTGGCTAGGTGTGGGTTCCAAACTGGTGCCGCATACTCCAATATGGGCCTAACGTACACGGTGTACAGAGTCCTGAACGATTCCATATTAAGATGTCGGAATGCTGTTCTGAGGTTTGCTAGGCGCCCATATACTGCAGCAGTTGTTTGGTTGATGTGCGCTTCAGGAGATGTGCCTGGTGTTATACTCACCCCAAGATCTTTTTCTTTGAAAGAGGTTTGTAGTCTGTGGCCCCCTAGACTGTACTCCGTCTGCGGTCTTCTTTGCCTTTCCCCCAATCTTCATGACTTTGCACTTGGCGGGGTTGAACTCCAGGAGCCAATTGCTGGACAAGGTCTGCAGCCTGTCCAGATCCCTTGTAGTTCTGCCTGGTCTTCGATCGAGTGTATTCTTCTCATCAACTTCACGTCATCTGCAAACAGGGACACTTCGGAGTCTATTCTTTCCGTCATGTCTTTCACAAATACCAGAAACAGCACTGGTCCTAGGACTGACCCCTGTGGGATCCCGCTGGTCACAGGCACCCACATGACTCGCTGCTGTCTTCCTGAAAAGTATTCCCTGATCCATTGTAGTGCCTTCCCTGTTATCCCTACTTGATCCTCCAGTTTTTGCACTAATCTCTTGTGTGGAACTGTGTCAAACGCCTTCTTGCAGTCCAAGAAAATGCAATCCACCCACCCCTCTCTCTATTGTCTTACTGCTGTCAC
>NC_091305.1:16154234-16159234 GCF_038502225.1 Cherax quadricarinatus | reverse complement strand
GCAACATGTACAGCAGCAGCAACATGTACAACAGCAGCAACATGTACAACAGCAGCAACATGTACAACAGCAGCAACATGTACAACAGCAGCAACATGTACAACAGCAGCAACATGTACAACAGCAGCAACATGTACAACAGCAGCAACATGTACAACAGCAGCAACATGTACAACAGCAGCAACATGTACAACAGCAGCAACATGTACAGCAGCAACATGTACAACAGCAGCAACATGTACAACAGCAGCAACATGTACAACAGCAGCAACATGTACAACAGCAGCAACATGTACAACAGCAGCAACATGTACAACAGCAGCAACATGTACAGCAGCAACATGTACAACAGCAGCAACATGTACAACAGCAGCAACATGTACAACAGCAGCAACATGTACAACAGCAGCAACATGTACAACAGCAGCAACATGTACAACAGCAGCAACATGTACAACAGCAGTGACAACATGTACAACAGCAGCAACATGTACAACAGCAGCGACAACATGTACAACAGCAGCAACATGTACAACAGCAGCGACAACATGTACAACAGCAGCAACATGTACAACAACAGCAACATGTACAACAGCAGCGACAACATGTACAACAGCAGCAACATGTACAACAGCAGCGACAACATGTACAACAGCAGCAACATGTACAACAGCAGCGACAACATGTACAACAGCAGCAACATGTACAACAACAGCAACATGTACAACAGCAGCGACAACATGTACAACAGCAGCAACATGTACAACAGCAGCGACAACATGTACAACAGCAGCAACATGTACAACAGCAGCAACATGTACAACAGCAGCGACATGTACAACAGCAGCAACATGTACAACAGCAGCAACATGTACAACAGCAGCGACATGTACAACAGCAGCGACATGTACAACAGCAGCAACATGTACAACAGCAGCAACATGTACAACAGCAGCATGTACAACAGCAGCAACATGTACAACAGCAGCAACATGTACAACAGCAGCAACATGTACAACAGCAGCAACATGTACAACAGCAGCAACATGTACAACAGCAGCAACATGTACAACAGCAGCAACATGTACAACAGCAGCAACATGTACAGCAACGACAACATGTACAACAGCAGCGACAACATGTACAGCAGCAGCGACATGTAGAACAGCAGCAACATGTACAACAGCAGCGACATGTACAACAGCGACAACATGTACAACAGCGACAACATGTACAACAGCAACATGTACAACAGCAGCAACATGTACAGCAGCAGCATGACAAGGAAGGCAGGAAGGAGCAGCTAGGTGAGCTCCTATCATCCTTTCCTTCCGTCTCAGTCACAGCAGGAAGACCACAGCAGTAATCCTGCCAGGCAGGCTAGTGTAACAGCCGCCGCTCAGGAACCTGCTACCTGCTCTCCAACCTTCACTTAACCTGCTCTCCAACCTTCACTTAACCTGCTCTCCAACCTTCACTTAACCTGCTCTCCAACCTTCACTTAACCTGCTCTCCAACCTTCACTTAACCTGCTCTCCAACCTTCACTTAACCTGCTCTCCAACCTTCACTTAACCTGCTCTCCAACCTTCACTTAACCTGCTCTCCAACCTTCACTTAACCTGCTCTCCAACCTTCACTTAACCTGCTCTCCAACCTTCACTTAACCTGCTCTCCAACCTTCACTTAACCTGCTCTCCAACCTTCACTTAACCTGCTCTCCAACCTTCACTTAACCTGCTCTCCAACCTTCACTTAACCTGCTCTCCAACCTTCACTTAATACCTCCGCACACCAACTCGCTCTCGTCACGCTCTTCTGACGCCATGTAACGAGTGATGACGTAAACTTACATTCCAGATCGGAGTTACGAACGATAACATTAGCGAAATGCACTTTGTTTAAACTGAGGTGAGAGGGGGAAGACTCTACTTCACTCTGGCTGGTTCCTGACTCGGGTGGAATCTGGTCCACCGTTTAAGCCGGACGTAATAAGGGGTTAATTGCCGGAGATCCCAGAATCGATATTCTCACGGCAACCCGAGCCAGCTGCCGGGGCCAGCCTGGTAAATCAAGATGACTGGAGAGAAAGAGAGAGCGTGCGCGCGCGTGTGCGTGTGTGCGTGTGTGTGTGTGCGTGTGTGTGTGTGTGCGTGTGTGTGTGTGTGTGTGTGTGTGTGTGTGTGTGTGTGTGTGTGTGTGTGTGTGTGTGTGTGTGTGTGTGTGTGTGTGTGTGTGTGTGTGTGTGTGTGTGTGTGTGTGTGTGCCCGACGACCGCTTCAGGTGTCTCCACAACGTTCCTTCTAGGGAAAGATGCCATACTCTCTCTAGTATCCAGTTTTTTTTTCTCTATCTATATACCTATCTGTCTATCTCTCTCTCTCTCTCCCTTCCTCCTTTTTTACACAGGGCTTGACAAGGTTAGGTTAAGGATCCCAAGCTTTATTGACAAGCTAAAGATTCCTAACTTTATTGACAAGCTAAGAGCAGTTACCTACATCAGCTCATTTACAAGCATTTTTATTGTTATGAAACATACAAGTAGGGAACAGGATGAAGGTGGAGCCATCTGTGGGCCAGCATTTTCATTTGATCAGCTGACTATCTCGTTGACATCAAAATGCTGTACGAATGTGTTCCAGACTCGAGTCATCCTGGGGATAAATGATCTCAGATGAAGTGATGTTCTGGAGAAGGGTACAGCCAGAATGAAGTTGCTGCTTTCTGCCCGTCTTGTGGTATAGAAGCTTGCTTCTCGCTGTCCTCGAAGTGGAGCCAAGTATGGTACTTTGACAATGTTGGGCTTATACATAACAGTAAGGCCACTCACATCCTTCCTGTGTTGAAGGCTCTGCTGAAATGACAGATCTATCCAAGATTGGTCCAGGCGAGAGATGAGACGTCTTGCTCTGTTCTCTACTGTCAAGCAGTCGCAGATGAGAGGGGGGGGGGCAGGCAAACCAAGAGAGTGGAGCATACTCAAGGTGTGAGCGTACTTGTGCCTCATACAGAATCTTGCAACCCCTACTGTCAAGCAGATGCGAGATACGTCGCAGTGCTGTAAGCTTCCTGGCTGCCTTGTTTGCGAGATTTGCAACGTGGTTCTTCATGGTCAGTTTGGAGTCCAATTTTACCCCAAGGTACCAACACTCTCCCATTCATACTTACTACTGCCCCGGCATTACCATCATAGTGCCTAGAGACCATCATCATTTGTGTTTTCTCAGGTGCAAATGTTACTTGCCATCTGTTTCACCAAGCTGATAACTGATGTATCTTAGAGCAGCTGGCATTTCTTCTCTTGGTTAAGTAAATGTCAGAGTACAGTCGTCTGCATGGATACGTTCTCAGTATATACGTAGATATGTTGACGCGAGTAGTTTTAACTGGGAAGTGTTTGAGTGGCGAAGAATGACGAGTGGCGTCACTCAGGGGTCGCTGCTGACTCAATCTCGTTATTAATATACATAAATGATCGGTAAATGAAGCTTGCATCTAACATTGCAAAATTTCCACAAATACAATTTTTTTCGGCGATGTGCAGCGTCGGTGAGTGACAGTCAATATCCCGAGAGTGTGTCGCAGTGTTCGGTGAGTGACAGTCAACATCCCAAAAGAGAGTTTCGCAGTGCTCGTTGAAGACAAGGATGAACTTACGTGGAAACGTCCAAGGTAACATATTTTGAATATAATAATATAAATTATGAGTATAACTTATATGAGAGCCGACTCAGAGAGAGAGAGAGAGAGAGAGAGAGAGAGAGAGAGAGAGAGAGAGAGAGAGAGAGAGAGAGAGAGACCTCGGATTAGCCATGGAAGACAACCTTGTACACGGTAAACAATGTCTCGCTGTGAGCAGCAGAGGCAACAGGATGGTGGATTTCGCAACAAGACATTTCGAACACAAAACTTGTGAAACAATATTCACACTGTATAATGTTCTTGTGAGACCCCGCCTTGAACATGCTCTCTAATTCTGACTTTACTGTTAACTTCTCGTTTAGCTGTTAGCAATAATACATCACAAATTATCTACACCTCTGGATGTAAACAAGAGTACTGACAAGGCAGCATCTACTCTTGCTTCCTCCTCCCTAGATAAGAAATGTAACAACCATGTTGAGCTTAGGCATAAGAATTAACAGCCTTGCGTCTACATTACAAACTTAATTATTTGTAATATTAATGACACTAAAGTTGACTCATGACACTGAGCTTGACTCCCTGATCATTACTGATTCTGTGTCATCACTAAAGACACTTGGCTTATATAATGACATGCTTAATGGAGAAGCCAGGTGTAGACAGATATTCAAAATGTCAGAAGGAAAGAAATTAATGCACAATGTTTTTGAAATTCATCACACACACTGAATTATCCTTCACGAGAAAGTTGAAAATACAGTTTGAAGTCTGAGTAACTCTGTAACTCACTATAACTTGAATAAACAGACTGACTGATGTTGTAGTAGTAGTCAGGCTTAGGCTTCTTTACAAGTACTTGTGGCAGTCTGTCAAATACACACACGATGATCAGACTAAATGTACCGTATGTGGTCAACCTTATGGTCACTTTCTCGACCACTATATTCTTCCCTGTTCATTTATTGAAGAATATAAAGACACCTATGTCATGTGTCAAGGTATCTTATTAATGCAAATAAGATACCAGACATTCTTTGCAAATATCCTCAATCTGCTTGCAACAAATATGAAATAAACTGAAGATATTATCCGGATGTACTCCTGTTGACCTTTTTGATGCCTAATTCGTAAGCCTTCTGTGTATCCATATGTTCTTGCGCTACTGACCACAAGATAGATACGGACTGAACAATAAACTAGCAGCTTCGGCGAAAACAATAACTTAAATACAATCCTCACATCCAGTGTAAACACACACGTGACTCAGCCTTGGTGAGGAGCACAGTACGGTGATCCTCACCAAAGTTGAGCGAATCATTACCTCATCTTTTGTATATAGTTCTACTCTTTCAATTA
>NC_091305.1:16104698-16154134 GCF_038502225.1 Cherax quadricarinatus | reverse complement strand
TACTCTTTCAATTATGTCCTTGAATTTTTATTGAAAAAGCCACTGGATGGCGAAACGTCTACAATAAAGTTACCCAGATGTTGCACATGTTTAATTCATGTGCGTACAAGCATGTATATCCACGTGTAAACATGCATGCCTGCTTACACATGTGTATGTTCCGCCACAGCTGCCTCTTCTCGTGTGTGTTCCGAGTATAGTGGCAACCTGAGGTGGGCGTGACGGGGGAGACACCGCCACCTAGTGTCACCTCTAAGGAAGAAAAGGGTGGTGGCTACCCATGATTCACCCCCACCTCCCTGACTCCTTCCATGGGGAAGGAGGGAAGGGGATAAGTGAGGGGAGGGGGGTGCGGTGCCGTGTGTCAACATCGTTTATGGTTAATTATTATCTGAGGGGAGACTTCCGGTGTCGTCTTACCGGTGTGTACCTGTGATACCTTCTTCCCCCCTCCCCTCACCCCTCCACCCCTCTTCCATCTGTGACTATTTCTTGCTTGACTCCCTCCCTCTCCACCCCCCCAGCTTTCTCTATCTCTGACTCTGTCTCTGTCTCTCTCTCTCTCTCTCTATCTCTGACTCTGTCTCTGTCTCTCTCTCTCTCTCTCTCTCTCTCTCACCCCCACAAGCCAGTTATAATACTAAGCCTTAGTTTTTCCGGTGTCACCTGTCACTGCTGTCCTACACCTGTTGCTCACTATTGTCCTACACTTGTTCACTGTTGTCCACCTGTTGTTCACTGCTGTCCTACACCTGTTGTTCACTGTTATCCTACATCTGTTGTTCAGTGTTGTCCTACACCTGTTTTTCACTGTCCTACACCTGTTGTTCACTTATCCTACACCTGTTGAAGATTGAGACACTTATGCAGCATATGGGAATCTTTATTCAGGAAACGTTTCGCCACACAGTGGCTTCATCAGTCCAATACAAAGAGGAAGGCGTAAGGAGAGGAGGAGAATGAGGTAATCAGTCCCTCAACCTGGAGTCGATGTGTTCAGTCCATCAATCTACAAGATTGATGGACTGAACACATCGACTCCAGGTTGAGGGACTGATTACCTCATTCTCCTCCTCTCCTTACGCCTTCCTCTTTGTATTGGACTGATGAAGCCACTGTGTGGCGAAACGTTTCCTGAATAAAGATTCCCATATGCTGCATAAGTGTCTCAATCTTCAACATGTCGGTTTGTCAAACCATTCATCACATATCCTACACCTGTTGTTCACTGCTGTCCTACACTTGTTGTTCACTTATCCTACACCTGTTGTTCACTGCTGTCCTACATCTAGTGCTCACACCTGTCTTACACTCTTGCTTCACTACTGTCTTACACTCTTGCTTCACTACTGTCCTACACTCTTGCTTCACTACTGTCCTACACTCTTGCTTCACTACTGTCTTACACTCTTGCTTCACTACTGTCTTACACTCTTGCTTCACTACTGTCTTACACTCTTGCTTCACTACTGTCTTACACTCTTGCTTCACTACTGTCTTACACTCTTGCTTCACTACTGTCTTACACTCTTGCTTCACTACTGTCTTACACTCTTGCTTCACTACTGTCCTACACTCTTGCTTCACTACTGTCCTACACTCTTGCTTCACTGGATCACACAGCAGCAGTGTGAAGAGCGGACATGTGTTTCACACATGTCGATGTTGCTACTGCGTGTGAAGGCTTACTCAGCCCTGTAACAACTTCAGTGTTACCAAGGCTGGCTCCTCCTCAGGAAAATTAATGAATAGAAAAAGAATAATAACAGTCAAATATAAACACTTAATTATTTAGAAATGAAAATATAAAACAATTAAATATGAATTTTTATCCTACTTTAAAGAGAAATGAAAAATGAAATATAAAAATATCTGAATTCAACGCTAATATGTACAGTTAGAGTGGGGGTGTCTGGTTGATGTTGACACCGCGTGTTGTAGAAATTGTAGCCGTTGTTGATGATGGGGGGGAGGGTCACAGATGTTGAGTGACAACCCAACGACTAGTTCTTCACAGAGTCTCTAGCCTTGAATAGTCCGTCAAGATAATAGGAACGCAGGTCTTTCACCACTGCAAAGATGAGAGGTAGTTGCCTGGGTTTGACTACACTTAGGTATGCAGATAAAATGGTGACGTCCCAGAACTTATGTAAAGTTCGTCTCCTTCAACACTGTTTCTTTGGTTGCCAGATGACCCGATCTGACATTCCAAGCTAGAAAGAGACAAAGGTTACCCACTGCCAAAGAAATCACTCTCCATGATAAGTATTTAAAAAACATGGTGATTATCTAAAAGCACATGGAAATCAAGACAGAATGAACTACGTCTTAAAATTGGTTAAAAGTGAAGCATTTAATCAATATATCCATTAAAAACAGGAGCAGAGGCTTTTACTTACAGTTGTGTTGGGAGCTGTGAGTCAAGTGATTACCATTTGGTTGGAGCCCCACACGTCACCTTTTGGGGTGGAGAAAAAGGAAGGGGGGATAGCGGGAGCTAGACTGACCCTACCTTAACAAGCAGACTGGCAATCAAACTATCGTCACCATATACTCGCTCGCTACTCCTATCTGTTGAACTTTTCCCTCACACTGCGGTTCAGAGTGCTTCAGAATTTAACGGGTTACTAAATACCTGATTGTAAGCGAGGATGTTTGTAGATTTGCTCTGTGTGAGTGGTGGGAACCTGATGTGTTGTTTTCTAAGTCTTCTAGTAACCTCTTTCTTGCTATTTTTTGTATTATATTACCTAGTATGATAATCATTACACTGGTCTGAAGTTTAGTTTTTGCCAGTTTCCATTTTTTTTATTATTTTGTTGTATATCCTTGCTAAAGGGTCCCACATTTCCTCTGTCCCTCAAGGTGTAAAAACCATAATTTTTAAAAGGGGTGAATGGGTAAGCCAGCGGAAGGCCTCTGTCAGATGACCAGAAGCTCCAGCTTCGGGCCATCATATGACTAAGACCTGCATCAGGAAACACTTTTACTGTTTCCTGACAAACCCTACCTAACCTGATATACCCAAGGTGATATCCTGGCTGGTCCAACTGCTTTTGTTGCATATAAATTCTCTTAGTAGCCCTACCACTTTCTCCTTTGCTATTTTCTATATTCTTTACTGCTCCAGTCATCTCCTCTCCCCTTCCCCTCCTGACTGCTCAAAGATTCTTCGGTGAAAAATTCTTTGATCTTTATTGTTCAGTTCTTCGCATACTTCCTTGTCATCTTCTGTCAATTGCTCCATGTCCCTTCTTTTTTGGTCTTATTACCTGGTCTCTTACTCTCATCTTCTGTATCTTATGACTATACACATTCTTGGGCTCATTTCTGGTCTTCGCTGTGTTACCGACTTTCTCTGCTTCCCTTCTTATCTTAGTGAAACCTTTCTATCTCTTCTGCTTCGTTTCCCAGTTTGCTTTTTGACGTTCACCTTTTATCGTCGCGTTTCCACGTCCTTCTATACTTTGCCTCACTGCAATGCTCTGTGAACTTCTGACTTGTTCCCTTGTTTGTATTCCCTCCCTTGCTGCTACAAGTCTACCAGTGGTTCTCTGTCGTCCCTTGAGTCACATTTATTTCGTTGATGTCATGTTCTAGACTCGAGTCATCCAGGAATAAATGATCTTAGATGAAGTGATGTTCTGAAGAAGGCTACAGTCAGTGTAGTAGCTGTTTGCTGCTCGTCTTGCTGTGTAGGTCACTTCTCGTTGTCCTCGGGGTGGAGCCAAGGATGGTACTTTGATCATATTGACCTTGTATATAACAGTATGGTCACCCACATCCCTCCGGTGTTGAAGGCTCTGCTGAAATGAAATATCCGTCCAGGTTGGGTCCAGGCGAGAGATCGAGTCGTCTTGCTCTGTACTCTATTCCGTCAAGAAGTCGCAGATGAGACTCTCTCTCTCTCTCTCTCTCTCATACAACCTCTCCTTACCATCATAGCCACATTTTTTAAAGGGGTGGAAGGGGTAAGCCAGCGGAAGGCCTCCGTCAAATGATCAAAAGTTCCAGCTTCAGGTCATCATATGACTAAGACCAGCGTCAGGAAAACCTGCCCTGTTTCCCGACAAACCTTACCTAACCTAACCTCTCCTTGATCCTTGTTTCGTCTCTAAGCTTCTGAGTTCTGAGCCTTCCTTCTTTCCTTCTTCTTGTCCACTATTCATTTCCTCCATTCTGTTGTAAATGATCTTTGCGTTTCCAACCATTACCTTGCATTCTCCTCTCTCCCTCTGGTGGGGTTGATGATGGTAATGGGGGAGTGGTATGATAGTGGGGGGTTGGTGATGGTAGGTGAGTTGATTTGTTGGTGGGAGTGGTGGTGGGGTGGTGCTAGGGGAGGTGTTAGGTGAGGAGCGGCTGAGGAGGGGGATATGAGTCAGTAGGTCTCAGCTAGCAGTATCAGGTGACCACCTAAGGAGCTTCAGGTAACAGTCTCAAGTAAATTAATTAGTATACCAGCACCTGCGTCAGGTGGACACGGGCAGGGTCAGGTGCTGGGAAGGTGTGGGAGGGTCAGTATCACATCCCATCATGTCAATATCACATCTCACAGCCTGCTCAAAGAAACACTAACACTGAAGTCACCTCTACTCTCAACACTGCTGGACAACTAGCAGCCTCTTGTATGGCAGGAGAAACTGTGTTTACGGAGAGTGTACAGGAACTCTGTGCTGCTCATGTCTATCCACACACCTAAATTACTAATGAAAATGACTGCAATTTCTCAACCCTCAGTTTTCTGGAGAGCAGATGAGGAATATACTGGAGGGAAGGGTTCAGTCTCCACGTTTAAACTCTTCTGAACCTTTAGCAGGTAAGCAGGAGGCTAATCCCTTCTTACCTTCTCTTGTCTTCCTATCCGTGATGTCTTTCCCTTCCTCTCACATTCTTTCTCCATCAGCAACTTACGTCTTCTCTCTTGCTTTTTACCTTTTGCTTCCTGCTCTTCCTTTTTTTCCCCCTGCTTTCTTTTTCTTTCTTGCTTCACACTCACCCTCTTTTCTTTCTCCCCCTTTCTCATCCTCCTCCCACGCCTCTTTATCTCTCTCCATCTTCCCCTCCTCCAATCACCTCCTTCCCTCCTTTCCCCTTAAAAAGCAACAGATGTCGTAGGGGGTCTCATCTACCTCTACATCTACGAAATCTACAGCCAAACCTTTCTTTATATCAACCTATACATGGATCAAGATGCCTACATCTACGGTCACCAGTTATCTTTCAAGAAAGTGTAGCCATCGTCAGTATGCTGACTGTCTGCCAATACCTCTGCTCTACGAGCTACGACAGTCAGAATCTTAATGCTCTAAAAGCCATGTTATCGTGAGTTGTAGAGCTCGTGTAGCTGGGGATCTAAGAGCTGTGTTATCCTGTGCTGTAGAGTTCCTGGATTTGCATAAGAGTGACGCATAATTCTAACTTACAAATCATGGATCATGACACAGAGATGAAGATCAGCCAGTTCCAAGTAGTAGTCTGTCTGGTGTATCCAAGACTGACTCCAGGTGGACTTTAAGACTGTCGGAGATGGCCAAGGGGATTGGATTAATCAGCCGAGCGCGAGATTAGCTGAAAATTAAAATGGATGTGGAGATTGGTTTGGCAGATTAACTAAATCAATTATTATTGCTCCCAAGTAGATTAACAACACAGAATTATTATTACACTATTATAATTTGTTATTCGATTACTATGAACGTATTGGTTGGGTCTGTAAGGTGGCCATCTTCAGGGCCTCCCAGTGAAATTTTGCAAGGTGGAACAAGACTGACTCACGAAATCGTAATGACACGATTGCAAACAAACCATACGGTCTGGAGTTTTGAGACTCTCTGACCGCGGGCTCAAACCCCACCCGTGGTATGGTTTGGAACAAGACTGCTTTGGGGCCTCTGGGGGCAGGCTGAGGCCCCCAGTCTAAGTGAATTTTACATAATTATTTTTCTAAATAAACTAAAAATTACCCACAAAAAATTAAATGAAACAATCAAAATAGAACGTCTATGGCTATGAGGCCTCTTCAGAAATTCACAGCCGGGCCCCCGACAAATGTACCGGCTGAATCCTCCCCCCTCTAATAGGCCCTGCCTATCTTCTCTTCTGCTGCACCTGTAAAATCCTCTCCTCAGAGATCCTCTAGTCTCCTCTTCATCCATCTGAGCGCGTTATTACTTGTTCTATTTTCTCTGTGGCGAACATATGTTATGTTCTTTGGGCAGCTTGTAAGTTAATTAAAATGTTTTTTATATTGGAAGTTCTCTTCGTTAGTGTGTGTGTGTGTGTGTGTGTGTGTGTGTGTGTGTAAGATCTCTGTTAGTATTTGTGTAAGATCTCCGTTAGTGTGTTTGTAAGATCTTGGTTGATGGAGTCAGGCAGCCCCAGTCAACACTACACAGATGCTCTCCAAGTCATTATAATCTACATAACGAAAATCTGGGACCTTATACTGCACTATTCTTATAACAGATAATGATATATGAAGACGGTCAGCAGGCTTATTCAGTCCAACGGAATATACCCGGAGAAGGATGATTATATAGACCATTATAGGAGGATATCATATTCCTATTCCTATAATTGTACTTGTTTGATGTACCTGTGTGACGGCTGTATGTGGCTCGAGGGTGCGGGAGAGCCCGGCGCTCGCGCGTCACACCACTCGGGACATTTCACACTTCATTAACATAATGGAATTTCTTATTAAGTCAACAATAGAAGCTGAGGGAGGGAGGGAGAGTAAGTCTGTGTTAAGGCCCTCCCAGGGTCATACCTTGACCCCTTACCCTTAAACCTGCCCCTCCCCCATCCCGCCATCACCCTTCCCACCACCAAGCCTTAACACTTGTTTACCATCCTGACGCCAGTGAAGTTAACTGATAACACTGAGCTTGACTCCTTGATCATCAGTGAGTCTGCGTCGTCACTGAATACACTCGACTCACATGACGACCAATATCATGACAATTGGAGAAGCCAGGCACTGAAAAGGGATCAAAAAAAAAAAAGGAAACTCCTACTCAATAACTTGATGTTTAGTTGTTAAGTAGTGTGTCAGCATTAGCATTAATCTGCCTGGAACACCTCATGCTAGTGGCTTTCTTTGGTGCTTAACAATATTTTATTACATGTAAACTACATATTGTACACAATAGAAAAGAAATAAAGTTGTATCATATTGTATTGCATTATAAAAAAATCGTAGGAATTAACGTACAATTTTTATGATAGTCCATCACATAATGAATTACTCATAAATTTGCCAAAAAATGTACTCTGAAGGAATATGTAGACCATAACTTGGATATATCTGTGTCTAGCATTGGTAATAATATTACGAGAGAAGTAAATCATGAAGATGAATGCCAGAGGAATACTGTTGAGAAAATGATCATCTATAAACGCATTTTGAGAGCAATTTGCAGTGTAAACAAACTGACTGATGTTGTAGCCAGGTTTAAGTTTGGTAACAAGTACTTCTGGCAGTCTGGCAGGCAAACATATGATGATCAAACAATGTAAACAATATGAAAGGACCCCAATGGAAATAAGTCACTCTGACTTTTTTGGGTTATCCCAGGTTCTCTACACATATGCTGCTATGTATGATAATTCTATGTAACTGTATTTGTGTATACCTGAATAAACTTACTTACTTATGATCAACTTTCTAGTCACTTTCATGATTACTACCGGATCGACTCTACATGATATGTCAAGGTATCTTACTGAAGAAAATAAGATATTAGACATGTTAAGCAGATACCTTAAATTTAATTGCAACAGATGATTTTGCAGCCTAGTTCCCAGGCCTTTTGTATATCCACATGTTCTTGCGCTACTATCTCTACACGATGGATATGTAGCGTTTACTATACCAGCACTACCACCAGGCTACACACGTATATACCAGCACCACCACCAGGCTACACATACCAGCACCACCACCAGGCTACACATAACAGCACCACCACCAGGCTACACACGTATATACCAGCACCACCACCAGGCTACACATACCAGCACCACCACCAGGCTACACATAACAGCACCACCACCAGGCTACACACGTATATACCAGCACCACCACCAGGCTACACATACCAGCACCACCACCAGGCTACACACGTATATACCAGCACCACCACCAGGCTACACATACCAGCACCACCACCAGGCTACACATACCAGCACCACCACCAGGCTACACATACCAGCACCACCACCAGGCTACACATACCAGCACCACCACCAGGCTACACATACCAGCACCACCACCAGGCTACACATACCAGCACCACCACCAGGCTACACATACGAGCACCACCACCAGGCTACACACGTATATACCAGCACCACCAGGCTACACATACCAGCATCACCACCAGGCTACACATACCAGCACTACCACCAGGCTACACACGTATATACCAGCACCACCACCAGGCTACACATACCAGCACCACCACCAGGCTACACATAACAGCACCACCACCAGGCTACACATACCAGCACCACCACCAGGCTACACATACCAGCACCACCACCAGGCTACACACGTATATACCAGCACCACCACCAGGCTACACATACCAGCACCACCACCAGGCTACACATAACAGCACCACCACCAGGCTACACATACCAGCACCACCACCAGGCTACACATACCAGCACCACCACCAGGCTACACATACCAGCACCACCACCAGGCTACACACGTATATACCAGCACCACCACCAGGCTACACACGTATATACCAGCACCACCACCAGGCTACACATACCAGCACCACCACCAGGCTACACACGTATATACCAGCACCACCACCAGGCTACACATACCAGCACCACCACCAGGCTACACATACCAGCACCACCACCAGGCTACACACGTATATACCAGCACCACCACCTGGCTACACACGTATATACCAGCACCACCACCAGGCTACACATACCAGCACCACCACCAGGCTACACATACCAGCACCACCACCAGGCTACACATACCAGCACCACCACCAGGCTACACATACCAGCACCACCACCAGGCTACACACGTATATACCAGCACCACCACCAGGCTACACATACCAGCACCACCACCAGGCTACACATACCAGCACCACCACCAGGCTACACATACCAGCACCACCACCAGGCTACACATACCAGCACCACCACCAGGCTACACACGTATATACCAGCACCACCACCAGGCTACATATACCAGCATCACCACCAGGCTACACATACCAGCACCACCACCAGGCTACACATGTATATACCAGCACCACCACCAGGCTACACATACCAGCACCACCACCAGGCTACACATACCAGCACCACCACCAGGCTACACATACCAGCACCACCACCAGGCTACACATACCAGCACCACCACCAGGCTACACACGTATATACCAGCACCACCACCAGGCTACACATACCAGCACCACCACCAGGCTACACATACCAGCACCACCACCAGGATACACATGTATATACCAGCATCACCACCAGGCTACACATACCAGTACCACCACCAGGCTACACATACCAGCACCACCACCAGGCTACACACGTATATACCAGCACCACCACCAGGCTACACATACCAGCACCACCACCGTACACATACCAGCACCACCACCAGGCTACACATACCAGCACCACCACCAGGCTACACACGTATATACGAGCACCACCACCAGGCTACACATACCAGCACCACCACCAGGCTACACATACCAGCACCACCACCAGGCTACACACGTATATACCAGCACCACCACCAGGCTACACATACCAGCACCACCACCAGGCTACACATACCAGCACCACCACCAGGCTACACACGTATATACGAGCACCACCACCAGGCTACACATACCAGCACCACCACCAGGCTACACATACCAGCACCACCACCAGGCTACACACGTATATACCAGCACCACCACCAGGCTACACATACCAGCACCACCACCAGGCTACACATACCAGCACCACCACCAGGATACACATGTATATACCAGCATCACCACCAGGCTACACATACCAGTACCACCACCAGGCTACACATACCAGCACCACCACCAGGCTACACACGTATATACCAGCACCACCACCAGGCTACACGCGTATATACCAGCACCACCACCAGGCTACACATACCAGCACCACCACCAGGCTACACACGTATATACCAGCACCACCACCAGGCTACACATACCAGCACCACCACCAGGCTACACACGTATATACCAGCACCACCACCAGGCTACACATACCAGCACCACCACCAGGCTACACATACCAGCACCACCACCAGGCTACACATACCAGCACCACCACCAGGCTACACATACCAGCACCACCACCAGGCTACACATACCAGCACCACCACCAGGCTACACATACCAGCACCACCACCAGGCTACACATGTATATACCAGCATCACCACCAGGCTACACATACCAGCACCACCACCAGGCTACACATACCAGCAGCACCACCAGGCTACACACGTATATACCAGCACCACCACCAGGCTACACGCGTGTATACCAGCACCACCACCAGGCTACACATACCAGCACCACCACCAGGCTACACACGTATATACGAGCACCACCACCTGGCTACACACGTATATACCAGCACCACCACCAGGCTACACATACCAGCACCACCACCAGGCTACACATACCAGCACCACCACCAGGCTACACATATCAGCACCACCACCAGGCTACACATGTATATACCAGCATCACCACCAGGCTACACATACCAGCACCACCGCCAGGCTACACATACCAGCACCACCACCAGGCTACACACGTATATACCAGCACCACCACCAGGCTACACGCGTGTATACCAGCACCACCACCAGGCTACACATACCAGCACCACCACCAGGCTACACATACCAGCACCACCACCAGGCTACACATACCAGCACCACCACCAGGCTACACATGCCAGCACCACCACCAGGCTACACACGTATATACCAGCACCACCACCAGGCTACACATACCAGCATCACCACCAGGCTACACATACCAGCACCACCACCAGGCTACACATGCCAGCACCACCACCAGGCTACACACGTATATACCAGCACCACCACCAGGCTACACATGCCAGCACCACCACCAGGCTACACAAGTATATACCAGCACCACCACCAGGCTACACATACCAGCACCACCACCAGGCTACACATACCAGCACCACCACCAGGCTACACAAGTATATACCAGCACCACCACCAGGCTACACATACCAGCACCACCACCAGGCTACACAAGTATATACCAGCACCACCACCAGGCTACACATACCAGCACCACCACCAGGCTACACAAGTATATACCAGCACCACCACCAGGCTACACATACCAGCACCACCACCACCACCACCACCAAGCTACACAAGTATATACCAGCACCACCACCAGGCTACACATACCAGCACCACCACCAGGCTACACAAGTATATACCAGCACCACCACCAGGCTACACACGTATATACCAGCACCACCACCAGGCTACACACGTATATACCAGCACCACCACCAGGCTACACACGTATATACCAGCACCACCACCAGGCTACACACGTATATACCAGCACCACCACCAGGCTACACACGTATATACCAGCACCACCACCAGGCTACACACATATATACCATCATAGTCTTCTACGTAGTCAGAAAATCTGAGTGAACACATAAGGTTCAGTCGCGGGAAGAAAAGAACTTCGTAAGTGAACCTAAACTCATTAACATGCATCTATCATCGTTTATCCGAATATCAAAGCCAGTATATTACCCGGCCGTCGCCGCCACTCACCTTATCCGGTTAAAGCAGTAACGTGATAGCCGTATGTGGAAAAAACACCAGGTCATCCGGATACGGTATATTATTATTATTATTATTATTATTATTATTATTATTATTATTATTATTATTATTATTATTATTATTAAACCATTCGTTAAACCCGCATGGGGGATTTAACGCGGTTAAACGGAGTTTCTCCTTACAATAACCGGATTCCGTGAAGCTAAAATTGAACCGATAAAATGATGTAGAATAGTGTGGTCCGTGGTCCAGTATGGACCAGCTTAGGTCAGTGACAGCGTCTTAGGCTCGCAACCGAAAGATGCGAGTTCAGTCCCGGGCGAGTCGAGACACCTGGCCAGGTCTCCTTACACCGGCTGCCTCCTGGTTACTAAGCATTAAATATGTACCTTGAGTGTTTGGTGACTGTTGTGGGTGGCATCCCGGGAATGGTTGTATACCTCAGATAAGACTGGGATTGTCCATGAGCCGAGGTACGAAAACAGACCTTGGTCTGTAAATGAGGTAGGATAACAGACCTTGGTCTGTAAATGAGGTAGGATAACAGACCTTGGTCTGTAAATGAGGTAGGATAACAGACCTTGGTCTGTAAATGAGGTAGGATAACAGACCTTGGTCTGTAAATGAGGTAGGATAACAGACCTTGGTCTGTAAATGAGGTAGGATAACAGACCTTGGTCTGTAAATGAGGTAGGATAACAGACCTTGGTCTGTAAATGAGGTAGGATAACAGACCTTGGTCTGTAAATGAGGTAGGATAACAGACCTTGGTCTGTAAATGAGGTAGGATAACAGACCTTGGTCTGTAAATGAGGTAGGATAACAGACCTTGGTCTGTAAATGAGGTAGGATAACAGACCTTGGTCTGTAAATGAGGTAGGATTGACCTTGGTCTGTAAATGAGGTAGGATAACAGACCTTGGTCTGTAAATGAGGTAGGATAACAGACCTTGGTCTGTAAATGAGGTAGGATAACAGACCTTGGTCTGTAAATGAGGTAGGATAACAGACCTTGGTCTGTAAATGAGGTAGGATAACAGACCTTGGTCTGTAAATGAGGTAGGATAACAGACCTTGGTCTGTAAATGAGGTAGGATAACAGACCTTGGTCTGTAAATGAGGTAGGATAACAGACCTTGGTCTGTAAATGAGGTAGGATAACAGACCTTGGTCTGTAAATGAGGTAGGATAACAGACCTTGGTCTGTAAATGAGGTTCGCTGTAAATTTTCGTTTCCTCCCTCCTGGACTAGTATTAAAACGTCTCAGTCATGGTTCAGTATGGAGCGAAATGTCGTCTTATTTGTCTCGATCTGTGAATCAGTTGTGAATTGTTCCAGCTACGGTGTTGTTTCAGCCACGGTGTTGTTTCAGCCACGGTGTTGTTTCAGCCACGGTATGGTTCCAGTCACGGTGTTGTTTCAGCCACGGTGTTGTTCCAGCCACGGTATGGTTCCAGCTACGGTGTTGTTCCAGCCACGGTACTGTTCCAGCCACGGTGTTGTTCCAACCACAGTATTGTTCCAGTCACGGTGTCGTTTCAGCCACGGTGTTATTCCAGCCACGGTATGGTTCCAGCTCCGGTGTTGTTGCAGCCACGGTACTGTTCCAGCCACGGTGTTGTTCCAACCACTGTATTGTTCCAGTCACGGTGTTCCAGTCACGGTGTTGTGCCAGCCACGGTATTGTTCCAGCCACGGTACTGTTCTAGCCACGGTATTGTTCCAGCCATGGTACTGCTCCAGCCATGGTATTGTTCCAGCCACGGTACTATTCCAGCCACGGTATTATTCCAGCCACGGTGATGTTCCAGCCACGGTATTGTTCCAGCCACGGCACCGTAACCTTAGGTCTTATTAGCACAAGGAACATCGGAGGTGCGAGTATTACCGTGGCCGGACGTAAAGGCAAGCAACACAAGACTAGTCCTGAAGGTACCAACATCAGTAGCATAGTGGTTGTATAGAGTGGCGGTGATGAATGATTGTGGTGAGTGGATGGTGGTTGTGGTGTTGGGCGGATGTTGTAGTAGTAGTGGTTGCCACGGTGTTACGACCACTACTACTACTACCACCATCAGTACCAGCCGTACCTGGGCAAGTGTTGCGGCAGACTTTTATGACATGACGACCAGTATGTGGTCTCCAGGGCAGACCAGGCTGGGCAGGTCACAGACCACCCACCCTCTACGACCTACCACACCCAGAAGCTCGTGGTAGCTACCCGTGCTACCTGGGTGCGCCTCCTGCTGGCGCTGTGGTCTTCCTCAGCCACCCTGAACCAGACCTCAACCCCGGCGCTGCCACAAACCTCACCACCACCACCACCACCACCGTGCTGGGTCACCCCCAGCACGGTGGTGTTACCACACCTCGTGGACATTATCACCAACACAACATACCATCACCACTACAACACCGCCCCAACACACCATTGCTACCACCACGACACGCCATCACAACACACCATCACCACAACACACCATCGCCACCACTACAACACACCATCGCCACCACTACAACACACCACCACTACAAAACACCATCACAACCATAACACACCACCACCACATCACCACAACACATCATCACTACAACACACCACCATAACACACCATCACCACCACTACAACACACCATCACAACCATAACACACCACCACCATAACACACCATCACCACCACAACACGCCATCACCAACACAATATACCACCATCAAAACTACAACACACCATCACGACCACAACCCACCACCATCACCACCACAATACACCATCACATCACACCACACAATCACAACACACCATCACTACAACACACCATCACCACTACAACACACCATCACCACAATATCACCACAACACACCATCACCACAACACACCATCACCACTACAACACACCACCACTACCATAACATACCATCACCACAACACAATCACCACCACAACACACCATCACCACTACAACACACCACCACCCCCACAACACACCATCACCACTACAACACACCATCACCACCACAACACAATATCACCACTACAACACACCACCACCACAACATACATCACCACCACAACAACACACCATCACCACCACAACACACCACCACAACGACACACCATAACCACTACAACACACCGCCACAACAACACACCATCAACACCGCTATAAGACACCACTACCGCAACACACCACCCTCACCTCCACAACACACCCTGACGACCACAACACACCATCACCATTACAACACACCGTCGCCACCACCACCACAACGCACCCCTATCACCACCACAACACACCACCATCACTGCCCCAAAAACACACCATCACTACCACAACACACCATCACCACTACAACACACCATCACCACCACGACACACTATAACCACCACAACACACCACCACCATCACTACCACAACACACCATCACCACTACAACACACCATCACCACCACAACACACTATAACCACCACAACACACCACCACCATCACTACCACAACACACCATCACCATAACACACCCCATCACCACCACAACATACCACCGTCACCACAAAACATCATCATCTCCACCACAACACACCATCACCACTACAACACACCATTATTACCACTAACACACCATCACCACCACAACAACACACTATCACCACCACAACACACCATCACCATTACAACACACCGTCACCACCACCACCACAACACACACCGTCACCACCACCACCACAACACACACCTATCACCACTACAACACACCACCATCATTACTACAAAAACACACCATCACCACCACAATACACCACCATCACCACCCCAAGACACCAAAACCACCACAACACACCATCACAACACACCACCATCACCACCACAATACACCACCACCACAACACACCACCATCACCATAACACACCCCATCACCACCACAACACACCACCATCACCACAAAACACCACCATCCCCACCACAACACACCATCACCACTACAACACACCATTATTACCACAACACACCCTCACCACCGCAACACACCACCACCACCACAATACAGTACCATCACCACAACACACCATCACCACCACAACACACCACCACCACCACAATACACTACCATCACCACAACACGCCATCACCACCACAACACACGACCATCACCACAAAACAACACCATCCCCACCACAAACCACCATCACCACTACAACACACCATCCCCACCAAAACACACCATCACCACCTGCCTTCATCACACGTGGTCACCATCACCACCTGCCTTCATCACACGTGGTCACCATCACCACCTGCCTTCATCACACGTGGTCACCATCACCACCTGCCTTCATCACACGTGGTCACCATCCTTCCCTGCTCTCTCCATCACAGTTATCCCCTTCCTTCCCTGCCATCTTTATTGGATATGTGCTGCCATATGTTTGTTAGCTCTCCTTCACCCCTCTCCATCCCTTTGCTTCCCCTCCTCTCCCCTCTCTTCCCCCTCACTCCCTAAATGCCACTGGAACTTCAAAGAATTCCACGAGGGTCCCCTCTCTTTTTCTCTCTTTCTCTCCTCTCCTCACTCCCCCTACTCCTCTACCCTCCCCCTGTCTCCCCTCTCCCACTTTCCCCTTTCTTTTCTTCCCCGCTAGGCCTACACACTCGGAAAATTCTGAACATGTAATCATTGTTGAGTCAAATTCATGCTAAAAAGCTGGTATGCGTGACGAGTTATATATTTTATATATAACCTTCAAGGACCATAACATTGTATCAATCGCATCTGCTAGAAAAATGACAGGATGGATAATGAGAACCTTCAAAATTAGGGATACCAAGCCCATGATGACACTCTTCAGGTCACTTGTTCTATCTAGGCTGGAATATTGCTGCACACTAACAGCACCTTTCAAGGCAGGTGAAATTGCTGACCTAGAAAATGTACAGAGAACCTTCACGGCGCGCATAACGGAGATAAAACGCCTCAATTACTGGGAGCGCTTGAGGTTCCTGAACCTGTATTCCCTGGAACGCAGGCGGGAGAGATACATGATTATATACACCTGGAAAATCCTAGAGGGACTAGTACCGAACTTGCACACGAAAATCACTCACTACGAAAGACTTGGCAGACGATGCAACATCCCCCCAATGAAAAGCAGGGGTGTCACTAGTACGTTAAGAGACCATACAATAAGTGTCAGGGGCCCGAGACTGTTCAACTACCACCCAGCATACATAAGGGGGATTACCAACAGACCCCTGGTAGTCTTCAAGCTGGCACTGGACAAGCACCTAAAGTCGGTTCCTGATCAGCCGGGCTGTGGCTCGTACGTTGGTTTGCGTGCAGCCAACAGTAACAACCTGGTTGATCAGGCTCTGATCCACCAGGAGGCCTGGTCACAGACCGGGCCGCGGGGGCGTTGGCCTCCGGAACTCTCTCCAGGTAAACCCCAGGTAATATGTATATATATATATATATATATATATATATATATATATATATATATATATATATATATATATATATATATATATATATATATATATATATATATATATATATATATATATATATATATATATATATATATATATATATATATATATATATATATATATATATATATATATATATATATATATATATATATATATATATATATATATATATATATATATATATATATATATATATATATATATATATATATATATACATATTTATTTATATATACTGGAAGTGGTGAGCAGATATTCTCAGAGTGGTGTTGCTGGATCATGAGAGTGGAGTTGCTGAATCCTCAGAGTGGTGTTGCAGGATCATGAGAGTGGAGTTGCTGGATCATGAGAGTGGTGTTGCTGGATCCTCAGAGTGGTGCTGCTGGATCATGAGAGTGTTGTTGCTGGATCCTCAGAGTGGTGTTGCTGGATCCTCAGAGTGGTGTTGCTGGATCCTCAGAGTGGTGTTGCAGGATCATGAGAGTGGAGTTGCTGGATCATGAGAGTGGTGTTGCTGGATCCTCAGAGTGGTTTTGCTGGATCCTCAGAGTGGTGTTGCTGGACCATGAGAGTGGTGTTGCTGGATCAAGAGAGTGGTGTTGTTGGATCCTCAGAGTGGTGTTGCTGGATCCTCAGAGTGGTGCTGTTGGATCCTCAGAGTGGTGTTGCTGGATCCTCAGAGTGGTGCTGTTGGATCCTCAGAGTGGTGTTGCTGGATCCTCAGAGTGGTGCTGTTGGATCCTCAGAGTGGTGTTGCTGGATCCTCAGAGTGGTGCTGTTGGATCCTCAGAGTGGTGTTGCTGGATCATGTGAGTGGTGTTGCTGAATCCTCAGAGTGGTGTTGCTGGATCCTCAGAGTGGTGTTGACGGATCCCTAGAGTGGTGCTGATGGATCCTCATAGTAGTGTTGCTGGATTATGAGACTCATAGACTCGTCAGTGTGATGGTGAGTCTCCTGGGGACTCGTCAGTGTGATGGTGAGTCTCCTGGGGACTCGTCAGTGTGATAGCGAGTCTCCTGGGGACTCGTCATTGACGGTGAGTCTCCTGGGGACTCGTCAGTGTGATGGTGAGTCTCCTGGGGATTCGTCAGTGACGGTGAGTCTCCTGGGGACACGTCAGTGTGATGGTGAGTCTCCTGGAGACTCGTCAGTGACGGTGAGTCTCCTGGGGACTCGTCAGTGACGGTGAGTCTCCTGGAGACTCGTCAGTAACGGTGAGTCTCCTGGAGACTCGTCAGTGACGGTGAGTCTCCTGGAGACTCGTCAGTGACGGTGAGTCTCCTGGAGACTCGTCAGTGACGGTGAGTCTCCTGGAGACTCGTCAGTGACGGTGAGTCTCCTGGAGACTCGTCAGTAACGGTGAGTCTCCTGGAGACTCGTCAGTGAAGGTGAGTCTCCTGGGGACTCGTCAGTGACGGTGAGTCTCCTGGAGACTCGTCAGTGACGGTGAGTCTTCTGGAGACTCGTCAGTGACGGTGAGTCTCCTGGGAACTCGTCAGTAACGGTGAGTCTCCTGGAGACTCGTCAGTGACGGTGAGCCTCCTGGGGACTCGTTAGTGACATTGAGTCTCCTGGACACTCGTCAGTGACGGTGAGTCTCCTGGGGACTCGTCAGTGACGGCGAGTCTCCTGGAGACTCGTCAGTGACGGTGAGTCTCCTGGGGACTCGTCAGTGACGGTGAGTCTCCTGGAGACTCGTCAGTGACGGTGAGTCTCCTGGAGACTCGTCAGTGACGGTGAGTCTCCTGGAGACTCGTCAGTGACGGTGAGTCTCCTGGAGATTCATCAGTGACGGTGAGTCTCCTGGAGACTCGTTAGTGACGGTGAGTCTCCTGGGGACTCGTCAGTGACAGTGAGTCTCCTGGGGACTCGTCAGTGACGGTGAGTCTCCTGGGGACTCGTCAGTGACGGTGAGCCTCCTGGGGACTCGCTAGTGACATTGAGTCTCCTGGACACTCGTCAGTGACGGTGACTCTCCTGGGGACTAGTCAGTGACGGCGAGTCTCCTGGAGACTCGTCAGTGACGGTGAGTCTCCTGGGGACTCGTCAGTGGCGGTGAGTCTCCTGGAGACTCGTCAGTGACGGTGAGTCTCCTGGAGACTCGTCAGTGACGGTGAGTCTCCTGGAGACTCGTCAGTGACGGTGAGTCTCCTGGAGACTCGTCAGTGACGGTGAGTCTCCTGGAGACTCGTCAGTGACGGTGAGTCTCCTGGGGACTCGTCAGTGACGGTGAGTCTCCTGGAGAATCGTCAGTGACGGTGAGTCTCCTGGAGACTCGTCAGTGACGGTGAGTCTCCTGGAGACTCGTCAGTGACGGTGAGTCTTCTGGAGACTCGTCAGTGACGGTGTCTCCTGGGAACTCGTCAGTAACGGTGAGTCTCCTGGAGACTCGTCTGTGACGGTGAGTCTCCTGGGGACTCGTCAGTGACAGTGAGTCTCCTGGGGACTCGTCAGTGACGGTGAGTCTCCTGGGGACTCGTCAGTGACGGTGAGCCTCCTGGGGACTCGTTAGTGACATTGAGTCTCCTGGACACTCGTCAGTGACGGTGAGTCTCCTGGGGACTCGTCAGTGGCGGTGAGTCTCCTAGAGACTCGTCAGTGACGGTGAGTCTCCTGGAGACTCGTCAGTGACGGTGAGTCTCCTGGGGACTCGTCAGTGACGGTGAGTCTCCTGGAGAATCGTCAGTGGCGGTGAGTCTCCTGGAGACTCGTCAGTGACGGTGAGTCTCCTGGAGACTCGTCAGTGACGGTGAGTCTCCTGGAGACTCGTCAGTGACGGTGAGTCTCCTGGAGACTCGTCAATGACGGTGAGTCTCCTGAGGACTCTTCAGTGACGGTGAGTCTCCTGGAGACTCGTCAGTGACGGTGAGTCTCCTGGGGACTCGTCAGTGACGGCGAGTCTCCTGGAGACTCGTCAGTGACGGTGAGTCTCCTGGGGACTCGTCAGTGGCGGTGAGTCTCCTGGAGACTCGTCAGTGACGGTGTCTCCTGGGGACTCGTCAGTGGCGGTGAGTCTCCTGGAGACTCGTCAGTGACGGTGAGTCTCCTGGAGACTCGTCAGTGACGGTGTCTCCTGGGGACTCGTCAGTGGCGGTGAGTCTCCTGGAGACTCGTCAGTGACGGTGAGTCTCCTGGAGACTCGTCAGTGACGGTGAGTCTCATGGAGACTCGTCAGTGACGGTGAGTCTCCTGGAGACTCGTCAGTGACGGTGAGTCTCCTGGAGACTCGTCAGTGACGATGAGTCTCCTGGGGACTGGTCAGTGGCGGTAATTCTCCTGGAGACTCGTCAGTGACGGTGAGTCTCCTGGAGACTCGTCAGTGACGATGAGTCTCCTGGAATCTCGTCAGTGACGGTGAGTTTCCTGGAGACTCGTCAGTGACGGTGAGTCTCCTAGGGACTCGTCAGTGGCGGTGAGTCTCCTGGAGACTCGTCAGTGACGGTGAGTCTCCTGGAGACTCGTCAGTGACGGTGAGTCTCCTGGAGACTCGTCAGTGACGGTGAGTCTCCTGGGGACTCGTCAGTGACGGTGAGTCTCCTGGAGACTCGTCAGTGACGGTGAGTCTCCTAGATACTCGTCAGTGACGGTGAGTCTTCTGGAGACTCGTCAGTGACAGGGAGTCTCCTGGGAACTCGTCAGTAACGGTGAGTCTCCTGGAGACTCGTTTGTGACGGTGAGTCTCCTGGGGACTCGTCAGTGACAGTGAGTCTCCTGGGGACTCGTCAGTGACGGTGAGTGACTGGAGACTCGTCAGTGTGAGTCTCCTGGAGACTCGTCAGTGACGGTGAGTCTCCTGGAGACTCGTCAGTGACGGTGAGTCTCCTGGAGACTCGTCAGTGACGGTGAGTCTCCTGGAGACTCGTCAGTGACGGTGAGTCTCCTGGAGACTCGTCAGTGACGGTGAGTCTCCTGGAGACTCGTCAGTGACGGTGAGTCTCCTGGGGACTCGTCTGGAGACTCGTCAGTGACGGTGAGTCTCCTGGAGACTCGTCAGTGACGGTGAGTCTCCTGGAGACTCGTCAGTGACGGTGAGTCTCCTGGAGACTCGGCAGTGACTGTGAGTGGAGACTCTCAGTGACGGTGAGTCTCCTGGAGACTCGTCAGTGACGGTGAGTCTCCTGAGTCAGTGACGGTGAGTCTCCTGGAGACTCGTCAGTGACGGTGACTCGTCAGTGACGGTGAGTCTCCTGGAGACTCGTCAGTGACGATGAGTCTCCTGGAGACTCGTCAGTGACGGTGAGTCTCCTGGAGACTCGTCAGTGACGGTGAGTCTCCTGGAGACTCGTCAGTGACGGTGAGTCTCCTGGAGACTCGTCAGTGACGGTGAGTCTCCTGGAGACTCGTCAGTGACGGTGAGTCTCCTGGAGACTCGTCAGTGACGGTTAGTCTCCTGGGGAATCGTCAGTGACGGTGAGTCTCCTGGAGACTAGTCAGTGACTGTGAGTCTCCTGGGGAATCGTCAGTGACGGTGAGTCTCCTGGAGACTCGTCAGTGACGGTGAGTCTCCTGGAGACTCGTCAGTGACGGTGAGTCTCCTGGAGACTCGTCAGTGACGGTGAGTCTCCTGGAGACTCGTCAGTGACGGTGAGTCTCCTGGAGACTCGTCAGTGACGGTGAGTCTCCTGGAGACTCGTCAGTGACGGTGAGTCTCCTGGAGACTCGTCAGTGACGGTGAGTCTCCTGGAGACTCGTCAGTGACGGTGAGTCTCCTGGAGACTCGTCAGTGACGGTGAGTCTCCTGGAGACTCGTCAGTGACGGTGAGTCTCCTGGAGACTCGTCAGTGACGGTGAGTCTCCTGGAGACTCGTCAGTGACGGTGAGTCTCCTGGAGACTCGTCAGTGACGGTGAGTCTCCTGGAGACTCGTCAGTGACGGTGAGTCTCCTGGAGACTCGTCAGTGACGGTGAGTCTCCTGGAGACTCGTCAGTGACGGTGAGTCTCCTGGAGACTCGTCAGTGACGGTGAGTGGAGTCGTCAGTGACGGTGAGTCGTCAGTGGAGACTCGTCAGTGACGGTGAGTCTCCTGGAAACTCGTCAGTGACGGTGAGTTTCCTGGAGACTCGTCAGTGACGGTGAGTCTCCTGGAGACTCGTCAGTGACGGTGAGTCTCCTGGAGACTCGTCAGTGACGGTGAGTCTCCTGGAGACTCGTCAGTGACGGTGAGTCTCCTGGAGACTCGTCAGTAACGGTGAGTCTCCTGGAGACTCGTCAGTGACGGTGAGTCTCCTGGAGACTCGTCAGTGACGGTGAGTCTCCTGGAGACTCGTCAGTGACGGTGAGTCTCCTGGACACTCGTCAGTGGCGGTGAGTCTCCTGGGGACTCGTCAGTGACGGTGTCTCCTGGAGACTCGTCAGTGGCGGTTAGTCTCCTGGGGACTCGTCAGTGACGGTGAGTCTCCTGGAGACTCGTCAGTGACGGTGAGTCTCCTGGAGACTCGTCAATGTGATGGTGAGTCTCCTGGAGACTCGTCAGTGACGGTGAGTCTCCTGGGGACTCGTCAGTGGCGGTGAGTCTCCTGGAGACTCGTCAGTGACGGTGAGTCTCCTGGAGACTCGTCAGTGACGGTGAGTCTCCTGGAGACTCGTCAGTGACGGTGAGTCTCCTGGAGACTCGTCAGTGACGGTGAGTCTCCTGGAGACTCGTCAGTGACGGTGAGTCTCCTGGAGACTCGTCAGTGACGGTGAGTCTCCTGGAGACTCGTCAGTGACGGTGAGTCTCCTGGAGACTCGTCAGTGACGGTGAGTCTCCTGGAGACTCGTCAGTGACGGTGAGTCTCCTGGAGACTCGTCAGTGACGGTGAGTCTCCTGGAGACTCGTCAGTGACGGTGAGTCTCCTGGAGACTCGTCAGTGACGGTGAGTCTCCTGGAGACTCGTCAGTGTGATGTGCTGTCCAAACATGGCTTTTATTTCTACTTCCCGTCATTAATAGACAGTGATGAGTGGGGTGTGAGAGGGGTGAGAGGGATGAGTGGGATGTGAGAGGGGTGAGTGAGAGAGATGAGTGGGGTGTGGGAGGGGTGAGCAAGAGGGATGAGTGGGGTGTGAGAGGGGTGAGTGGGGTAAGAAGGATGAGTGGGGTGAGAGGGGTGGGTTGGGTGTGAGAGGGGTGAGTGAGAGGGATGAGTGGGGTGTGAGAGGAGAGGGATGGGTGGGGTGTGGGAGGGTGAGTAAGAGGGATGAGTGGGGTGTGAGAAGGGTGAGTGAGAGGGATGAGTGGAATGTGAGAGGGGTAAGAAGGATGAGTGGGGTGCGAGAGGGGTTTGCGTGCAGTCAGCATTAATAGCCTGATTGATCAGACCCTGATCCACGGCGAGGCCTGGTCTTGGACCAGGTAGCGGGAGCATTGACCCCCGGAACACAAACTAGGAAAGTGTTGCACCTGCCAAGTATAGTGATGATGTGGACTGGTGTGTTGTTGTGGTGGAGGTGACTGGGATGACTTGGTTAACACGCTCGACGCTGCCTTCAAGCTTGCGTCACTGATGCTGCATCTCGCCACATTTCAAGACAATATTATCTACAAGAGAAGGTCCAGATTGGACCGTGAGATCTTCATTTTGGTGATCCGTGAAGCATGTTCCTCCTGAGTGGCCCATCATCACCAATCACCTCACCCTCCTGAGTGGTCCATCATCACCACTCACCTCACCCCCTTGAGTGGTCCATCATCACCATTCACCTCACCCTCCTGAGTGGTCCGTCATCACCACTCACCTCACCCCCCTGAGTGGTTCGTCATCACCACTCACCTCACCCTCCTGAGTGGTCCATCATCACCACTCACCTCACCTGATCACATCTTACACTCACCTCACCTCAAGAAAATAATATTAACAAACAAGAGTGTCCTGGCGTCATGGATGGCTCTCCCAGGAGCTCCACGGCCCAGTTAAAACCTCATAAAGCACCTCAGAGTTTTTAATACAGATTTCTCCGTTTAGTGGCGGAACAGAAGGTGTCGTCTACGGCATTAGCACCGTGAAAGTCTCCAGGTTCCGGGAGTCATTGCTCCCCCTCACCAAGGGAGCAAATTCCCGTGGGATGCCCCCTTCCTTAACTCCCTCCCTTCTCCCTACCTTGCTCTCATCTTACTTAACCAAAACATTGTTTTTTTTTCTTTCTTTACAATCGTAACTCAGGCTGAGATTGGTCGGGAGGTTGCGCCCCTGGGATTCCTGCCCCGGGTCGTGCGTCATCGGACTGCTGGTCGTAAAGGTACATATGGGAAAGATGTTTTAATGGTGATGTAAACAGGTAGGCAGGTACGGTAGTCGCATTACTGTGTTATAAAGCCATAACTGCCCATGACAGAGGTCTCACGGGGTTGCCTAACAAGCATTCCTGTGGGTGGATAGCCCCTGCTGGTGGTAGTGGTGGGCTGAGTGTGGGTTGACCAAGCCACAGCCAACGATGCCTGACCCGCTCACACGCATCTTAAGGTAATCTTCAAGGCAAGTCTCCTTCACAGCCACGCACTTCCCACACCTCTCACGCACTTCCCATATCCTTACGCACTTCCTCGAGGGTACTCGCAGTTAAATCCCCCAGCCCAGGAGAAGCTAATATTAACAACTTCTCACTACAACACCAGCCACACAAACCAACCAACTAATCAACAACTAGAAAATTTAATGACTTAAGAATGCACATGTATATTCACCACCGAGGGAAGTGCGTATGTCTGTGAATATAAACTGAGAGGTGTATGTATCTCTGTGAATATAAACCGAGAGGTATATGTATCTCTGTGAATATAAACCGAGAGGTATATGTATCTCTGAATATAAACCGAGAGGTATATGTATCTCTGTGAATATAAACCGAGAGGTATATGTATCTCTGTGAATATAAACCGAGAGGTATATGTATCTCTGAATATAAACCGAGAGGTATATGTATCTCTGTGAATATAAACCGAGAGGTATATGTATCTCTGTGAATATAAACCGAGAGGTATATGTATCTCTGAATATAAACCGAGAGGTATATGTATCTCTGTGAATATAAACCGAGAGATGTATGTATCTCTGTGAATATAAACCGAGAGATGTATGTATCTCTGTGAATATAAACCGAGAGGTATATGTATCTCTGTGAATATAAACCGAGAGGTATATGTATCTCTGTGAATATAAACCGAGAGATGTATGTATCTCTGTGAATATAAACCGAGAGATGTATGTATCTCTGTGAATATAAACCGAGAGATGTATGTATCTCTGTGAATATAAACCGAGAGATGTATGTATCTCTGTGAATATAAACCGAGAGGAGTGTGTATCTCTGTGAATATAAACCGAGAGGAGTGTGTATCTCTGTGAATATAAACCGAGAGATGTATGTATCTCTGTGAATATAAACCGAGAGGAGTGTGTATCTCTGTGAATATAAACCGAGATATGTATGTATCTCTGTGAATATAAACCGAGAGGAGTGTGTATCTCTGTGAATATAAACCGAGAGGAGTATGTATCTCTGTGAATATAAACCGAGAGGAGTGTGTATTTCTGAGAATATAAACCGAGAGGAGTGTGTATCTCTGGGAATATAAACCGAGGGTGTATGTATCTCTGTGAATATAAACTGAGAGGTGAATGTATCTCTGTGAATATAAACCGAGAGGTGTGTGTGTGTGTGTATATAAACCGAGAGGTGTGTGTGTATCTCTGAGTACATACAGTAAGAGCCGTATATCTTAGTATACACTCAGAGTTTACTTTTAATCCTTACTTCAATGATTAAAATAATTTTGAGAGTGTACAGGTTAATTACAACCTTAATGACAGAGAGAAATCCAAAATTCGTATTCTCATATGTAAAATCCAGGGCAAAAACGAGCCGGAACATACACTGACGACAACAAAGAAATGAGCGAAATACTCAAATTCCAGTACGATTAAGTTTTCAGTGAGTCATTAATCAGCCTAAAGATTGACCACCCAAATGAGCTGACTGAACGAGACATGAAACGCTACAGACATCTACACTATCCCTGATATTACTCTAACCTCACTTGACTTTGAAGAAGCCATTGATTGCATGCCTATGCACTTCGCCCCCAGGCCCAGATTCGTGGAACTCCATATTCATCAGAAATTGCAAGAAGCCATTATCAAGTGCCTTAAATATTCTTTGAAGAAGGAGCATGGACACGAGTCATCCCACAGTACGGTAATTAAAAATTAATGACAGCCCCAGTCCACAAAGGTCGCAGCAAAGCAATTACAAAATACTATAGGCCAATAGCGATAACATCCCACAGTATTAAGATTTTTTAAAGGGTTTTAAGAAGACTGCCAGTCATATGGAATTGCCGCAAATTTACAAGCCAGGTCAAGGTGTGTTAAGAACAGGTCGCTTCTGCTTCTCGCAACTGCTGGACTACTAAGACATGGTCTTGGATACATTGGAAGACCAAACTGATACAACCATGGGGTACCTGTGCACAAAATTCATGCAAGAGGAATAACTAGAAATATAGGCAGATAGGTAAAATTTGAGGTTCCTACAGTGAAACGTTGTGTTCCCCAAGGCACGGTGCTCGCCCTACTTATCTTTCTCATTTTCATATCTGCCTTAGACAAGGATATGAACCGTAACCCAGTATAATCCTTTACAGACGATACTAGAATCTGTATTACAGTGGCACCCACAGAAGATACAGTGATCCTCCAAGCCGATATTAACCAAGTCTTCCCATGGACCACTGACACAACAACCCCACCCATCCTTCAGAATGACGGCACTATAGTTCAACTATTTAGTTTTCCTGAATCCTTTCATAAATATTACTTTCCTCACCTACCAACAGCACATTAAATCCCAAAAGCTACTTGTCTCCACTCTCATCTAATTCGCTCAAACTGGACATTCTTACTGGATGGTCAATCTCCTAGAAATTAAAATCTTGACCTACTTTCTTCAATCCTTCCTCTGAGGTCCCCTACACTTCCTTTCATCTACCCTAGATTTATACACCCTCTTGATCAACAAATCCTGCACCTTCTTTCCTTCCTTCCCTCCTTTCATACCACTACACTTGACTGCCTCCAGCGTCCTCCTAGCTGCAAGCACCGGCACCACAATACTCTGATACATTTCAATTTGTGCAACTATCGACAAATTTCTTTATTTCCACAGACTCCTCAGCACTGCTCCTGTTCTGTGACTTACCTCATCTTTTACAGACCCCTTTGCTGTCACACACTCCCAAGTATCTAAATACATGTTCACTGTTCTTTCCTGCATTAACTTTCAACTTCTTGCGCCAACACTTCGAAGCTCTTTCCCCGCTATCTTCCGAGCACTGCGTCATCGGCAAATCAGGTTCGTTATCCTTAAAGACCACACCTCTGCCAAACAGTGTAGTATTCACTTATTTTACGATCCCATCTATATGACACATCCAGCGCTCGCGGAGACATCACATATCATTATCTATTATCAATACACACACCCGGGAAAAGTATTCTTCTTTACTATGCTTCGTAAACTGAGCCTTATCATATTCAGATACCTTATTCAAAGTGTTCATCCTCAGTGACTTTATTAACCACGCATGTTGTAATTATCATAGCAACATAGAGTTGTGGTCCTCAGAGAGATGAACATAGAGTTGTGGTCCTCAGAGAGATGAACACTCTCCGTCGGTACTCTGGGCTGTGTTACACACTGGGTAACAACGTCATATTACTCTCATACAATACTAACAAAGTAATGAATAAGACACACGTGCAACGTTCTGGTATTCTCATCACGGGAAGGTTTTGTCTGCACAGCTACTGTCGCACACCGGCGGAACAAGTGGAGAGCAGAGGTAATTTTGAGATGTTCAGTCCTCAAGACACTAGAGAATTATACGAAAAATGTAAGGATGAGAGAGAGAGAGAGAGAGAGAGAGAGAGAGAGAGAGAGAGACTACCTTTCTCCAGAACATGTTCGTACAGTGCACAACGACATCATCGAAATAAAGTCAGGTGACCAAATGAAATCGCTGGCCCACAGATGGCTCCAACTCATCCTGTTCCTTATCTGTATATCTCATAACAAAAAGGCTTTCAAATGAGCTGATGTAGGAAACAGCTCTTAGCTTGAAAAAAAAAGTTAGGAACCCTGAACCTAACCTTTCAGAACCCTGTGCAAAGAGAGAGATAGAGAGAGAGAGAGAGAGAGAGAGAGAGAGAGAGAGAGAGAGAGAGAGAGAGAGAGAGAGAGAGAGAGAGAGAGAGAGAGAGAGAGAGAGAGAGAGAGAGAGAGAGAGAGAGAGAGAGAGAGAGAGAGAGAGAGAGAGAGAGAGAGAGAGAGAGAGAGAGAGAGAGAGAGAGAGAGAGTGTGTAAGCACAGTAGAATCATTAACAATACACAATGACTAGTATTCCTTACATTCGCGAAGACAGGTTTATGTATGCTCGTGTTTATGACAGGCAGGGGAGGGAGGGGAAGGTGGCAGGGGAGGAAGGAAGAGGGGTGAGCTTTACTGCACTACATCCACTGGGTAGTAGGCAGGGGAGGAGACAGGTAGGCCTACTTTAGGCTCAGAGGTGTAAGTATCTAGCCTCAGGCATTTATCTTTGCGAGGTCTGACCTCATTGTGATTTACGAGGAGGCTTACTATCACATCACCATGAATCATCCTCTCTCTCACTGTATGTGATGGTGATGGTGTCACTATCACTACCAGCGGAGATATCAGTGGTCCATGGTACTAAGACCACCATCAGGTGTACCTAGAGTCTACCTAGAGGGTGTTCCGGGGGGTCAACGCCCCCGAAGCCCAGTCCATGACCATTCCTCGCGATGAATCAGGGCCTGATTAACCAGGCTATTACTGCCGGACGCACGCAATCCAGCGTACAAAACCACAACCCGGCTGGCCAGGTACTGACTTTAGGTGTCTGTCCAGCTCCTTCTTGAAGACAGCCAGGAGTCTATTGGTAATCCCCATTATGTATGGTGGGAGGCAGTTGAACAGTCTTGGGCCCCTGACACTTATTGTGTTATCATTAGATCTTAATACTGGTACCGTAGACCAGGGAGCATTCTCCGGTCCTCCAGTAAGACCTTGAAGGCGTTGAATTACAGCTCCTGGGCCTCACAAGAATATTTTTATAATGCTTTGCGCAACTGATCTCAAATTTTAGCGGTGCTTAAAAAGACTGAGCTCCAGCTCCGCGACCTCTTCAGGTAGAACAGCAAAACACACGTGTAGCACTTGGGCATCTTTATTCCTGAAACGTTTCGCCTACACAACAGACTTCTTCACTCAATCACAGGATAATACAACACTAGAGACAGTAGAAGTTCTGACGTGATCAGTCCCTCTGCCTTGACAGCTGGACTGATCTTTAGCAGTATATGATATATCAGGTATTTCACTAGTGAAAATAGGATGCCAGATGTATTAAGAAAATATCCTAAATTTTCTTATAACTGATAAAACAACTGTGAATGTAAATTCAGACGTAATCTTAACCCTTTTTGGGGTCTAGTTCCTAGGCCTTTTGTGCATCCATATGTATCTGCGGTACCGTCCACAGGAAGGATATGGGGTGCACAATAAACTAGCCACTACTGTCCAAAGGAAGGATATGGGGTGCACAATAAACTAGCCACTACTGTCCAAAGGACTAGGCCACTATGGGGTGCACAATAAACTAGCCACTACTGTCCAAAGGAAGGATATGGGGTGCACAATAAACTAGCCACTACTGTCCAAAGGAAGGATATGGGGTGCACAATAAACTAGCCACTACTGTCCAAAGGAAGGATATGGGGTGCACAATAAACTAGCCGCTTCGGCGGCAAAATATGAAAAAAAAAATCTCAGTTGTCGAGGTGAGAGGTACCTGTGTAAGCCTACCTAAGTAAGCCCAGGGATAACAGTAAAAAAAACAAAGAGGCCTGTTTTGTCATTTGTGAGATCAGCGAGGATGTGTTGATGCCAGAGATATAAAACAGTGGGTTACCTGGAGGTTATTCCGGGGATCAACGCCCCCGCGGCCCGGTCCACGACCAGGCCTCCCGATGGATCAGGGCCTGATCAACTAGGCTGTTACTGCTGGCCGCACGCAGTCCGACGTACGAGCCACAGCCCGGCTGATCCGGCACTGACTTTAGGTATCTGTCCAGCTCTCTCTTGAAGGCAGCCAGGGGTTTATTGGCAATTCCCCTAATGCTTGATGGGAGGCTGTTGAACAGTTTTGGGCCCCGGACACTTACGGTGTTTTCTCTTAGTGTACCAATGGCGCCCCTACTTTTTATTGGCGGCATTTTGCATCGCCTGCCCAGTCTTTTACTTTCGTAGGGAGTGATTTCTGTGTGCAGATTTGGGACCATTCCTTCCAAGATTTTCCAAGTGTAGATTATGATATATCTCTCCCTCCTGCGTTCCAACGAGTACAAGTCAAGTGCTTCCAAGCGTTCCCAGTAGTTAAGGTGCTTGACAGAACTTATACGTGCAGTAAAGGATCTCTGTACACTCTCTAGATCTGCGATTTCACCTGCTTTGTATGGAGATGTTAATGTACAGCAGTATTCCAGCCTAGAGAGAACAAGTGATTTGAAAAGGATCATCATGGGCTTGGCATCTCTCGTTTTGAAAGTTCTCATTATCCATCCTATCATTTTCTTTGCACGTGCGATCGTGGCACTGTTGTGATCCTTGAAAGTGAGATCCTCAGACATTACTACTCCCAGGTCCCTTACATTATTTTTCCGCTCTATTGTATGGCCGGAGTCAGTAGTATACTCTGTTCTAGTTATTATCTCCTCCAGTTTTCCATAACGGAGTAGTTGGAATTTGTCCTCATTGAACATCATATTGTTTACCGTTGCCCACTGGAAAACTTTGTTTATATCTTCTTGGAGGTTAACCGCGTCCTCAGCAGATGACAGCCTCATGCAGATCCTAGTATCATCCGCAAAGGATGATACGGTGCTGTGGTGTATATCTCTGTTTATGTCTGATATGAGGATAAGGAATAAGATGGGGGCGAGTACTGTGCCTTGTGGAACAGAACTCTTCACTATGGCAGCCTCCGATTTAACTCTGTTGACCACTACTCTTTGTGTTCGATTTGTTAGGAAGTTGAAGATCCATCTCCCCACTTTCCCAGTTATTCCTTTAGCACGTATTTCATGGGCTATTACGCCATGATCGCATTTGTCAAATGCTTTTGCAAAGTCTGTGTATATTACATCTGCATTCTGATTTTCTTCCAGTGCATCCAAGGCCATGTCATAGTGATCCAGTAGTTGTGAGAGGCAGGAGCGACCTGCCCTGAACCCATGTTGCCCTGGATTGTGCAGATTTTGGGAATCCAGGTGATTTGCAATCCTGCTTCTTAGCACTCTTTCAAAGATTTTTATAATGTGGGATGTCAGAGCTATTGGTCTATAGTTCTTAGCTAATGCTTTGCTGCCACCTTTATGGAGTGGGGCTATATCCGTTGTTTTAAGTGACTGTGGAATTTCACCCATGTCCAAGCTCCTCCTCCATAGTGTACTTAGGGCACGCGAGAGGGGTTTCTTGCAGTTCTTAATGAAAACAGAGTTCCACGAGTCTGGGCCCGGGGCTGAGTGCATAGGCATGTTGTCAATGGCTTTTTCGAAATCTATCGGAGTTAGGGTAATGTCGGAAATCTGGCATACATTTATGGAGTTTTGAGGCTCATTCATGAAGAAATCATTTGGGTCGTCGATCCTCAGACCGATTAGTGGTTCACTAAACACAGAGTCGTACTGGGATTTAAGGCTGGTTAGGAGCCTCTGCTGGCTTGGGCAACCTGGTGGCTTTGTGCCCCTGTGGCTTAGAATCCAAACAGTGCAAGGAGTGTAAGAAGGGGAGTGTGAAGGGAGAGGAGAGTGAAGGGAGAGGAGAGGAAAGGGGGGAGAGAAAAGGAGGGAGGAAAGGGGGAGAGGAAAGGGGGAGAGTAAAGGGATAGGAGACAGAAGGGAGGGGAGAGTGGAGGGAAGAGTGAAGGGAGGGGAGAGTGAAGGAAGCGGAAAGTGAAGGGAGAGGAGAAGGAGAGGAAAGTGAAGGGAAGGGAGAGGGAGGGAGGGAAGGGCAGTAATAACATCACAGCAACAATATTCCAGGCTCCACCTCCTCTTCTTCCTCCTCCTTCTCTTCATCTTTCTCCTCCTCCTTCTCTTCATCTTCATCCGCCTCCTTCTTTTCATCTTCCTCCTCCTCCTCTTCTTCCTCCTCCTCCTCTTCTTCCTCCTCCTCTTCTTCCTCCTCCTTCTCTTCTTCCTCCTGCTCTTCATACAAACATTAACTCACTTAAAAGTCAACACTTTATCTCACTCTTCCACTAAATTTGTATATACAGATAGTTTTAATGTAGATTATAATTATATTTTTAAATGATTTAATATTTAATGAAAGAGTTGTTTTTTCAACCATATGACAATACTGTAACCTTTATTTTGTTATTTTTTTCCAGATAAACATTAGTTCTTCACGAAGAATCTGCTTAAACAATCCCAATGCATTTTGTGACATTTGTGGCGAATACTCTTTGCAAAAAAAAAAAAAAAAATCACAGATTTGGAAAAACAAGCTTGCTTATTTTGGAGTGATGACTGGAGAACAGGACAAGTCTTGGGCTTCCCACATGGTTTGCAAAACCTGTCTGGAATACTTGCGACAGTGGAAAAATAGGCAAAGGAAAAGTTTGAACTTCGATTTGCCTATGGTGTGGAAAGAGCCGACAAACCACCATAACAAGTGTTATTTTTGTATGGTGAAAGTGAAAGATTTTAATCTATACAAGAAAGTTAAGTGGGAATATTTTGATTTGGAATCAGCAAGGAGACCTGTGCCACACAGCGAAGCATTCCCATACCAGTGTTTACAACACTGACTGACCTTCCCTTTGTCAGATGTTGAAGAAACTCAGGGTTTAGGATACAATACATGTGATAGCAAGGGAAGTTAATATGAAATAAGCATTTAAACACCCCAGCAATTCTCCCACAAAAAAACTCAATGATCTGATCCGTGACCTCAGTCTGTCATAGCAAACATCTGAACTTTTAGCATCCAGATTAAAAGAAAAGAATTGTCTACAACAAGAAGTTAAAATAACAGCTTATTGGACAAGAGAAGTTGAACCTCTTCCTTACTTCAGTCAAGATGAAGAACTTGTATACTGAAATAACATCCCTGGACTTCTTCGACTGGGACTTGAATATCGACCAGATTAGCGGCTGTTTATAGACAGCTTCATTAGACACTTGAAATGTGTCTTATTGCACAATGGCAAGAAATATGCATCTCTTCCAATTGCTCACTTAACAAAACTGTGCTGATGACCAACATGGAAGAAAATTGTACAACGTTTTTATACGTAGTAATTAGTGGTATCTGAATTATCTTACTGTGTTAATCTGTTAATATATAGAATGAAATGCTGGTATGTATTACATGATTTGACTTTTGCATGATATAAAAAAAAATAATTTCAATGCGATTTGTTAGTTAGCCCCGCCTGATCAATATATATTTTTATGTCTTTTATATTTTTCAATGAGATACTAAATTTATCAAAAACTAGAGACAGTCATGCAATACCGATGACACATTCGGAATCAGTACCACAAACTTACCCTAAAATTGGTGTAATATCATTGACCACAAAATGAGTGTTGAATTATCACAGTATTCCTCACTTTCATCACAGAATTCACTATCACAATATTCACTGTCATCACGCGGTATTCACTATCACAATATTCTTCATTATCATTACATAGTATTCACTACAATATTCTTCACTATTATCACACAATTTTCACTTCCATTACACAGTATTCATTAATACAATATTTTTCACTATCTTCACACATTCACTATCATTATTCACTATTCACTCTCACAATATTCTTCACTATCATAAGAACATAAGAAAGAAGGAGCGCTGCAGCAGGCCTACTGGCCCATGCGAGGCAGGTCCAAGTCACCTACCGGCTTATGCCACTGATCCAACCTAGTCAGGTCCAGGTCACATCCACTTAAGGAAGGAGCACGACATCAGACCTACTAGCACAAGCTAGTCAGGTCCAACTCACACCCACTCATGTATTTATCTAACCTATTTTTAAAACTATTCAACGTTAAGCTTCTATGATGGTACTCGGGAGTTTGTTCCACTCATCCACAACTCTATTACCAAACCAGTGCTTTCCTATATCCTTCCTGAATCTGAATTTTTCCAACTTGAAACCATTGCTGCGTATTCACTATCACAATATTCTTCACTATCATTACACAGTATTCACTATCACAATATACTTCACTTTCATTACACAGTATTCACTATCACAATATACTTCACTTTCATTACACAGTATTCACTACCACAATATTCTTCACTATCATTACACATTATTATCACAACATACTTCACTTTCATTACACAGTATTCACTTTCACAATATTCTTCACTTTTATCACAATATTCTTTTCTATCAAAATATCTTCACTATTATCGCACAACATTCTTCACTATCACAATATCTTCACTATTATCGCACAACATTCTTCACTATCACAATATCTTCACTATTATCGCACAACATTCTTCACTATCCTCACACAGTATTCATCACTATCGTCACAACATTTTCTTCATAATCATTACACTGTCCTTCGGTACCATTATGCTCTCTCTCTCTCATTCACTCACACACACTCTCTCCATCTTTCTCCCTCTCACTCTTTCTCCATCTCACTCTTTCTCTTTCTCCCTCTCTTTCTGTCTCTCTCTCCTCTCACTATCTCTTTCCCTCTCTGAAAAAATTATCTGACACTTCACTATATTACCTAATTATCTCTGATATTAAATCGTGATAGTTAGTAATATTTGTTCAATTTTATATAAATCTAAACTGACTATATTAGACGATTGTCTTTGATATTAAATCGTAATAGTTAGTAATATTTGTTCAATTTTATATAAATCTAAACTGACTATATTAGACGATTGTCTTTGATATTAAATCGTAATAGTTAGTAATATCTGTTCAATTTTATATAAAGCTAAACGTGACTCTCTGACTATATTAGACGATTGTCTTTGATATTAAATCATAATCGTTAGTAATATTTATTCATATTTATCAAGTTTGTTAAAACGTTCTCTAGCCGGGTGTTGGAGAGTTGAGGATGAAGCTGCGCTCAGGTCGTATCACCAGGCGTGGGCGTCGCCGCAGCGCCAGACTTTTAAAAAAATTCGATAGTATTAATGTGTACCTGGAGCCACCTCCAAGACTAGTGAACAGGCCACCATCATTCAGCAGCAGGCCCTGGGTTTCCATGCAGCAGGAGATGAGTTTACTCCCCGTCACCATTAACGGCATTGAGTGCACGATGCTTGTTGACACTGGTACCTCGCACACCTTCATACAGCACAGGCTGGCCCAAACCCTAGGCCTCCTGGAGCGCATTTCCGGCTACTTAAACATTGTTTTAAATCTGTGGTAGGAGAGAAGGAACGTGGAGATTGGGTTGGTAAATAATGTTATCGCGAAATTTAAGAATGGATAACAAATCTATAACTACGTCTTAGTTCTCCCACCAGAGTTTGACAATTACTTCCAGCGCAGAACAGTGCCCGTTGCATATTTGGACATTCAGACGCTAAGTCGCTATGGTATGGCTCTGGATTTTTCACATGGCAAATCAAAACTGGTTTTCGAAAAAACACAACAGAATATGCCAAGGAACATGAATAAGCCGGTTAAGTTTGGTTGTGCTCTTCGTGCCCATTTTTCTCGCTATTACAATGATTCACCAGCCAATCTGATCGTAGACACGGGCGCCGATCACTTCTATATTCCTACGGCATGTTTGAAAAAACATTTAGCCATGAGCGGCGGTTATGTGCCGCGTAGCGCAATCATCCACATGTCTGACCAAGACAACCTACAGGCAATATGCTGCGAGAGAAAAGATTCCTCCCCCCATTGTATTATGGGGCTAAATGTTCTACAGCAATACCAAAGTATTGTAGACATCTCTTCAAAAAAACTGTATTTCAACGTTAATCAGAAAATATACAGTACTAATATGCATTGATTTTTTTTACACCTGATTTTTTTTCAGTCTAAAACAAAAGGAAAATTTTTATTTTTAATGATATTTTTCTACAAAGAATATTTATTTTTAAGGATATTTTTTACAAGGAATGTTTATTTTTAAGAATATTTTTTTACAAGGAATGTTTATTTTTATGATTTAGCTAAGTGAGAGTGCTGTACTGTGAGGTCATGTGGCGCCTGGGGAAGGACATAATATTCAAGGCCAGTCAAGAGGAAGGACCACTCCAATTCCTTGCATCAAGAGCCTCTCAAGGAGGCACCTGGAAAGATGATGCATTATGTAACTGTTAACCTGCGTACACAATTAAAGGGAAAGTTGAGTACATTTGTATTACCAAATAGCAGTGAAGAACCGCACGTTATTGTTAGGAATGAGAGGCGGTGATGGTCGTTGTTGACACACTGATGCAGACCACGGACAGGATGATGCAGACCACGGACAGGATGATGCAGACCACGGACAGGATGATGCAGACCACGAACAAGATGATGCAGACCACGAACAAGATGATGCAGACCACGGACAGGATGATGCAGACCACGGACAGGATGATGCAGACCACGGACAGGATGCAGACCACGAACAAGATGATGCAGACCACGAACAAGATGATGCAGACCACGGACAGGATGATGCAGACCACGAACAAGATGATGCAGACCACGGACAGGATGATGCAGACCACGGACAAGATGATATCGATCACGGAAAAGATGCTGCACATCACGACATCCTTTTTACTGGTGAATCAGACATATGTAGAACACATCGGTATCTTTATTGCGGAAACGTTTCGCTCCGCAGTGGCTTCATCAGTCCAGTACAAAGAAGAGCGGTGAGGATCACAAGGAGTTTGAGGAAGTCAGTCCCTCAGCCTGGAGCCGATGTAATCAGCCCAATTTGAGGAAATCAGTCCCTCAGCCTGGAGCCGATGTAATCAGCCCAATTTGAGGAAATCAGTCCCTCAGCCTGGAGCCGATGTAATCAGCCCATCAATCTTGCTAAGAATACAACATATGCGCGAAGAGGAAGCTTATATACTGTAGACCAGTGAGATGAAGCAGTTGTGGGCAGTGCTATCTTGGACAAATCCACAGGTGGGAGTAGGTCCTGCCTATAGGTAAGGCAAGTGTCGAGTTCCCTGTATCATGATCCCAAGGTGTTGTAGTGTCTGACAGGGACGTAGATAAATGGTTCAGAGAACCGACGAGTTGATAAATTAGATATGTGCAACACTTGGGTACCTTTACTGAGGAAACCACTGCTGGGTGAGAAGGTTCCACAGTAAAGATAAACTGTTGCACATCGTGTGTCTAATATATCAACTGGTCGGTTCTCTCAACCATTTATCTACATTATTATTATTATTATTATTATTATTATTATTATTATTATTATTATTATTATTAGTAATAGTAGTAGTAGTAGTAGTAGTAGTAGTACCATTATTATTATTATTATTATTAGTAATAGTAGTAGTAGTAGTAGTAGTAGTAGTACCATTATTATTATTATTATTATTATTATTATTATTAGTAATAGTAGTAGTAGTAGTAGTAGTACCATTATTATTATTATTATTATTATTATTATTAGTATTAGTAGTAGTAGTAGTAGTAGTACCATTATTATTATTATTATTATTATTACTATAATTATCACAAAATGCGCTGAACTCTGGCTTCTACAGAGTCACATCTTATTGTTTCTTTCAAGGAATCTCTGAGGTAAATAAAAGACCTTAATTTTTAAAGGGGTGGAGGAGTAAGCCAGCGGAAGGCCTCGGTCAGATGACCAAAATCTCCAGCTGTGGGTCATCACATGACTAAGACCCGCGTCAGGAAACACTCGTCCTGTTTCCTGGCGAACCTTACCTAAGTGGGGGGAAAGGGTGTGCCTTGATGTAGGTGAAGGGCTCTTGAATCAAGGAACTGGAGCTGTCCTCTCCTTCCCTCGGATCAAACATGATGGGTGAGCATAGTAATTTTTTGCGATGCTGCGCTAAGTTTCAGTGCTTATACACTGACAGGTGTATGTTTGTGTGTATACACTGATAAGTGTATGTCTGTGTGTATGCACGCCAAGCTTACTTTAGTCCTTATTTTAAGTATTAAAGAATTCATGATTGGTGGTGAACAGGTGGCATGCAGCCTTAATGACCCTTGTGTAGTAGATATTATTATTATAATCAAGGGGGAAGCGCTAAACCCGGAGGATTATACAGCGCCTGGGGGGGGGGGGATGTGGAAGGCATTCAGGCTTAATTCGGGGAACTGGAGCACAGATCTAATTCCCTAAATCAAGAGCCCCTCACCAACATCAAGGAACCTTCCTTGAGGGGTGTGTAGTAGATAGGCTTTAAACCCCATTAAACAACCATCGTCGGCAGCAGAGAGAATTTCCCCTGACCAGAAAACTTAATGAATTATATATATATATTATATATATATTATATATATATATTATATATATGAATTATATATATATATTATATATTATATATATATACAAATGGTTTTTAATACTTGACGTGCTGTTGGAGTGTGAGCAAAGTAACATTTATGAAGGGATTCAGGGAAACCGGCAGGCCGGACTTGAGTCCTGGAGATGGGAAGTACAGTGCCTGCACTCTGAAGGAGGGGTGTTAATGTTGCAGTTTAAAAACTGTAGTGTAAAGCACCCTTCTGGCAAGACAGTGATGGAGTGAATGATGGTGAAAGTTTTTCTTTTTCGGGCCACCCTGCCTTGGTGGGAATCGGCCGGTGTGATAATAAAAAATATAAAATATATATATATATATATATATATATATATTGTATATATATATTGTATATATATATATATATATATATATATATATATATATATATATATATATATATATATATATATATATATATATATATATATATATATATATATATATATATATATATATATATATATATATATATATATATATATATATATATATATATATTAGACAACACAATTTAATCAATGTTAAGTCAATCCGCAAAAAAAAAAAATCTTTCTACATATAACGATAATTTTATTGGCATGGGGTGAGCTAATTGCTGACTGACTGAAGACGCCGTGCCCCTCCTTGGCTGGTTAAAGCCTATCATAAAGTTTGCATGTAACCTGTGCACCACCGGTCAAGAATACTTTAATCCCTAAGGAACGGATTAAGGTAAACCGTGAGACAGCCTCCTGGATGTCTTGCCAGGAGGATGGCTGAGGGCAGAGTGGGGCCGCGCGCCCCTTCCAGCCAACACCTGTCACTACTGAGCATGCGTCGCACCCGCCAATCAGCCGCCGCGGAAAGCCCAAGCCCCACCCACTTGCGATCACCCAGCCAGGCCACGCCTACCCAACCCACCAATCAACGTCTCGTTTAGGGACCACAAGTGCGCAATATTTTACAAGGTAATGAAGCTGTTCATCTGGAAGGGGATGACATGATTTCCCCGATTTACATGTAGAATTTGAGGCAAATCAAAACGGGACGGTGAAACATGTCTGCTAGGGCTCTGAGGCGATATTGTGTGAGGCTGAAGAGATGGTGGAGGCGGCGGCCTGCCACGGAGGTTCATCTCAGAGCCAATTAGAGATTCCTATAAGTTTTTAGAGCGTCCTAATATTGCCAGTGTAAATTAAAGCACGAGCAAGGTTTTTAGGTGGCTCTGGTGGCCAGAGTGGACCTGGTGGCCAGTGGCCAGGTGGACCTGGTGGCCAGAGTGGCCCTGGTGGCCAGAGTGGACCTGGTGGCCAGTGGACCTGGTGGCCAGAGTGGCCCTGGTGGCCAGAGTGGACCTGGTGGCCAGAGTGGACCTGGTGGCCAGAGTGGACCTGGTGGCCAGAGTGGACCTGGTGACCAGAGTGGCCCTGGTGGCCAGAGTGGCTCTGGTGACCAGAGGTAACCCTGGTGACCAGAGGTAACTCTGGTGGACAGAGGTGGCGCTAGCATCCAGAGGTAACCCTGATAGCCAGAGGCAGCCTTAATGGCCAGAGGTGGTCCTGATGGCCAGAAGTAGCCCTGGTGGCCCAGGTGATCAAAGGTAGCCAGAGTTGCCAGAGGTAGCCCTGGTGGCTCTGGTGGTCAGAGGTAACCCTAGTGATCAGAGGTGGTCCTAGTGGCCAGAGGTGGCCCTGGTGGTCAGGGTTGCCTCTGGTCATTCTTATTACCACTTACACTCACACTACCACTGACACTCACACTACCACTGACACTCACACTACCACTGACACTCACACTACCACTGACACTCACACTACCACTGACACTCATACTACCACTTACACTCACACTACCAGTGACACTCACACTACCACTTACAATACCGCTAACACTTGGTATAAACCTTGGTAATAAATACCGACAAGTTGGTTTAGAAAGACACGTAAGCAAACACTATAACATATTTATTAGAAAACGTTTCGGTCCTGGGACCTTGATCACTTACATTCATGAAGTTGAGAAGTGACAAGTTCCCAGTATTTAAATATGGAAAGAATGAAGAACTCAAGACGCTTATTCAAAAGTCTAGACTCTAGATCACAAAACAGAACGAAATACGCATATAAAAGATCTGGGCATAATACTGCCTTCTTAGAACCAATAAGACATTTAAATTTCTGGGAACACCTCAGTCTTAAATATGTACTCGCTAGAGCGAAAAAGAGAGATACATGTTAACATACGTGAAGGTGCCTGAGGGCCTAGTCCCAAATATGCTTACTGCCTTAGCAACATATTGCAACGAGAATTAGGGAAGAATGTGTAAAATAAGCCCAGTGAAAAATGGGAGCGCCGTGGGCATAATAAGAGAACACTGTATCAACATCCGTGTTCCCAGGCTGCTTAATACTCTACCACAAAATATCAGAAACATTTCCGAAATAAGTATGGAAGTTTTCAAGATATTGGTTATGTACCTTCAGATCAACCAGGCTGTAATGGATATGTGAGCTAGCTCGTCGCTGATTAATTAGGCAAGCACTAGACAAGCCAATAGCTGTCTAGTGGACCTGACTAGCTTGTGCTGCTGGGTCTGGAGCAGTGCTCCATCCTTGAGTGGAGATGACCAGACTGGGTGGGTCATTGGGCTAATCCGGAAAGGGGGACATGGACCTACTCCGCATGGGTCAGTAGGCTTGTTGCAGTGTTCCTTCTTTCTTATGTTCTTATGTCTTGACCCCCGCAAACACAACTCAGTGAGTACACTCTCTCACTCATATACACACACTACCACTATACACGCTGCTCTTTACAAGGGCAAAAACAATAAACTTAGCATTGAAAGAATCAAATCTGAGGTTGCTCTTCCAACCTCGCCACAATTAATGTCAAAGATCGAGCGGAGGAATGAGGGGCAGAAAGACATGGGAAAGCAGAAGGAATCAAAAGAGGAAGGGAACAAGAAACAGGTCGCTTATCTCAGAAAGGATGAATCAATACGAAGAAAACCCCATTAAATGCCCCGAAGTGGTAAGAGAAGTCGTCAGAGCGTGATGCTCGAACGCTCCTAGAGTTATCAATAACAGTGAATTTCTGATGGGAAGGATAGCAGAGGGAAAAAAAACTGATACTGTAGGTATTTCACTGAACAAACTCTCAGCAATAATAATAAATGCCAAAGTTGACCAAGTTGTAAAGAAAAAAAAATTGGCATCAGCGAGGGTCAGCAGCCACTGGAGAGTTGAGGAAGTTGGACTCCTGGACACAAGAGTGTAAAGTCCGGCCAGAGAAAAGTAACAGTAGCAGTGATGTACAATCCGCCATCGAACAGCAAAATTTCTTATTATTTCATTCATGGGGAAAGCACTAAACCCATAGGGGGTTATACAGCGCCTGGAGGAAAATGATAGACATTCAGATTTGATTCAAGGAAGAAGAGGGAAGGTTCAATTCCTTGGATCAAGAGCCCCTCACTGGTGTCAAGGAACCTCTCTGGAGAGTACCAAACAGTAGGAGACAAAGAGAAGAGTGTGAACATAAAGGACAATGATTAACTGTTAGGAAGAATGACAGAAAGAGAGAGAGAGAGAGAGCAAGAAGTGGCAGAGAGCAAGAAGAGTGACGAGAGAGAGAGAGAGAGAGAGAGAGAGAGAGAGAGAGAGAGAGAGAGAGAGAGAGAGAGAGAGAGAGAGAGAGAGAGAGAGATAGTGAGAGATAGAGCAAGAAGAAGCAAAGATAAACTTTTGGAATGAAGAGAGTTCATGTGGTGGTAGGTGGACTGGCAACACTGGGACTCCCGAGCAGTAGAAACGTGGAAAAGCAAAACTTGGGAAGCGGCGGTGAAGAATTTTCTGGGCCAACACGTAAATGAAACAAGAGTGAGAGAGGAAGATGAGCAGCGAAACTTTATCCGGTTTTTCACACAAGACTAACATGACATAGGTGGAATCAAGCATGAGGAACTGCTACGTTCCAGCAGCCATTTAGTACTATATTCTGAGTACATTATATATGAGAGGAGAAATAAACGTAGTAACTAACAGGAAATGGGACTAGAAAAAGTGACATGATGATTGATAAATTTTCTTACGAAAAATCAATATGGAAGGTAAGTTGATGAGAAAGCTGTATAAGAGAAGATGGAGGTGACGGAGTCAAAGAACTAAGAGACAAAAGTAACACACCGAACATGAAGAATAAAAAAAATAGAGAGCCTAGGGCTGCAAAGAAGTGAGAGGTGGAAGAAATCTAGAGCACATGAAACTACGGAAAACAGAAACAAACAGAAGGGCTAGAAATGAGTACGCAAGGATAAAAAGGAAAGCGAAAAGGTGGTTTTGAAAATAACATCAGAAGACAAAACTGAAGTGAAGTTACTTCACAGTCAACTCTCCAATCAGAGCAGGACCAAAAAAATGACATAAAGGCCAATGTGGTTCTCATATGTAAAAAGGGGGACAGACAAAATACACTGAATTACAGGCCGGTATCACTAACACACTGTATATCTTGTCAAAATTTCTGTTTAATATTTTAAATATACGGGTTATGGGACATTTGGAAAGAAGATTCTTCTGAGAAAACCAGCATAGATCTAGTCATAGAAAGTCTTATGTCTAGAAAGAGAGAGAGTTGAACAGAATGCATCTTTCTGGACTACAAGAACACACGTGATACCACACTAGAGACTAGTCCAGAAATTAAAAGAACAGGTGGGAATAAAAGGCGGCATGCTTCAGCGTATCAGACAGTGCATAAAAATAAAGAACTGGAGAGGTCAGAGATAAGCTCCTGGAAGACCTCAACTGACTGCAGATGCAGTCAAACAAAGGGTTTCTTAAGTAAAACCCGAACAGATGGAAAAGTCATGCCATTTGGAGAGGGTGAGGGCAGACCGGACAAAAAGTACAGCATGGACTGAGGGAAAACTGCAGAAATCAGTGAAGAAAAAAGAACATGGGGTAAGAGAACACCAAGAATGTCGCCAGAATCACACACACCATATAATGTCAACAGTATATGAAAAATTACCAAAGCACATGAGAAGCCAAAACAAGAAATAAAGCAGTATAGAAAAATTACAGAGCAAGGAAAATGACAGAAAACAGAGTTGAGCAAAAGAATCGAAAACGAATATGCCAGGAAACAAAGAGGTTGGGCTCCAGTTTAAGAACAATATAGCATCAAAGGCAAAATCAGAACTGGAACTTCTCTGTATCCGTACAGGAAGAAATACAACAGTTGAATATCAGGACATAGTACTTGAAGCAAGTCAGTTCTAATTTAGTTTATGCAGCACCATTATAAAATTCACACCTAAGAAAAACACACTCATAAGCTGCAAAATGTATAGAGATTTGCAAGTAGACTGATGGCAAACCTGAGAGTTGAACAATGACGAGAGGGTCAAGGAACCAAACCTGACAACCTTGGAAGAGAGAAGGATCAGGAGAGACATGACAGCTACATACAAGGTACTTGAAAGCTGATAAAGCAGACAGGGAGAAAGTTTACGATGCAAGGCACGGAGGCAAGAGGGAAGAAGGGGAAGCTAAGAAAACAGATGAGGAAGAGGGAAGTCAGGAAATATTTCTTTAGTCTCAGAGTGTTAAAAGAGTGGAATGAAGTAGACGAGGTGGTGGTGGTGCAGGCAAACTTCTTACATAGTTTCAAGAATAGGTACGATAGCACCCAGAAAGCCAGGAACCAACATATATATGCCGGTCAAAAATACCATTTAAGTTAACTAATGTTTAGTATTATTTCTTTACATCTGTTATTAACTTTATTATTACTTTATGTAAGGCGATAAACCCGTTGGATCTTACACAGCAAGAAAGGATGAAGGTTCGATCCTCTGGATGATAACCACCAGATACAGACACTGTCATCCGGTGTATAATTATCCTCAAAATAATGGATAAGATAATACTGAGAATACTGATTACCTAACACACCAATATTAAATACCGGTAAGCCAGCGGAAGGCCTCGGTCAGATGACCAAAAGCTCCAAAGGCGGGTCATCATCTGACTAAGACCCGCGTCAGGAAACATTTGTCCTGTTTCCTGACGAACCTTACCTAACCTAACCTAACCTAACACACCAACACTGAAGACTAGTGAACCATCATGGGAGGACTGACTACCTAACACACTAACACTGAAGACTAGTGAACCATCATGGGAGGACTGACTACCTAACACACTAACAAACGTTCAGTGAACACTATGTCAAGCCTCCTGAACCTATTTTGATACTTATGACTATCTTCTAGATCCGACGTGTGCTTTCGCACGCATTACACTTCATTAAATTCTGTCTGATCTAAACCACTACAAAAATTAAATAATTTTTATTCGATGTTAGACTTGGTTAACTTAGCATAAATTTACCTAAATTAACATCATGTTAAGACGGTATTATGCTTTAAACAAAGGAGCGTCGGGATACCATCCTTCTCAGGTACCTACTGACGTATGTAAGGCCTCTGTTTATGTTATTTCGTTACTGTCGTTTAATTATGCATAAACGTAGAATAAAATACGCTAGTTTGGCCAAACGTTAGATCTGCTAGACAGCAATAAACTGCGATTCAGAGAGGAAATTAATCACTAAATGAAGGTTGGACATAGGTTGAGAGGGAACTGATCCAGTTGCACAAATCACAAACGATATGAAATTGACAAAATTCTAAAGATATTTTACCCTTTCCATAAATCTGGTTATAAAAAAAAAACATTTAAAACTTAGCGGAACGATTTTTTTTATTTATTTTGCTTTGTAATAGAAACAGTTACGCATTGAAATATAAGAGAAATGATCATATAAATTGTCCCTCTACCTGTGATTGTGATCTCACGTAATGTATATAACAGCAGGTTAGTATGGTGGTGATGGGGTGATTTTGATGAGGAGATGGTGCTCGGGTAATGGTGATAGTGCATAGGTGATGATGATGAGGTGATGATAATGCCGGGGTGATGCTGGTGATGGTGCTGGGATGTTGGTGATAGTGACTGGATAATGACGAGGATGGAGGGAGGTGACGCAGATAATGATAGTGGAGGGATGATAGTCAGTCTCACCCTTCATAAGTTGAAACATACTCAATAACATACATAACATTCTTTCATACAACTATTCATACCATATAAACAATACAATCAGTTTTAATACAAACCTTGCTCTGAAACTCTTCCTTTGTTAAGTCAACAGACTTCACAGTTATAACACAGGACACAGAAATCTCTCTCACATCCCCAGTGTCCGACTCAATCTATGTAAAAACTCAATGCTCATATAAGGCCCTAAAATCCGGAACTCCCTGCCTGAAGATTCCAAAGCTTCACTAGCTGCCAATCGCTTCAAAGTTACTGTTTTAAAGCAGCAATATACTGTGATAAATAAATTCTGAAGCCTGTTGTTTCCATGCAGTTCCACCCCTGTTCTCGTTTCAGCTTTTCTTTCAACTTTTATATATTGTAAGATAGGCTTCAGACTCTTCTTTCTGACAGTGTTGCATTGACAATTTGACATAGTAATTTCGTTGTACTTACTTCTTTTATCAAAGTCTTCAGAAATAATTCAGACAGAATATATCTCATTTTAATTTGTGTTGTAATTTAAGTAACTAGTGCTACTCACCCTATTTATTTATTTATGAAATAACCTGTAACTTGCATATATTTTAAAGTTCCTACTAATACTGTGTCAGATCCTTACGAGATGCTATGCATTCTATGCTCCTATACAGCAATGCTGAAATATAGATTAATATTTGTAAACCATATATATGTAAAATGTATATATAGCTCCCACACCTCCGTATGTCCTCGGACCAAGAATAACACACCTAGCTTGGCTGGGTGCTTGGTTCTTGTAGGATTGGGTGGTCCAGTGGGCTAAGGCGTCATGTGGTTTTCACTCACAATGGCGGGCCAGTATACAACATGGATTCGAATCCTTGGCTAGCGCAGTGTTGTTATTGATCAATACCACTCATTCGTGGTTTATATATATATATATATATATATATATATATATATATATATATATATATATATATATATATATATATATATATATATATATATATATATATATATAATTTTTTTTTAAATGGGTGTAGGGGCAAGCCAGTGGAAGGCCTCGATCAGATGATGACCAAAAGCTCAGTGGTGGATCATCGTACGAAGAAGACCCGCGTCAAGACACCCTTGTCCTGTTTCCTGACGAATCTTAACTAACCACTTTAGCCGTTATAACGTATGGTCTTATCAAAAGAAAAATCCAGAAACGTCGTAATCATCAACCGAAGTGTTAAGAGTTGGTGTCGAAGAGTGCAAACCTTAACAGTCTTGTAAACCGACTTAAATGATCATCCATCATTATAAGTTAATTTTAAGGCTGGTCAAAATGCTTTGCATAACCAGGGGATTTCTGTAAAGTGCGTTAAGTTAATTAATCCTATATCAATTGTATAATGTACTTATTATTATTATTATTATTATTATTATTATTATTATTATTATTATTATTATTATTTCAAGACAACCCCCTGCTTTTTTTTCATTTTCTTTGAAGTTATTCCCACTAGATTCGACCAACTTTGCGTTCAATGGTAGCTGCATGTGCTTGTTGGTTAACGGGGCTTAAAGCCTATGAGCACACGAAGATCATTAAGGCTGCATGTCACCTGTTCACCACCAGTCATGAATAACAGCCTACAACTGCTCGTCTTGAAAGTATGGCAGTATATACCCTGAGAGGTATGTATCTCTGCGTAGATACACAGAGGGTTTTACATTAATTCCTGTTTAAGGTTTGAAGAAATGTTGATCGTGGTTGAGCAGGTGGTACGTAGGTGGCCTTACTGGCCATAATCTTGAAACCTAACATAGCAACACAGTACCACCCAACGTACCAACACAACCTGGCAACATAGCTCAGGACAGTACCACAGATGGCAGTACAATGAGGCATCACAAGATAGCACAACACAGCAGAATTATGCAACAGCACAACAGCAGCACAACACAACATAGCACAGCACAGCAACACTATACAAGCATCATACAGTAGAACCACAATACAACAGAACAACACAGCATAGCACAATAATATAACGCCGCAGCACCACCACTACAACACAGCAGCAGCACTACCACAACACAGAACCACCACCACCACAACACACCACCACAACGTAGCAGCACCACCATCACAACACAGCAGCAGCACAGAAACACCACAGCATCTGTAGGTTACCTGGAGTCGCTTCCAGAGATCACTCCCCCCATAACCCGGTGCCAGATCAGACCTGGTTGCTGGTCTGACTGATCAAGCATTTAGTGCCTGCCGCCCACAGTCCACTATATGCACCACAGCCAGGCTATTCAGTAACTAAGTTGAGGAAATTACGGAGTTTCCACTCGAAGGCAGCCAAAGATTTGTTAGTAATCCCCTTATTCATGAAAGGAAGGTGTTGAAGAGGTGTGGTCCCTTTACACTTATTGAATTCCCTTTCAGTGCACTCACTGCCCCCCCCTACCGTTCAGAGAGGTATCTTACACAGTCTGTCAAGACTCTTGACAGGCGGTGGAAATTTCGGTGTGCAGAATTGAGACCAATCCCTCCAGAATCTTCCAGGTGTAGATTATCATATACCTTTCTCGCCTACTTTTTAAGGAATACAGTAATGTAAGTGTCTGACTGAGTTTATAAGAACTGTCAAGGTTCTCTGTTCACTTTCTCCTACCTTAATAGGGTCATTTAGTACACAGCAGTATTCCAACCCAGAGAGAGAACGACTGACCTGAAGAGTGCCATCACTGCCTTGGCATCTCTTGTTCTAAAAGTTCTAGTTATCCAGTTTATCATTTTACTTGCAGTTACAATAACGAGACTGATGTTCTCCTTGAACAAGAGATAGTTTGACATTATCACTCCCAGGTCTCTCACATTAGACTTACGCTCTACTGAGTGTTTTAAGTTTGTCTTGTACACCGACAACACAACACAGCACCATAATATAGCAAAAGCAGCAGCACAACACAGTAGGAGGCCATCACAGCAGCAGCAGCAGCAGCAGCAGCAGCACAAGAAAGCAGGAGGCCATTACATCAGCTGCACAACACAGCAGCAGCATAGCACAACAATATAGCAGCAGCAGCACGACAGTAGCATTGGGCCACAATATAGCAGCAGCAGCAGCAGCAGAGTCGTAGCACTGCAGCACAACACAGCATCAAAGCAGCGCCTCAACGTCACAAAATAGGAATACAAGGCAGCACTAACACCACAACACAGCAGCAGCACAGTAACACTGCAGCAGCAGCAGCAACAGCAGCATCACAACACAGCAAGACACAGCGAGAGCCTCATTCCCTCACTTGATTAAATTCCAGGCTGGACATTATCGCTTCACTTGTCTCGTTTGTGGCGGCGCGGCTGGCAAAACTCACCGTGGGGAGGGGTATCAGGGA
>NC_091305.1:15892198-16097198 GCF_038502225.1 Cherax quadricarinatus | reverse complement strand
TCAACTTTTTTTTTTTTTTTTGCGCTTCAATCCCACGTAGTGTGAGCTCGTGGCAATGCTGTCAACTGGTGGAGTGCAGCAATGATGTGCTCGCGGTAATAATGTATGACACCTCTGAAGATCTACAGTGTGCAACACTCAAGTGTTTTTTAATAAACTACTGACATTTATATAAAAACTTTTATTCCATTAAGGTGGACGTGTTTGTCAGAAGTACTTGTTTACCAGTCGGACTTGTTTGTCAGCTGGATTTGTTTACTAGTTAGACTTGGTTTGCAGATGAGACTCGCTTGCCAGATGGACTTGCTCGCCACCGGGATTATTCAGTATAAATTCTTAGTCACACTGATTACCAGAGGATGTGATCGCGTGTGTTTCGCCCTTCCTGCCAGGCTTCCTCCACCTCTCCTCTCCATCCTTGCTTCCTCTGTCACATTGCTTAGTCCTCGTAAAACTCATTCTAAATCTGTACTCCCGCATAGTTTCCCTACAGGAGGTCCGACTTGGACACTCTTATGTCTGTGATGAGATGGTCCCATTCCTCTGTGAACTCTACGTCATTGTGTTAGGACACAAGTGCAACTAATGTGACATTTTATTGTGTCCTTTTACCTACCATAATGTCGGTAATTTTACCAAAGTTAATACAGTCTAGATCATTGATTCACATACCTATGGTGAGTGTGTAGGAGTCCACATATTAGCTATGCCATAATTCTGTGGTAATATTTAGTTGACTTTAACTACCTACAACTGTCTATCCTACACCTATTCTACCTGTCGTGCTGGGTACTTCACTGACTGACAGGTGGACTGATAGCTCCGCCTGTTCTGCAGTAGCTGTTTATTAGAAAGATACTGGTCAGCTGCCTGGCCCAGGCCTAGCCTCGCTGGCTATTCCATGACTGACTGGGAGGTCGGGGGGAGTGTATCCGTTAGAAATGTGAGAAAATGGCTGAAGAGATGAGGGAGCAAACACTACGGTAGATTTATCAGAAATCGTCTGGTTTCTGAAACCCTGATCACTTTTTTAAGAAATGATCAAGTCCCACAGGATCGAAATTCGTTCCCAATAAATTTAACCTGTTGTTTGCTAGCGTGTTTTTATTTGTAAACCGCTTGTCGGTATCAATTACCGTGGTTTATAGAGCAAAAACAACCATTTTCCTTAGTACTCACTGGTCTGTGCCATGGGTACAGTACTCACTGGTCTGTGCCATGGGTACAGTACTCACTGGTCTGTGCCATGGGTACAGTACTCACTGGTCTGTGCCATGGGTACAGTACTCACTGGTCTGTGCCATGGGTACAGTACTCACTGGTCTGTGCCATGGGTACAGTACTCACTGGTCTGTGCCATGGGTACAGTACTCACTGGTCTGTGCCATGGGTACAGTACTCACTGGTCTGTACCATGGGTACAGTACTCACTGGTCTGTACCATGGGTACAGTACTCACTGGTCTGTACCATGGGTACAGTACTCACTGGTCTGTGCCATGGGTACAGTACTCACTGGTCTGTACCATGGGTACAGTACTCACTGGTCTGTGCCATGGGTACAGTACTCACTGGTCTGTGCCATGGGTACAGTACTCACTGGTCTGTGCCATGGGTACAGTACTCACTGGTCTGTGCCATGGGTACAGTACTCACTGGTCTGTGCCATGGGTACAGTACTCACTGGTCTGTGCCATGGGTACAGTACTCACTGGTCTGTGCCATGGGTACAGTACTCACTGGTCTGTGCCATGGGTACAGTACTCACTGGTCTGTGCCATGGGTACAGTACTCACTGGTCTGTGCCATGGGTACAGTACTCACTTGTCTATGCCATGGGTACAGTACTCACTGGTCTGTACCATGGGTACAGTACTCACTGGTCTGTACCATGGGTACAGTACTCACTGGTCTGTGCCATGGGTACAGTACTCACTGGTCTGTACCATGGGTACAGTACTCACTGGTCTGTGCCATGGGTACAGTACTCACTGGTCTGTACCATGGGTACAGTACTCACTGGTCTGTACCATGGGTACAGACCAATGAGTACTGTGTTTTTTACACATCAGTTTTACAGGCTGAGAGTTGTGTTATCCTGCTTCAGTTCATTTCAAAGCTCAATTCTATCTGAGGTTACTACCACCTACAACAGTCGACTAACACCCAGGTACCTATTTACTGCTAGGTGAGCAGGAGGAGCATGTGTAAGGAAGCATGTCCAACGTTTCCACCCGGCCGGGAGTCGAACCACGGACACTCGTAATGCGAGACGAGCTTGCTACCAACTACTGTACTTCGTGACAGAGCTAAACAGATAGATAGATAGATAGATAGAGAGAGAGAGAGAGAGAGAGAGAGAGAGAGAGAGAGAGAGAGAGAGAGAGAGAGAGAGAGAGAGAGAGAGAGAGAGAGAGAGAGAGAGAGACTGATAACAAATACTAGAGGGAAGAGGATAAACACGAGGGTAAAACAAGAGGGACGAAGAAGACGCAGCAAATAAAAACAGAGTGAACAAATACCGCGACGAGGGACAACTGGACGGACAAAGAGAAGGGGAGAAGGAACGGGGGAAGCGGACGGGAAACAACAAGAAGAGGGGAAGCAACGAAGCGAGAGGAGCAGAGATGGAAGAGCAAGAACAGGAGAGACGGTGTGTGTGTGTGTGTGTGTGTGTGTGTGTGTGTGTGTGTGTGTGTGTGTGTGTGTGTGTGTGTGTGTGTGTGTGTACAAGGTAGAACGAGTCAGCCAGACTACACTCTTAGTTCTGCTCATAACACGGGTATTGAAGTGGTCCAGAGTGAGGGGAGAGATATGTGTGTAGTCTGTGGACTAATATGAGGGTTGTAGTGACCACCTGCACTGCAACTAGCCAAGTCCAGTCTTTGTAAAGTTCTTGTCCAAGTTTACCTGGAGAGGGTTTCGGGGGTCAACGCCCCCGCGGCCCGGTCTGAGACCAGGCCTCATGGTGGATCAGGGTCTGATCAACCAGGCTGTTACCGCTGGCCGCACGCAAGCTGACGTACGAACCACAGCCCGGTTGGTCAGGTACTGACTTTAGGTGCCTGTCCAGTGCCTTCTTGAAGACAGCCAGGGGTCTATTGGTAATCCCCCTTATGTATGCTGGGAGGCAACTGAACAGTCTTGGGCCCCGGACACTTATTGTGTTGTCTCTCAGTGTACTCGTGGCGCCCCTGCTTTTCATCGGGGAAATGTTGCATCTCCTGCCGAGTCTTTTGCTTTCATATGGAGTGATTTTCGTGTGCAGGTTTGGTACCAATCCCTCCAGGACCTTCCAAGTGTATATTATCATGTATCTCTCTCGCCTGCGTTCGAGGGAATACAGATCAAGGACCTTCAACCCTTCCCAGCAGTTTAGGTGCTTTATCGCACTTATGTGTGCCGTGAAAGTTCTTTGTACACTCTTCAGGTCTGCAATGTCGCCAGCCTTGAAGGGGGCCGTTAGTGTACAGCAGTATTCCAGCCTAGACAGCACAAGCGATTTGAAGAGAATCATCATGGGCTTGGCATCCCTAGTTTTGAAGGTTCTCATTATCCATCCTATCATTTTCCTAGCAGATGAGGTAGATACATTGTTGTGGTCTTTGAAGGCGAGATCCTCTGACATTATCACTCCCAGGTCCTTCACATTACTTTTCCGCTCTTTTGTATGGTTAGAATTTGTGGTATACCCTGACACATTTTTAATTTCTTCAAGTTTTCCATATCTGAGTAGTTGAAATTTCTCCTCGTTGAACTTCATATTGTTTTGAGTCTCGCAGTGTCTTCGATGGAGGTCACTGCCATTGTGATCCGAGTGTCATCCGCAAAGGAAGACACCGGCACCAAGCCACCCATCAAGATCCCTTCACCGGCACCAAGCCACCCATCAAGATCCCTTCACCGGCACCAAGCCACCCATCAAGATCCCTTCACCGGCACCAAGCCACCCATCAAGATCCCTTCACCGGCACCAAGCCACCCATCAAGATCCCTTCACCGGCACCAAGCCACCCATCCCTCCCTCCCTCACTCTTCTGATCGGTGATTTATTCTTTGCATCAAGTTCGCTTCTTATGTTAGATGTTTCACGAAGATCTTCGAGTATTTATTTCTTAAGGAAGAACAAAGTGCTACGAGTCTTACTTTTATTCTTTTGTTGACATTTATTTGCTCTTTAATTATTTGTTCTTATAAGGTAAATATAACCTTTGTTTTCCCTTTGTATATGTCAGTTAGTGGGCGGTAGTCACCCCATACCCATCCTGTGGGCGGTAGTCACCCCATACCCATCCTGTGGGCGGTAGTCACCCCATGCCCATCCTGTGGGCGGTAGTCACCCCATACCCATCCTGGGCGGGTAGGTCACCCCATACCCATCCTGTGGGCGGTAGTTGGTCACCCCATACTCCCATCCTGTGGGCGGTAGTCACCCCCACACCATCCTGTGGGCCGGTAGTCATCCCATACCCATCCTGTGGGCGGTGAGTCACTTCCATACCTATCCTGTGGGCGGTAGGTCACCCCATACGCCATCCTGTGGGCAGTAGTCACACCTGATACTCCCATCCTGTGGGCGGTAGTCACCCCATACCCATCCTGTGGGCGGTATCACCCCATACCCATCCTGTGGGCGGTAGTCCACCCATACCCATCCTGTGGGCGGTAGTCACCCCATACCCATCCTGGGTGGGCGGTGAGTCACCCCATACCCATCCTGGGCGTGGGACGGTAGTCACCCCATACCCATCCTGCACGGTAGTCACCCCAAAGAAAGAGCATCCTGCGGGCGGTTGTCACAACATACTCCCATCCTGTGGGACATTAGTCACCCCATGCACCCATACTGTGGGCGGTAGTCACCCCATACCCATCCCCTGTGGGCGGTAGTCACCCCATACCCATCCTGTGGGCGGTAGGTCACCCCATACACATCCCTGTGGGCATTAGTCACCCCATACACCCATCCTGTGGGCAGGTAGTCACCCCAAAAACATCCTGTGGGCGGTTGTCACAACATACCCATCCTGTGGGCGGTAGTCACCCCACTACCCTATCCTGTGGGCGGTAGTCACCCCTAAAAACATCCTGTGGGCGGTTGTGCAACAACATACCCATCCTTGTGGGCAGGTAGTCACCCCACCCCATACCCATCCTGTGGGTGGTAGTCACCCCATACCCATCCTGTGGGGCGGATAGTCACCCCAAACCCAAAAACATCCTGTGGGCGGTTGTCACAACACACCCCATCCTGTAGGGCATTAGTCACCCCATACCCATCCGCCTGGGATGGGTTGGATAGTCACCCCACACTCCCATCCTGTGGGCGGTGAGTCACCCCATACCCATCCAGGTGGGTGGTAGTCACCCCTATACTGCCTTGCCAACAGAGGCTGGACAGATACCTAGTCAGTGCCGGATCGGAGGGCCGAAGGATTGGCTCGTACGTTGGACTACGTGCGGCCAGCAGTAACAGCCTAGTTGATCAGGCCCTGATCCATCGGGGGACCTGGTAATGGACCGGGCCGCGGGGGCGTTGATCCACGGAATAACCTCCAGGTAACCCATCCTGTGGTTGGTAGTCATCCCATACCCATCCAGTGGGTGGTAGTCACCCCATGCCCATCCTGTGGGTGGTAGTCACCCCATACCCATCCTGTGGGCAGTTGTCACCCCATACCCATCCCGTTGGTTGGACAGTCACCCATACCCATCATATGTGGGTGGTAGTCCACTTACTACCCATCCTGTGTGGATGGAAATTGAACACCCCACACCCATCATATATGGGATTGGTAGTCTACTTACTACCCATCCTGTGGATGGTAGTCACCCCTTATACCCACCCATCCTGTTGGTGGTAGAAATCACCCCATTACCCCATCATAAAGGTTGATAAGTCCTACACTTTACCCATCCTGTGGGGTAGTTGTCAGAACCTCACGTGTATAATGTATAACATCCTTACTAAAATTCAATTTTAAATATACTTCCTTCATCCCAATCACCATCCCTCCCCACCACTCTCCCTCCCCACCACTCTCCCTCCCCACCACCTCCTCCCCACCTCCACCTAACTCTCCTCCCCACCACCACTCCCTCCCACCCCACCTCTCCCTCCCACCACTCCCTCCCCACCCCACCACTCTCCCTCCCCACCACCTCCCCTCCCACCACCCTCCCCTCCCCTCCCACCCACCTATCCCTCCCCACCACCCCTCTCCCTCCCCACCACTCTCCCTCCCCACCCACCTCCCTCCTCCCCACCCACCCTCTCCCTCCCCACCCACCTCCCCTCCCCACCACTCTCCCCTCCCCACCACTATCCTCCCACCCACCTCCCTCCCTCCCCCCACCACCTCTCCTCCCCACCACCTCCCTCCCCACCACTCTCCCTCCCCACCACTACTCCCTCCCCACCACTCTCCCTCCCCACTTCCACCTTCCTCCCTCCCACCCACCCTCCCACCACCTCTCCCTCCCACCACCCTCTTCCTCCCCACCCACCTCCCTCCCACCACTCCTCCCCACCACCATCTCCCTACCCACCACTACCCACCACTCCTCCACCCCACCACTCTCCCTCCCACCACCCCTCTCCCTACCTTCCACCCACTCCTCCCCTCCCACCACCCACTCCCTCCCTCCCCCCACCCACCCTCTCCCCTCCCCACCACTCCTCCTCCCCACCCCACACCTCCTCCCACCCCACCTCCTCCCTCCCCACCACCTCCTCCCCCACCCCACCCTCCCTACCCACCCCACCCCCTCTCCCTCCCCACCCACCACTCTCCTCCCACCCACCCTCTCCCTCCCCACCACTCCCACCACTACTCTCCTCCCAACCACTCTCCCTCCCAACCACCTCCCCCCACCACCTCCCCTCCCCAGCCACTCTCCCCTCCCCACCACCTCTCCCCTCCCAACCACCTCCTCCCTCCCCACCACTCTCCCTCCCCACCCAACCACCCTCCCCCACCACTCCTCCTCCCTCCCCACCAACCTCTCCCCTCCCCACCACTCCCTCCCCACCCCACCTTCCTCCCTCCCCACCACTCTCCCTCCCCACCACTCCTCCCTCCCTACCACTCTCCCTCCCAACCACCTCCCCACCCACTCCTATCCCCACCCAACCTCTCCCCTCCCCACCACTCCCCTCCCTGCACCCACTCCTCCCCTCCCCACCACTCTCCCTCCCAACCCCACCCCTCTCCCTCCCCACCACTCCTCCCTCCCCAGCCACTCTCCCTCCCCACCCCACCCCTCTCCTCCCAACCCCACTCCCCTCCCCACCCACCTCCTCCCCACCAACCTCCTCCCCACCCCACTCCTCCCTCCCTCCCCACCACTCCTCCCCCACCACTCTCCCTCCCCACCCCACCCTCTCCCTCCCAACCACTCTCCCTCCCTCTCCACCAACCTCTCCCTCCCCACCACCCTCTCCCTCCCCACCACCTCCCCTCCCCACCACCCTCTCCCTCCCCACCCACCCTCTCCCTCCCAACCCCACCCTCCTCCCACCCAACCTCCCTCCCCTCCACCACCTCCTCCCTCCCCACCACTCTCCTCCACCACCTCCAAACCTCCTCCCCCACCACCCTCTCCCCACTCCCTACTATCCTTCCCCACCACTCTCCCCTCCCCACCACTCATCCTTCCCACCACTCCCTCCCCCACCTACTATCCCTCCCCACTCCACTCTCCCTCCCACCACTCTCTCCCTCCCCACCACTATCCTTCCCACCTTACTTCCTCCCCACCACCTATCCTTCCCCACCCCTCCCTCCCCACCACTATCCTCCCCACTCCCACCTCTCCTCCCACCCCACCTATCCGCCTCCTTCCCCCACTCATCCTTCCCCACCACTCTCCCTCCCCACCACTATCCTTCCCCACCACTCCCTCCTCCCCACCACCTAGCCTTCCCCGCCCACCTATCCAGCCCCGCCACTCCTCCCTCCCCACCCCACTATCCCTCCCCACCACTATCCCTCCCCACCACCTATCCCTCCCCACCTCAATTCTCCTCCCCACCACTATCCTCCCCACCACTACTCCTTCCCGCCACTCCCTCCCCACCACTATCCCTCCCCACCACTCTCCCTCCCCACCACTATCCTTCCCCGCCACTATCCTTCCCCGCCACTCTCCCTCCCCACCACTATCCCTCCCCACCACTCTCCCTCCCCACCACTATCCTTCCCCGCCACTATCCTTCCCCGCCACTCTCCCTCCCCACCACTATCCCTCCCCACCCCTCTCCCTCCCCACCACCTATCCCTCCCCCACCACTCTCCACTCCCCACCACTCATCCTTCCTTCCCCGCCACTATCCTTCCCCCACCACTCTCCCTCCCACCCCACCTATCCCTCCCACCCCACTCCTCCCTCCCCACCACTATCCTTCCCCTGCCACTATCCCCGCCCACCCTCTCCCTCCCCCACCACTATCCCTCGCCACCACTCTCCTTCCCCTCCACTATCCTTCCCCGCCACTATCCTTCCCCACCACTCTCCTTCCCCACTCATTGTCCCTCCTCCTCCCCTGCCACCTCCTCCCTCCCCACTACCCTGTCCTCCTCCCACCACTCCCTCCCCACCACTCCCTCCTCACTACTGGTCCCTCCCACCACTCCTCCCTCCCAAATCCAACTCCCCTCCCTCCCCTCCCCACTCACTGTCCCTCCCCACCACTCTACCTCCCCACTACTCCCTCCCTCCCCAAATACTGTCCCTCCCTACCACTCCTCCCTCCCCACTACTCCTCCCTCCCCACTACTTCCTCCCTCCCTTCTACCTTCTTCCCCACCCCACCCTCTCCCTCCCTGACTGCACTCTTCCTTCCCCTCCCCACTCACTGGGTTCCCTCTCCCACCACTCTCCCTCTCCACCACTCTCCCTCCCCACCACCTCCTCCTCCGGCCACTCCTATCCCTCCCTACCACTCTCCCGCCAACCAACCCTCTCCCTCCCCACTACTGTCCCTCCCCACCCCACCTCTCCCCTCACCCTACCTCTCCCTCCCCAATACTGTCCCTCCCCACTACACTGTCCCTCCCCACCACTCCTCCCTCCCACTACTCTCCTCCCTCCCCACTACTGTCCCCCTCACCCCACCACTCTCACTCCCCACCACTCTCCCTTCCCCAACACTGTCCCTCCCACCCACTCTCTCCTCCCACTCACCCTCCCCACCTACTGTCCCCTCCCCACCCACCTCCCTCCCTCCACCACTCTCCTCCCCTCACCACCACCTCTCCCTCCTCACCACTGTCCCTACCTACCACACTCCCTCCCAAACCAACCTCCTCCAATCATAATGAGAACTTTCAAAACAGAGATGCCAAGCCCATGATGATCCTCCTTTTTCAAATCACTTGTTTTATAGGCTGGAATCACTGCTGGTACCATTAACATCTCCATACAGCCTATGGTGAAATCAGCAGATCCAGAGAGTGTACAGAAGATCCTTTACTGCACGCATAAGTTCTGTCAAGCACCTTAACTACTGGGAACAACTTGAAAGCACCTTGGACTTGTACTCGCTTGGAAACCGCATGGAGGGAGACATATATCATAATTCTACAACTTGGAAAATCTTGGAAGGAATGGATCCCAGTTCTGCATGCACAGAAATCACTCCTTACGAAAGAAAAAAAGACTGGGCAGGCGATGCAAAATGCCGCCAATAAAAAGTAGGGGCGCCATTGGTACACCAAGAGAAAACACCATAAGTGTCCGGGGCCCAAAACTGTTCAACAACAGCCTCCCATCAAGCATTAGGGGAATTCAAGCCAATAAACCCCTGGCTGCCTTCCTTCAAAGAGAGAGCTGGACCAGATACCTGACGGTCAGTGCCTGGATCAGCCGGGCTGCCGGCTCGTACGTCGGACTGCGTGCGGCCAGCAGTAACAGCCTGGCCGATCAGGGCCACGATCCATCAGGGAGGCCTGGTCGTGGACCTGGGCCGCCCAGGGGGCGTTGATCCCCGGGGCCAATAACCTCCAGGTAACCTCCTCCCCACTACCTGTGCCCTCCATACCCCACTCTCCCACCTTCCTGCACCACTCCTGTCCCTCCCCCACCCACTCCCTCCCCACTGCTGGACCCCCTCCCACCACTCCCTCCCCACCCCACCCTCCTCCCTCCCACCCCTACTCAACCCTCTCCCTGAACCCCAACCTCTCCCTCCCACTACTCCATCCCTACCTACTACTTCCCTACCTCTCCCTCCCTGCCACTCCCTGCCCCACCATCTCCTCCCCACCCTCACCTGCCCTCCCTGACCTCCCCACCCTCCTCCCTCCCGCCACCACTCTCCCTCCCACCCTCACTCTCCCTCCCACTACTCTTCCTCCCCACCCACCTCCTCCCCACCCCACCACTCCCTCCCCCACCCACTCCCTCCCTCCCTACTGTCCCTCCCCACTACTTTCCTCCCCTCTACTCTCCCCTCCACCACCCTCTCCCTCCTGGACCACCACCTCCTCCCCACAACCTCCCTCCCCACCCCCTACCCTCTCCTGCCCACCACCTCTCTCTCCCCCTGCCACCTCTCCCCTCCCCACTCACTGTCCCTCCCCACCACTCCCTCTCCACCACCTGCCCCACCCCTCTCCCACCCACTGCTCCCTCCCACCTACCCTGACCCTCCTGCCCACCTCCACCTCTCTCCCTCCCCACCCACTCCCTCCCCCTCCCACTCACCCTGGCCCTCACCTCACTCCCTCCCACCACTCTCCCTCCCCACTCACTGTCCCTCCACCACCTCTCCCTCCCCACTACTGTCCCTCCCCACCCACTCTCCCTCCCCACCATTCTTCCCTCCCCCACCCCACCTCCCTCCCACCCTCTCCTTCCTCCACCCCACCCTCTCCCTCCCCACCCACCCTCTCCCTCCCCAATCCCACTGTCCCTCCCCACCACTCTCCTCCTAACCCACCTCCCTCCCTACTACTCCTCCCTCCCACTACTGTCCTCTCCCCACCCCACCTCCTCCCCTCCCTACCACTCTCCCCTCCCCACCCCACCCTCTCCCTCCCCGCCACTCTCCCTCCCATCACTCTTCCTCACCATCACTCCTTCCACCACCTCTCCTCCCTCCACCACCCTCTCCCTCCCCACCACTCTCCCTTCCCAACCACTCCTCCCTCCCGCCACTCCCTCCCATCACCTCCCTCCACTTCACTCTCCCTCCCCACTCATTCTCCCTCTCCAACTTATTCTCCTCCCCACCACTCCTTCCTTCCCATCACTCTCCCCAGGTCCCATCACCTCCTCCCACCCCCTACCTCCCTATTCCCCATCCTCTCCTCCCCATCACTCTCCCTCCCCACCACCATCCCTCCCCACCACTCTCAACCTCCCACCACTCTCCCTCCCCGCCACTCTCCTCCTCCCCACCCACTCCTCCCTCCCGCCACCTCCTCCCCACCCTACTCGTCCTTCCCCATCAATCCCTCCCTACCCCCTCTCCTTCCCACCACTCTAGCCCCCCTCCACTCTTCCTTCCCCACCCACCCTCTCCCCACCACTCACCCCCTCTCTCCCTACTACTGTCCCTCCCCACCCACCTCCCACCTCCCCACCACTCCCTCCTCCCCACCACTCCTCCCCTGCCACCTAATTCTCCCACCACTCCTCCCTCCCCCACCACTCCTCCCCTCCCCATTACTGGCCCTCCCCACCCCACCCACCTCCCTCCCCTAACAATCCCCTTCCTCCCCACCACTCTCCTCTCCCACCTTACCTGTCCTCTCCCTCCCCACCCACTCCCCTCCCCACCACTCTCCCTCCCTCCCCACTATCTGTCCTTCCCCCATCAATCCCTCCCACCCCTCTCCTTCCCACCACTACTTACCCCTTCCCTACTCTTCCTCCCCTACCACTCTCCCCACCTACTCTCCTCCCCTACTCACCGTCCCCGTCCCCCTACTCCTTCCCACCACCTACCCTCCTCCCACCCCCTCACGGTCCCTCCCACCCCACCACCTACCTCCCCACCACTCTCCCCTCCCCACTACTCTCCCTCCCCACCACCTCACCCTGCCTCACCCACTCTCCACCCCCACCACTCCCTCCTCCCAACCCACTCCTCCTGTCCCATCACCTCCTACCTCCCACCTACCCCACCCCTCCCCTCCCCACCACTCTCCCTCCCCACCCACCTCCCCTCCCCCACCCACCTCTCCCTGACCCCACCCTCCTCCCCACCTACTATTCCCCACCCTCACCCCTCTTCCTCCCCACCCTCCCTCCCCACCACCTCCCCACCACTCCTTCCCCATCATCTCCTCCCCACCCCTCCTCCTGCTCCCCACCCACCCTCTCCCCTCCCCACCACCCTCCCCCACCTTCCCCATCCTCTTCCCATCACCTCTCCCTCCCCACCCCTCCCTCCCCACCACTCCTCCCTCCCCACCACTCTCCCTCCCCACCCCACCTCTCCCTCCCCCACCCCCTACTCTCCCTCCCCACCCACTCCTCCCTCCCCCACCCACCCTCTCCTCTCCACCCACTCCCTCCCCACCCCACTCTCCCTCCCCCATCACTCCTCCCACCCCTACTCCTCCCACCCACACTCCCTCCCCACCCCACCCCTCTCCCTCCCCACCCACCCTCTCCCCTCCCCACTTCTCCCCTTCCCCCACCTGCCCCTCTCCCCTACTCCCCACCCTCTCCCTCCCACCCTCCACCCCTTCCCCACCCCACCACTACCTTCCCGTTCCCCACCTATCCTATCCGCCACTACTCTCCTCACCACTATATCCCTCCCCACCCATCCCCCCTCCCCACTCCACCCCTATCTCAGCCTCCCACCCCACCTCTCCCTCCCACCACCATCCTTCCCCACCACTATCCTTTACCCGCCACTCTCTCCCTCCCCACCACTATCCTCCCACCACCTGCTCCCTCCCCACCCACTATCCTTCCCACCACTATCCGCCCCTGCCCACTCTCCCTCCCACCCACCTATCCTAACCACCACTTCTCCCCAATTCCCCACCTATCCTTCCCGCCACCCCTATGCCTTGCCCACCACCTCCTCCTTCCCCACCATTGTCCTCCCCGCCACCTCCCACCTACTGTCCTCCCTCCACCACTCTCCTTCCCCACCCCACCACTCTCCCCTCCTCACCACTGTCCCTCCCCACCACCCCTCTCCCCTCCCAACCCACTCCTCCCTCCCCACTACTGTCCCTCCCCACCCCACCCTCTACCTCCCCACCTACTTCCCTCCCCACCCAACACCTCCTCCCCACCACTCCCCTCCCACCTCCTACTACCTCTCCCAACACTCCCTCCCTTCCTCCCTTCCTCCCCACCTCTTCCCTCCCCAGCCACTCCCTTCCTCCCCACCTACTCTTCCTCCCCCACCTACCGTCCCTCCCCACCACCCTCCTCCACCACTCCTCCCCACCCACCACTCCCTCCCTCCACCTACTGTCCCTCCCTACCACCCTCTCCCTACCAACCAACCCTCTCCCTCCCCACCTACTGTCCCTCCCCCACCCCACTCCCTCTCCTCCCCACCCCCTACTCTCCTCCCCAATACTGTCCCTCCCTACTCACTCCTCCCACCCACCCACTCTCCCTCCCACTACTCCCTCCCCACCCCTCACTGTCCTCCCACCACCTTCTCCTCCCACCTACTCTCCCCTCCCCCAATACTGTCCCTCCCCACCACTCCTCCCCACTCACTCTCTCCTCCCCACTACTTGTCCCTCCCCACCCCACCTCCCTCCCTCCACCACCCTCTCCCTCACCTGCCACCACCTCCTCCTCACCTACTCTCCCCGTCCCACCACCTACCCACCTCTCCCTCCCAACCACTCTCCAATGGATAATGAGGAACTTTCAAAACGAGAGATGCCAAGCCCAATGATGATCCCGCAAATCAGCAGTTGCTCTCTAGGCTGGAATATCTGCTGTACATTAACATTCTGGCCATACCAAGCAGGTGAAATCGCAGATTCTGGAGAGTGTACAGAGATCCTTTACTGCACGTATAAGTTCTGTCAAGCACCTAGTTAACTACTGGGAACGCTTGAGCACCTTGGACTTGGTACTCAAGCTTGGAACGCAGGAGGGAGACATATGATCATAATCTACACTTGGAAAATCTTGGAAGGAATGGTCCTAAATCTAGTACACAGAAATCACTCCCTACGAAAAGAAAAAGACTGGGCAGGCAGATGCAAAATGCCGCCAATAAAAAGTAGGGAGGGGCGCCATTGGTACACCAAGAGAAAACACCATAAGTGTCCAGGGGCCCAAAACTGTTCAACAAGCCTCCCCATCAAAGCATTAGGGAAATTGCCAATAAACCCCTGGCTGCCTTCAAGAAGGCAGGAGCTGAGATACGTCAAAGTCAGGTGCCGGATCAGCCTGGGCCGAGGAAACCAGGCCCGTCCTGGACTGCGTGCGGCCAGCAGTAACAAGCCCAAGGCTTGATCAGGCCCTGATCCATCAGGGAGGCCTGGTCGTGGACCGGGCCGCCAGGGGGCATTGATCCCCGGAATAACCTCCAGGTAACCTCCCACCCACCCCGCCTGTCCCTCCCCACCACTCTCTCACCTGCACCACCCTCTCCCTCCCCCACCCACTCTCCCCTCCCCACCCCCTGCTGGCCCTCCCCACCACTCTCCTCCCCACCACTTCCTCCCCACCCACCACCCCTCTCCCCCACCTACTGTCCCTCCCACCACTCTCCCTCCCTCACCCTACTATCCCTCCTACTCCCTACTACTCCCTCCCCTCCCCCCACTCTCCCTCCCCTGCCACTCTCCCTCCCCACCACCCTCCCCTCCCTCCCCACCACTGTCCCTCCCACCACCCCTCTCCCCTCCCCACCACCTCCCCTCCCCACCACCCTCCCTGCCTCCCCCCACTCCCACCCCCTCTCTTCCCTCCCCACCACTCTCCCTCCTCCCACCACCTCCCTCCTCCCACCACTCCTCCCCTCCTACTGTCCCTCCCTTACCACTTCTCCCTTCCCACCCACTCCCTCCCTCCCCACTATTTCCTCCCTCCCACTCTCCCTCCTCACCACCTCCCTCCTGAGACCACACCTCCTCCCCACAACTCTCCTCCCACCACTCTCCCTGCCCACCACTCTCTCTCCCCACTACTCTCCCTCCCCACTACTGTCCCTCCCCACCACTCTCCCTCTCCACCACTCTCCCTCACCACCACTCTCCCTCCTCACTACTGTCCCTGCCTACCACTCTCCCTCTCCACCACTCTCCCTCCCCACCACTCTCCCTCCTCACTACTGTCCCTCCCTACCACTCTCCCTCCCAACCACTCTCCCTCCCCACTACTGTCCCTCCCCACCACTCTCCCTCCCCACCACTCTCCCTCCCCAATACTGTCCCTCCCCTCTACTGTCCCTCCTCACCACTCTCCTTCCCCATCACTCTCCCTCCCCATACTCTCCCTCCCCACCACTCTCCCCCTCCCCACTCTCCCCCTACTACCTCCCCCCCACTACTGTCCCTCCCCACCCCTCTCCCTCCCCACCACTCCCCCCCCACCACTCTCCCTGCCCACTACTCTTCCTCCCTACCCCTCTCCCTCCCCACCACTCTCCCTCCCCACCACTCTCCCTCCTCCCTCCCATCCCACCACTCTCCCTCCCCACCACTCTCCCTCCCCATCACTCTCCCTCCCCACCACTCGCCCTTCCCATCACTCTCCCCATCATTCTCCCTCACCACCACTCTCCCTCCCCACCACTCTCCCTCCCCACCACTATCCTTCCCCATCACTCTCCCTCCCCACCACTCTCCCTCCCCACCACTCTCCCTCCCCACTACTCTCCCTCCCCACCACTCTCTCCCCACTACTCTCCCTCCCCACCACTCTCCCTCCCCACCACTCTCCCTCCCCACCACTCTCCCTCCCCACCACTATCCCTCCCCACTACTCTCCCTCCCCACCACTCTCCCTCCCCACCACTCTCCCTCCCCACTACTCTCCCTCCCCACCACTCTCCCTCCCCACCACTCTCCCTCCCCACCACTCTCCCTCCCCACTACTCTCCCTCCCCACCACTCTCCCTCCCCACCACTCTCCCTCCCCACCACTCTCCCTCCCCACTACTCTCCCTCCCCACCACTCCCTCCCCACCACTCTCCCTCCCCACCACTCTCCCTCCCCACCACTCTCCCTCCCCACTACTCTCCCTCCCCACCACTCTCCCTCCCCACCACTCTCCCTCCCCCACCACTCTCCCTCCCCACTACTGGCCCTCCCCACCACTCTCCCTCCCCACCACTCTCCCTCCCCACCACTCTCCCTCCCCACCACTCTCCCTCCCCACCACTCTCCCTCCCCACCACTCTCCCTCCCCACCACTCTCCCGCCCCACGACTCACCCTCCCCCCACTCCCTCCCCACCACTCTCCCTCCCCACCACTCTCCCTCCCCACCACTCTCCCTCCCCACCACTCTCCCTCCCCACCACTCTCCCTCCCCACCACTCTCCCTCCCCACCACTCTCCCTCCCCACCACTCTCCCTCCCCACCACTCTCCCTCCCCACCACTCTCCCTCCCCACTACTGTCCCTCCCCACCACTCTCCCTCCCCACTACTCTCCCTCCCCACCACTCTCCCTCCCCACCACTCTCCCTCCCCACTACTCTCCCTCCCCACCACTCTCTCTCCCCACCACTCTCCCTCCCTACTACTGTCCCTCCCCACTACTCTCCCTCCCCACCACTCTCCCTCCCCACCACTCTCCCTCCCCACCACTCTCCCTCCCCACCACTCTCCCTCCCCACCACTCACCCTCCCCCCACCACTCCCTCCCCACAACTCTCCCTCCCCACCACTCTCCCTCCCCACCACTCTCCCTCCCCACCACTCCCTCCCCACTACTCTCCCTCCCCACCACTCTCCCTCCCCACCACTCTCCCTCCCCATCACTCTCCCTCACCCTCACTCTCCCTTCCACCTCTCTCCCTCCCCACCACTCTCCCTCCCCACCACTCTCCCTCCCCACCACTCTCCCTCCCCACCACTCTCCCTCCCCACCACTCTCCCTCCCCACCACTCTCCCTCCCCACCACTCTCCCTCCCCACCACTCTCCCTCCCCACCACTCTCCCTCCCCACCACTCTCCCTCCCCCCACTCCCTCCCCACTACACTCCCTCCCCACCACTCTCCCTCCCCCACTCTCCCTCCCCACCACTCTCCCTCCCCACCACTCCCTCCCCTACTCTCCCTCCCTACCCCTCTCCCTCCCCACCACTCTCCCTCCCCACCACTATCCCTCCCCACCACTCTCCCTCCCCACCACTATCCCTCCCCACCACTCTCCCTCCCCACTCTCCCACTCTCCCTCCCCACCACTCCCTCCCCACCACTCTCTCCCTCCCCACCACTCTCCCCACTCTCCCTCCCCACTCCCCACTCTCCCTCCCCCACTCTCCCTCCCCCACTCTCCCTCCCCACCACTCTCCCTCCCCACAACTCTCCCTACCCACAACTCTCCCTCCCCACTCCCCATCACTCTCCCTTCCACCTCTCTCCCTCCTCACCACTCTCCCTCCCCACCACTCTCCCTTCCCACCACTCTCCCTCCCCGCCACTCTCCCTCTCCATCACTTTCCCTCTTCACTACTCTCCCTCCCCATCATTCTCCCTCTCCACTATTCTCCCTCCCCACCACTCTTCCTTCCCATCACTCTCCTTCCCCACCACTCTACTTCCCCTCTACTCTTCCTCCCCACCACTCTCCCTCCCCACTACTCTCCCTCCCCACTACTCTCCCTCCCCACCACTCTCCCTCCCCACCACTCTCCCTCCCCACTACTGTCCCTCCCCACCACTCTCCCTCCCCACCACTCTCCCTCCCCACCACTCTCCCTCCCCACCACTCCCTCCCTACCACTCTCCTCCCCACCACTCTCCCTCCCCACTACTCTCCCTCCCCACCACTCTCCCTCCCCACCACTCTCCCTCCCCACCACTCTCCCTCCCCACTACTCTCCCTCCCCACCACTCTCCCTCCCCACCACTCTCCCTCCCCCCCACTCTCCCTCCCCACACTCTACCTCCCTCCCCACCACTCTCCCTCCCCACCACTCTCCCTCCCCACCACTCTCCCTCCCCACTACTCTCCCTCCCCCCACTCTCCCTCCCCGCCACTCTCCCTCCCCACCACTCTCCCTCCCCACCACTCTCCCTCCCCCCACTCTCCCTCTCCCTCCCCACCACTCTCCCTCCCCACCACTCTCCCTCCCCACCACTCCCTCCCCACCACTCTCCCTCCCTACCCCTCTCCCTCTTCCTGTCTTCCTCCTGTTGGCGTCTCCTTCATAAGCAGCTCCTCATGTCGTAGTCTTTATAAATATTTTCTCTCACCACCTCACTTCCATGCACAAAATTGTAATTAATATCGCATCATAGAAGTTTTGAACACTCTCCTCCTCCTCCACCACCACCTTCACCACCTCCCCACCACTTGCACCACCACCACCACCTGCACCACTACCACAACCGCCACCTCCACCACTACTTCCATTACCACTACAACTATGTTGTCACCCTCCATTACCACTTCGATCATCATCTCCATCACCACCACGAGCACCACCATAACTACCGCGAGCACCACCATCATTACAACATCACCACCACGACCACTACCTTCAACACCTCTATTGCTACTACTACTAGTTTCTCCTCCAGCATCACCTCCTCTTCTTAGTGCACCCTCTACCTTCTTCACCACTAATACCACCTACAACCACCGTCATCCTCCACCTCCCACAACGCAAGCTTTATAATTAAAATGTTCCCTGTTTTACCTCCTCGGTTTATAACTTATCCTCTATCCGGTATATAACTTACCCATTGATTAAGATCAAGGGACTAGTATCTAAACACGTACCTTCCACCAGTCACCTTGAAAAATAAGATCAGAATAAACAGCAGCATATTCCTCTTCATAGTGAGACGAAGCCATCAGAATACACCGTGAATCGTATGTAACACTGTGAATCTCAGAAGGATGTGGAAAATAGATAGACTTAGAACCTAGAGACATCTCAAGGTGCAAGGGAGGACACTGAGGTATGAAGAACAAGAAGATGAGGCAGACTAGAAGACTTTCCATGGAACTGAAGGCGTAGACTGAAGGGATCTGTTGCAGACAGACGATGAAGGAATTGTTTCTTGGTGAAGGAAACCTGCATTTGCTAACAGCGTGACATTTCTGTAGCTAATTATATTAACTGAGACAATGTATATAACAGCAATCCCATGAGAGAGGGTTCTTAAACTCTGTATTCATCCTCTCGACAGTGAATGGCTGCAAGGCCTCCTAAACTGTGAATTGTATCCAAGCGGTAGAGAGAAATCATGAAGGCCGAGAAATACACCTGGTTTACATTGTCTACGAAAGTGGTTGTAAAACTGACACCCAGAATGAGAACCTTTGTCGAAATGGAGAGAAAACTTTTTCAGATGTATAGACAGGACACTGTAAGCATAGGTACAGTATAATACACAAATAACCCGCACTTAGGAGAGGAAAACTTATGGCGACGTGTCGGTCCGACTTGACCATTGACAAGTCACAGAGTGTAACGTGTCAATAGTCAAAGTCGGACCGAAACGTCGTCATCAGTTTCGCTTCTCCCAAGTGCGGGTTATTTGAGTATCGTTTCAGCCACGGTCTTGTGAACTTTTATTCTTTAGGCACAGATATAATTAAGCGGAAGAGCAATCCTCGGGAGAGCCATCCTCTGCAACAAGGTCTCAGACGACATGAAATGGTCTGTACCTCACAAGAATTTGATTGCTCTCATCAAGGTGTGAGTAAAGTACAATTACAGCTTCTTCGTAACCACCTTCACAAGCAGCAACAGGCGGGTATGGCCGCGGGGTCGCCCATCAGTGCGGTCCTCATGAATCTTGAGGTTAAGAGTCTCAGTGACAACAACCGTGTCGGAATATCCTGGATGAGGTATGTCGACGTCATCTTTCGGCTCCGAGACGATCTCACCGCTAATAACAGAATTCTTCCTTTCCTCGACGTCCTTATGAATAAAATCAGTACTAGAACTCACTTCAATTTGGTGTGTACCGTAAACCCTCCAAGCAGAATTATCTCATGTGCTTTTCTCGCCACACCACTATAACCAAGAGAGGTGTTCAGTTGAACTTCTTTCTACAGTCTTTCAAAATCTGCCGCCCCGATTTTCTGGAAGACGGACGACTGGTGCTTCCATAATTTATATTTTTTTGCCACCTTCAGAGAGGATTGTAGAATAAACGCACAGAAAAGAATTAACAAAGAGAGTCGATCCTAAAACAGCGGCCTTTTTTAATCTTCTCTACTTCCACGGTACCCGAGAACGCTTCAAGATTACTTTAAGAAAGTTATATCATCGCCAACGTCAGTACAACCAGTATTCAAAACATTACTGGGTCCAAGAGGGTTAACGCCAGCCCCGATGAAAAGGAAGGCCTTGTACCATTCTCCAGAGTATTTACAATAAAGTATTGCCGCACCTATAACACCAGCAATGTCTGTGCTGTGGATCGTAACACGGCTCCTCCAGAGAGAGGAGGATTTCCGTGAAAAAGAAAGGAACAGAAGAAAATACTTGGAATCAATACTCATTCATACCGCAGACACCATTATCTAAAATCAGAGAAGCCTCCTGTCTGTAGGACCCCTGGTTCACATGCTCCTCTGCACACAGCGACCCCCTCACCCGACACTCAGGTTCGCAACTCATGACTCCTAGTCACCGGCTCTCCGCTATTTGGTCTCCAAGCAAAACGTCTTAGTGAAGGTTTCCATTATGCTACAGTGTCTTTTTATCTACTGTCACTTATTTAGAAAATATTAAAGCAAAATGAAGACGAAGGATCAATATATCAACTTCACCGGAACAATTAGAAAATATACTTTCAACAAATTTAATCTACTAAGATACACAACTTTTTCATGCTTCCATGACAATCCGTAACCGAAGAGATTTTGGAATTTTAAGCTCTGATAAGCTGTTAGTGCATAAAAGAAATGTTGCAGATCAAGCTTTTATTGTCCTGAGCCCCAATAAAAGCTTATTCTACAAATTTGTCTTTCACTTTTGTCTACAGTAGTAGTTTTGAATCCCATCTGGCAAGCTGTAATTGAAAAAAGCATTTGCTCAAAGCATTTGTTTCTCATTATTCCCTAATGAGAAACACTGTCAAAAACTTTTTCATTTATCAATAAATGCAGTCAGGCCATCAACATGTCTCTCGTAACATTTCTGCGACTATCACTGCCAGAGGCAGAGTTATTGTATGACCAAGGAAACATTTTTCCTTGTTTGTTGACGAATAAGATACCACCATCACCACCACCATCACCTGCACCACCACCACCTGCACCACCACCTGCACCCCCACCACCCCCACCACCTGCACCACCACCACCCCCACCACCTGCACCACTACCAACAACACCACCACCACCACCAACACCATCACCACCACCAACACCACCACCAACAACAACAACAACAAAAACAACACCTCCACCACCGCCTGCACCACTACCACCACACACACACACACACACACAAAATGGTAACTAACACACACACACACACACACCAGGGAGGGGACACAGAAACAAGAGGCCACAATTGGAAGTTGAAGACACAAATGAGTCAGAGAGATAGTAGGAAGTATTTCTTCAGTCATAGAGTTGTAAGGCAGTGGAATAGCCTAGAAAATGACGTAGTGGAGGCAGGAACCATACACAGTTTTAAGACGAGGTTTGATAAAGCTCATGGAGCGGGGAGAGAGAGGGTCTAGTAGCAACCGGTGAAGAGGCGGGGCCAGGAGCTAGGACTCGACCCCTGCAACCACAAATAGGTGAGTACAAATAGGTGAGTACACACACACGCATATACACATACACACCTACACACACACACACATATACAACAGGCCTATTGTCTAATCGACATGTGCCTAGAACAAAATGGTAACTAACTAACAACCCCAATTAGTTATAATTCACCTTGCTGACTTAAACACAAATTGTGTACCACTTGTTGAACAATTGTTTGATAAAGTCCAGTCCTAGCCGAAACGTCGTAATAAAGATGTCTCTGCAAACACTGTTTCTTACTTCTTGTTGGTAGTGAGCCCTAGAACATTTAGTGTTACTTCTTGTTGGTAGTGAGCCCTAGAACATTTAGTGTTACTTCTTGTTGGTAGTGAGCCCTAGAACATTTAGTGTTACTTCTTGTTGGTAGTGAGCCCTAGAACATTTAGTGTTACTTCTTGTTGGTAGTCAGGGTTTTATACTAACTAGCAAGAACTCTTACTCCATAGGAATAGGAGCCATCCTCCCATTCCTCAGGCTTGTATGACCACAAATGAGCTACTTGGTTGCTTATCATTGTGAGGAATGAAGGTTATGGAAGTTACAATTCCTTTAGTATGACATGGGCGATAATTGAGAAAGCTTGTTTGAGTTGCCTGTTAGTGCTCATGAATGTAGAGTTGTTTGTGGAAGCTGCAGTTTGTCTCTCATGTGTGGTGTTAGTGGAAGCTTCAGTTTGTCTCTCATGTGTGGTGTTAGTGGAAGCTTCAGTTTGTCTCTCATGTGTGGTGTTAGTGGAAGCTTCAGTTTGTCTCTCATGAGTATGGAGGTGTTAATGGAAGCTGCAATTTCTTATACGTGTGTGTGTGTGTGTGTGATGTGGGGGTGTCAGTAGGTGCAGTTTTCCGTATGTATGGAGGTCTGTGGGGAGGGGGGGGGGGTTCGTGAAAGCTTCTTTATTTCATATGACTGGGAAAAGTGGGAGAGTTTAGTAAAAAATTTTTTTATTTTGATTCAGATTTTGCCGCTAGTGAGATTAGTTTATTGTGCACTCCATATCCATCCTATGGACAGTAGTGGCTAATTTTTGGTGCACCCCAAATCAATGCTGTAGACGGCAGTGCAAAAGCATATGAATGCACAAAAGGAACTAGTCCCTTAATGGATCCCAAGTGTAGTATATACCCGACTTAAATCTGTGAGCAAGTATCTTGGAACTCCGACTTTCTCATAAAAAGAAACTCTCTCTCATCCTTTCAGCAAAATAAGGCAATGAATCCTGACGATTGAATCATATAATTTTTACAACATGGCCAATGAAAAACGAGTCAGTGGACTGCCACTTGTTTTCCTTCCTATTACACTCTGGAAAGATTGATTTTTGGCGCGCCTCCTACTCCATTCCCCCACTCACTCTGACCAGGGGTAATGGAGCACACATTCGTGGCGTTCCTTGGCGTAGTCTGCTCAATAAACTATGAAAACAAGTTGACGTCCATGACATATGTTGGTAATAAGGAGCGGGGCGCCCGCCTCTCCTCCTGCGCTTCTCCACGGCTCCTTTGTTTGGGGACAAAAGCTTGGGAAACATATTTGGCGTGCGGCGAGGTTATCACAGGGCCATCACGCGGCCCTGGCTCCCTCCCGCACTGCATTGCTGGCCCCGCCCGCCCGCCACTCACCTCTGATATAGGCAATACCAACGCGAAATATTATGTCAAGAAACCGATAAGGTGGGGGGTTATGAGGCCAGTATGAGGGTCATTTATCAAGGAAGAGAACCAGCCAGAACCGTAGCACACTCCACCCATACCCCCACATGAAACTGCCCGCCATCAGGAAGCTTCTCTTTTAATATAGCCATGGGAGGCTGGGATATAGTATGGCCCATGATGTGAGTAGTATATATCAGGAGTCATAGTTTTTCTCATGGAATCTCAACACTTCTTATAAAATCTAAACTGAAGTTGTTACTCAACAATGGCATCATCTGTAACAAAAAATAATCTCTACTTGTTGTCGGTCTTCGTCTAGCATGTCTGAGTGGAGGGGAAACTCTGCTAGTTAACCTGGGGGGAGGACGCAGGGGCGCAGGGTTAAGTAATTACATAGCTTGGCTCATAACACTTAACACAGCCAGCCTCAGATGATGCCGCCACACACATAATACACGGGATGAGGGAGAGAGGAAGAGAGAGAGAGAGCATTAAAGTAAAACAAAGAATTACGTATAAACGTCTTACTGTGTGGGAAATTTCTCTGTGTGTTTTTGTAAACAATTAAAGAAGTGTTTTTTTTTAGTGTACCTACTTTCAGTTTCACTAGGTGGTGTATGCACGTAAGTCTTACCTATGAACCAGATGTTAAACTTTGAGTGTGATGGACCTGGTGCTCTGCAAGTATGTTGTCCTGTCCTATCCCTACTGTCCCGTAGCTCGATTGCTAGCGCACTCAGCTCACACACTGAGGTCCGGAGTTCGAATCACCGGTACGGCTGGTAAATGTTAGGACGTGTTTCCTTATATAAGACACCTGTTGTCCATGTCCCCCCATCAGTAAAATAGGTACCTGAGTATTAGTCGACTGGTTTGGGTAGAATCCTGGGACAAAATTGACGTAATTTGCTCGATATGCTCTGCATAACAAGTGACTTTCTATATAGTAGTATGTCACTGATGTCAGCTAGGCCTGTATACCTTATACATGTACTTGTAGAAATAGATATTATTATTATCTTTACAATTTTCTTTGACTTTATGGGCAGGCACTTAGTCTATATTATTTCTACATTAGCGATTCGCCTTCAAATTCGATTCCGTTCCGAATGCTAACTATACTAGGTAATTGGTAGGTGTGTGACGTGCCCCCCCCCCCCCCGTCTGAAGAGACACCAGAGGTTCAGCCAACGCTGAGTTACTAAACTCAGCGTTGTCTGAACCTCTGGTGTCTCTTCAGAAAGCAATGTCAGGTCTTGACTCGTGTTATTCATCCTGAACTGAAAACTCGCCCAACAGTGACTGTTTATGGCGTCTTTCATCACTTTTTAACTATTGAGAGCCAGCACTGTCCAACACGCTACTGGCTGTCATCGAGCTTGAGTGTAAGAGCAGTAACACTAGACGTCACTCCTCAACGGGTGATAGTTAATTACATTCATTTGATCATGTTTATTTATTATTTTGGGAGTAAAATATAATGTGTGTGCATGTACCCTGGAGCGCGAGTTTTAATTAAGCATCTTATAGTATTCAGTAATATATATATAAAACTACAATAACGATTTTTGGTGAAATATTCATATGACATGGATCCAAACCAGTGCCTTGAAAGGATCAACTTCCTGGCAGCTGAAGCATGTTCTAGGCATATTCCCCTAAGAAAGAAGAACAGCAGAAGTAAACTGGAGAGAGAAAGACGCTCCCTCTACAGAAGACGACGAAGAGTCACTGAGCTCCTCAGGAGTGCTAGAATATCTGATACACGAAAGGAGGCGCTGACCAGCGAAGTGGAAACTATCGAACTTAAGTTAAATGACTCTTACAGGAACCAGGAGAGACAGGAGGAGCTTAAAGCTATTAGTGAAATTGAAAGGAATTCAAAATATTTCTTTTCATATGCCAAAAATATGGCAAATACCACATCTAGTATCGGGCCCTTACTCAGACAGGATGGGACTTACACAGATGACAACAAGGAAATGAGTGAAATATTGAAATCCCAGTACGACTCTGTGTTTAGTGAACCACTAATCGGTCTGAGGATCGACGACCCAAATGATTTCATGAATGAGCCTCAAAACTCCATAAATGTATGCCAGATTTCCGACATTACCCTAACTCCGATAGATTTCGAAAAAGCCATTGACAACATGCCCATGCAGTCAGCCCCGGGCCCAGACTCGTGGAACTCTGTTTTCATTAAGAACTGCAAGAAACCCCTCTCGCGTGCCCTAAGTACACTATGGAGGAGGAGCTTGGACATGGGTGAAATTCCACAGTCACTTAAAACGACGGATATAGCCCCACTCCATAAAGGTGGCAGCAAAGCATTAGCTAAGAACTATAGACCAATAGCTCTGACGTCCCACATCATAAAAATCTTTGAAAGAGTGCTAAGAAGCAGGATTGCAAGTCACCTGGATTCCCAAAATCTGCACAATCCAGGGCAACATGGGTTCAGGGCAGGTCGCTCCTGCCTCTCACAACTACTGGATCACTATGATATGGCCTTGGATGCACTGGAAGAAAACCAGAATGCAGATGTAATATACACAGACTTTGCAAAAGCATTTGACAAATGCGATCATGGCGTAATAGCCCATAAAATACGTGCTAAAGGAATAACTGGGAAAGTGGGGAGATGGATCTTCAACTTCCTAACAAATCGAACACAAAGAGTAGTGGTCAACAGACTTCAATCGGAGGCTGCCATAGCGAAGAGCTCTGTTCCACAAGGCACAGTACTCGCCCCCATCTTATTCCTTATCCTCATATCAGACATAGACAGATATACATCACAGCACCGTATCATCCTTTGCGGATGATACTAGGATCTGCATGAGGCTGTCATCTGCTGAGGACGCGGTTAACCTCCAAGAAGATATAAACAAAGTTTTCCAGTGGGCAACGGTAAACAAGATGATGTTCAATGAGGACAAATTCCAACTACTCCGTTATGGAAAACTGGAGGAGATAATAACTAAAACAGAGTATACTACTGACTCCGGCCATACAATAGAGCGGAAAAATAATGTAAGGGACCTGGGAGTAGTAATGTCTGAGGATCTCACTTTCAAGGATCACAACAGTGCCACGATCGCACGTGCAAAGAAAATAATAGGATGGATAATGAGAACGTTCAAAACGAGAGATGCCAAGCCAATGATGATCCTTTCCAAATCACTTGTTGTTCTCTCTAGGCTGGAATACTGCTGTACATTAACATCTCCATTCAAAGCAGGTGAAATCGCAGATCTAGAGAGTGTACAGAGATCCTTTACTGCACGTATAAATTCTGTCAAGCACCTTAACTACTGGGAACGCTTGGAAGCACTTGACTTGTACTCGTTGGAACGCAGGAGGGAGAGATATATCATAATCTACACTTGGAAAATCTTGGAAGGAATGGTCCCAAATCTGCACACAGAAATCACTCCCTACGAAAGTAAATGACTGGGCAGGCGATGCAAAATGCCCCCAATAAAAAGTAGGGGCGCCATTGGTACACTAAGAAAAAACACCATAAGTGTCCGGGGCCCAAGACTGTTCAACAGCCTCCCATCAAGCATTAGGGGAATTGCCAATAAACCCCTGGCTGCCTTCAAGAGAGAGCTGGACAGATACCTAAAGTCAGTGCCGGATCAGCCGGGCTGTGGCTCGTACGTTGGACTGCGCGCGGCCAGCAGTAACAGCCTAGTTGATCAGGCCCTGATCCATCGGGAGGCCTGGTCATGGACCGGGCCGCGGGGGCGTTGATCCCCGGAATAACCTCCAGGTAACCTTCAGGTAAGTCATTTCTTTTAATGTCATTTAGTTTAAAACTAGAAGCACTAAACCCGTGAGGGGTCATGCAACATCCTTAAACTGAGGGAGGGAGAGTAGCTTCAATTCCTTGGATCAAGAAAACGTTACAGGAAACATACCGGAGCCTCAACCAATATCCGCACTTACCAACAGTCAAATAAAATTGAGTGTAAAGTGTGCAGTCAGCCTAATTAGGTAGGTATAATTTTTGTCAGGAAACAGGACAAGTGTTTCCTGACGCGGGTCTTAGTCATATGATGACTCACAACTGGAGTTTTTGGTCACCTGACCGAGAACTTCCGCTAGTCAGCCTAATCGAATGGATTGTCCTATTACTGAGAAATATGGCAACTACATCTCGCTGAAATATCCTATTAGAGAAAATATGATTTCAGAAATTTTAAGTGTCTTAATTTTATTTGTAACGGATTAAAATATCTACTCGTAAATAAGCAAATGTTCTCTTGTTGACTGACCCCTTAAAGAAGAATACATATATGGAAGTAATAAAGGAAAGAATTAGATTAATAAGATATGAAACAGTTTGTTTACCTGTGAGCAGCTGTTACTGAGAATTCACCCTAATACAGTATTATATTATAAAAGTCAAGGATGGTGTATATTGTTGTTTTGGCAGGATGCTTGACGTGTGCGTGGTACGACACACATCACTGCCATCATCATCATCCCCACCACCTCCACAATCATCAACACCACCACCACTGCCATTACCACCAAGCACCAACATTATCGCCGCCACCACTACCACCTGTAGCTCTTACAGTAATACTGTAAGAGCTCAGGTGCCTCTGGATAACAAAGTCGCCAAGAAACCTCTGACTACATCTCAAAGGTTCGACATGAAGAGGAAGCTTCATGTACTTGAGGTACTGAAACAGGAAAGGTGCGGTACCTTATCTATTACTGTTAGAAAACTCCACGCTGATGACTTCTAACATTTTCGAATGCCAGCTCCTGGACCCAAGCTCTACAAACATATACTTTGAATATACCTGGAGAGGGTTTCAGGGATCAACACCCCCCGCGGCCCGGTCTGTTACCAGGCCTCATGGTGGATCAGAGCCTGATCAACCAGGCTGTTACTCAAGTGCAACTAATGTGACATTTTATTGTGGCAACGTTTCGCTCTCCAGGAGCTTTATCAAGCCATTACAAACAATACATGGACACAGAGGGTATATAAAGGCTCAGAGAGAGGTGCAGTACTAGTGAGGTACCAATTTCGATGTTCACTAGCGGTAGTAGTAGTAGTAGTAGTAGTAGTAGTAGTAGTAGTAGTAGTAGTAGTAGTAGTAGTAGTAGTAGTAGTGACAAAAGTTGTAGTAGTAATACAATATGGTAGAGCAATTAATTCGTACATGAGTAAAAGGATATAAAAGCTTTTACTTGGGTAACATAAAAATAGGTTGGACAAATATAGACTGGAAAGAGGCAGCTTGTTTCAGTGTTCACTCTCTGTAATGTGCTTTGTGTAGTATAACAGGAGAGACTATGTGATGGCAGGGTTTACTGTTTTCAGGAGGATTCTTGCTAAGACTTCAGAGATGGTGAAGCTGCCGTTGTTTTGTTTAACTGTATTCGAAACAGCGATCATTGCTGATTCGAGGCACTTGCGTCTGCGGAAATTAGTTTCTTTGATCACTAATTGGGCGTCTCTGAATTTCATGAGATGATTGGTGGAATTTCGGTGTTGTACACAGGCGTTGTTCAAGTTATCGTTCCTACATGCGTAAATGTGTTCATTGAGGCGGGTGTCGAGGTTTCTTGCTGTTTCACCTACGTAAATCTTGTCACAGCCTCCACAGGGTATAGTGTAAACTCCTGCATTGACTGGTTCGTGGTGCTTGGATTTTGTCCTGGTTAGATCCTTTATTGAAGTGCTAGAAGCGATGGCGACTCTGGTGTTAGCTTGTGAAAGTACTTTGGAAACGTTCAGTGCAACCTGGCTGCAGAAATATTTCATTTGTGGCAATATACTATAAATAGTTTTAACTATGACTCTAAATAGTTATAACTATGACCATAATTTTTAAAGGGGTGGACCGGTAAGCCAGCGGAAGGCCTCGGTCAGATGACCAAAAGCTCCAACGGTGGGCCATCATAGGACTAAGACCCGCGTCAGGTAACACTTGTCCTGTATTAATGTTGGTAGAATTACCGACAATATGTTAGGTAAACGGACACAAGTGCAACTAATATGAAATTTTATTGTGGCAACGTTTCGCTCTCCAGGAGCTTTATCAAGCCGCTAACGTCTTGATAAAGCTCCTGGAGAGTGAAACGTTGCACAATAAAATGTCACATTAGGTGCACTTGTGTCCTTTTACCAAACACTTGTCCTGTTTCCTGACGAACCTTACCTAACCTACAAACATATGCCACGGGAACGGGCTTTCCCATCAGCGCCGTCTTAGCAGACTTGTACAAGGAGCACCGATCATAACGCCAAAATCATCACGGAACAGGTCATCACACGACTAAACACCTGAGTCAGGAGAAATTTTTATAATTCTCATGAAAAATATGCCATCACCATCTTAATATTAACTCAATCGTCGAATCATTTGTAGCATTAATCCTCGTGTTCCTGCCGTCGTTCATACACACCTGGACCATGATAAGTGTGATTGAGTGCATCTCCACATTACCTCCCTCACAACTTGGCTCATCTCATCGACTATTCCACTTGGAAAACAAAATTTTATAATGCTATGGGAATTACACTACAAAACTCGGTAAGTTGGCCACAGATCATGGAATTAATAATCAATAATAGCCCGAAATGCCTCGTCATGACAGTGGCTTTCTTTGCACTTGCAAATCAATATTGTAATTAAACATCGTAAACTATTCATGGAAATAGACTCCTTATAACATGTCAGTCACACATTGTAAACTTTGCAAAGAAATAAAAATTTGAATTTGAATTTTGAATAATGTGTTGTGAACGTTGTGGTCTTTTATATCAAGAATTTATTTATTTATGACCAGCTTTAAAGCTTTTTTGTTTCACAACTATCACGTAAATATAAAATGAAAACTGAACGACGTTTCGGGCCTTTCTTCAATGATACAAAAGAGGAAGTTAAAGTCAGGCTAGGTCATTGCGAGACGAGCAGACAGCCGAGGTCAGGTCAGGTCACGTGTATTCCCTTATTCTAACATAGTGTAGTGACGTACACTTTAGACTAAACCAAACGCAAACAATGACTATTATATAAATTTACTTTCCCCATCATAATAGTTTTTGACTTAAAATTTAATATTTTACTATTGATTTAATATTTACTATTATCCTATTGACTTAACAGTTACCATTATACTATAATAGTTTATCACTTAATGACATCTGTTCGAAAAAAATATAACAAGTCTTCTGCAGTAGTTAATTATACAACAAATTCTAGTAAAAAAAAATTGTGGTGGTTAAATTAAAACAATGAAGCTAGGAAAAAAATTATTAACAATCGCGGCACCCCTGGGCACTATCAGTGGTACATCAGGGTGCCGCGGCACCCTGACTGAAAAATAATTAATTTTCTAGTCTTACAAGGTATAAAGTAAAAAAAAAATGAACTTGGAAAAAGCTTTCGTCATTGAAAAACGGAAAGTTAAAGAAATTCATATGTTGTGGGTTCCCACGTAAAATCGTGAACCGCAGACTTAACAAGTTGACGTGTGATTGTTATAAAAAGGGACATTTGAAAACGTGTGTGTAGAAGTATGGAAAGCGTTTCCTAGGCTAGTTCTAGCAAGAATGTGGCCTAGGCTAGTTCTAGCAAGAATGTGGCCTAGGCTAGTTCTAGCAAGAATGTGGCCTAGGCTAGTTCTAGCAAGAATGTGGCCTAGGCTAATTTTAGCAAGAATGTGGCCTAGGTTAATTTTAGCAAGAATTTGGCCTAGGCTAATTTTAACAAGAATGTGGCCTAGGCTAGTTTTAGCAAGAATGTGGCCTAGGCTAGTTCTAGCAAAAATGTGCCCTGGGCTAGTTCTAGCAAGAATGTGGCCTAAGTTAGTTCTAGCAAGAATGTGCCCTAGGCTAGCTCTAGCAAGAATGTGCCCTAGGCTAGCTCTAGCAAGAATGTGCCCTAGGCTAGTTCTAGCAAGAATGTGCCCTAGGCTAGTTCTAGCAAGAATGTGCCCTGGGCTAGTTCTAGCAAGAATGTGCCATGGGCTAGTTCTAGCAAGAATGTGCCATGGGTTAGTTCTAGCAAGAATGTGGCCCAGGCTAATTCTAGCAAGAATGTGCCCTGGGCTAATTCTAGCAAGAATGTGCCCTGGGCTAGTTCTAGCAAGAATGAGCCCTGGGCTAGTTCTAGCAAGAATGTGCCCTGGGCTAGTAGCGACAAAGAGATCAAGGGAATAAAATGACAAGCATATCTGTCTACTAGCAAAAACACGGTCAAGATGTTAGAGGATAATTCAGAAAAAAGTTTATATGTGCTTAATGATATTTACCATGAATATTCAACAATATTAATTTATAGTTAACAAGAAACGAGTTCCCTTTGAGACTGATAGTGGAGCATCAGTCTCGACACTGTCCAAGTAGGCAAAATTATTAAATGTGCACTCTGAACCATGTACTCAAAATTTGGGTGCATATAACAATCTGCAAAGTGTCGGGCAATGTTGTGGTGGGAGTACACTACTACTATGAAGTGAAATTGGAAAAGATCAAATCAATAAAATCAAAATTTTATTTCTTTGTGAAGTATACAAACTGCAGTTTACATGTAATAAAGTACTGTTAAGCACAAAGAAAGCCAGTAGCATGATTGAGTATTTTGGGCAGACTAATCCTAATGTTTACACTGATTAAAAATAGAGAGGTTTTGGAATGGTAAATTTTAATTTTGTATTATTACAAAAAACTAGGTAGCCAAGATATTATAATTAGAAAAAAATATAGTAGAGAGGAAGCAAAAGTATTATAATTGGTACATTTTACAATAGTACAATTTTAAGTGCGTATTAATACTTTAAACTGATTGAGTGGTAAAAAGTTAATTGTGAATTCTTGAGAAGTTTCAAACTGGTTCTATGATTTCGTGTATAAGGTTGAAATTTATTTATCCGGACTAGATGACTATTCTAAAATTATAAACTTTATAGTACTCAGGAACCGTTTGAAGTTGCCTGTAGATTCCAGAAACCTTCTTGAAGCAGTGCAGCAAGAATTATTCTAAAGAATGTTTTTCCCTAATTTGTTAAAGCTAGGCCTGTTCCTTTTTCTTCCTTTCAACACACCGGCCGTATCCCACCAAGGCGGGGTGGCCCAAAAGGAAAAACGAAAGTTTCTCCTTTTACATTTAGTAATATATACAGGAGAAGAGGTTACTAGCCCCTTGCTCCCGGCATTTTAGTCGCCTCTTACAACACGCATGGCTTACGGAGGAAGAATTCTGTTCCACTTCCTTTTTATCAGAAGGAAATGACTGAAGTAGCCTTAGACAAATTATTAACCGAGAGGTTTAATGAACCTATCTCTCAGTGGGCAGCTCCTATTGTGCCAGTTCTTAAGGACGACTCGAAATTTATGAGGATTTGTGGGGATTTTAAATATTTGACTAAGAATATTTACTGTGATAATAAACTTACCCAGAACTGAAGAGCTACTGTTGTGGTGGGTAATAACAATTATTATTATTATTATAATAAAAAAGAAGCGCTAAGCCACAAGGGCTATACAGCTGGGTAATAACAAGATTTTGCTTTTTCCAAGACAGACCTGCAGAATATTTATTTTAAATACTAGTATTTTATGCAAAAAGCCAAGAGAGTTTAATGATCGGTACTCATAAGGGGGTTAAGTTTATGAGATTACTATTTGGTGTTTCCTCTTCTGGAATTTTTCCAAGATTCATTTTCCAACTGTTTGCTAAGGTGGAGGGGCGTCGCCTCATACTGAGACGATATTGTTGTTATTTATGGTTCAGATGAGGCTGAGAATCATAATAAGCTTAGACAGGTTTTTATATATTTTTCAGGATTATAATGTAGTGATTAGTAACTCAATGCTGAAGATGCATGCAATTGACTGTCTTGGATATCCGTCCTAAGAGACGGAGGCAGTTTTTAATTTGCCGTTTCTTAAGTCTGTCGGGAAACTTCTGTCCTTTAGAGTTACACATTATTGTCAATTTGTTATAAACTGCTCTAATATTATCATAATGGTACGATATGCTGCAAAAAAGGTAACAAGTTGAAGTGGCTTTCAGTGAGAGAATGCTGTTTAAGGTATTAAGGATGAATTGTTTCATTCATCCTTGTTGACAAATTTTACAGGGAAGTATCCATTGATAATTGAGGTTGATGCTTCCCCTGTCAGCACTGGGTGCGTACTTTTGCAGGAAGTTTATGATCAAGAGATGCGTGGGAAATTATGGGGATGAGGTTCACAGGTACATTCCTGAATTATTCCATCCATATAATTTAAGGGGGGTACAACTAAGCAACAATATATTAAACTCACCAAGATTAGTTGTACCTCAACTCTAGATGAGAGTTTAAGAGATACTAGGCTGCACCATACCGTTCCTTTGATCACCCACACACACTCTTGCCCTCCCACAAACTAAGTCGGGCCCATAATTAATTGAATATATAAAAAATTAATACCAGGAACTCCGGTAAACTATGATATAGTGGACTGTATATTGGGTTTGTGACTTGGAAATGGATCGATGGGTCCACAGTAACTAATGATACATGTATATTATACCCATAGATTATTATTATTATTATAATCAAGGGGGAAGCGCTAAACCCGGAGGATTATACAGCGCCTGGGGGGGGGATGTGGAAGGCATTCAGGCTTAATTCGGGGAACTGGAGCACAGATCCAATTCCCTAAATCAAGAGCCCCTCACCAACATCAAGGAACCTTCCTTGAGGGGTATACCCATAGAAAGGAAAATTTAATCTGAACACTATTTAATTACCGGGAGACACTTATTGCTGGCGGAACACACCCTAACACCTACCTAACAAATAAAATCTAAATGGCCAGTCAGTATCTTAACTGTTAAGTCAATGGCGTACCTCCCTGGAGTGAGCTACGATGACGCCGGATCATTCAATTTCCATTCTCACCATCCTATTGTTGTGGTTTCGTAAATTTCCTGTCCCTATTCTTCAGCGGGGGGCACCAATAAAGGTTCCAGCCACAAATTCAGGCCGATCCGCTCAATTATGGCCTCGATAACGCCGGACTAAATTTCACCATTAACACAAACCAGCGTACACATTGATTAATTATGGCGTCTCCTGTATTTCTAGTTCAAATCAGAGTCTCAATTTTACACACCTCTTATTCAAATTTACACATTATAAATTAATGAAAATTAAAAAAAATTCCCACGAAATGACCGAACTGAATTATTCAGTTTGACTATGGGATAGCCTTAGTATTGGCTGTTAAGAAGTTCCGATATTTCTTGTTAGGAGAACGTTTGTTGTTAGAACTGATCATGAGACATTGTTAAGTTTGAGACGAGGTTGTAGCGTTGGGCTCTATTATAATTATTATTACAATAAATTAAATCATAATAAAACTGGGCTGATAATTATCAGCCCAATTTTATTATGATTTAATTTACAAATCTGATAAGGAAAATGTTATCGCAGATCCCTTAAGTAGATGAAATGTTCAAGAGGATCTAATTTCGAGTACCTGTGGAGTATACATAAAATTGGTGGAGTCCTTGTATTTCGCGGACATTTTATTGCAAGCCATCAGACAAGTGACTAGTAAGGATTCTATGACATAGTTGTTATATAATCTAAATTTTGATGGTGGGGTGATAATGTAGCATTGTCTGAGTATGCTTCTGTCAGGTCAGATTTAAGTATCCATAAAGATGTTATTTTGTACGTAAATACGAGAAGAGTTTTAATCCATATGGAACTAAGCATTTGCATATTGAAGATAATGGCCTTAAGACTATGAAAGAAGAGGCATGGAATTGGATTTGATGACCAAAAATGGATCAAATTATTACTGAAGTGACTGAGAATTGTCACAATTGCCTAAAAAATTTCAGAAACCTCAAGTTCCAGTATCAGTAGCTCAGTCATGACCACACATACTATGCTGGCACCATTGATGAGTTTTTCCTTTTCATAGTTTATTCAAATTCCGAAATTTTTGGATGTTCATGTAGCTAAATCTATCACTTTTACTATTACTGTTAAGTTATTCCGAAAAAAAGTAATTTTGGCTTGCCAGTCATGAGTATTTCAGGTAATGCGGCATATTTTGTGTCACAGGAATTGGAGCAATTATTTTTAGCATGAAAGGTATTACACGTTACTAGTGCCCCATATCACCTTTCTTCCAACAGTCTGACCGAGAGAGCAGTGAGAGAACTCGGAAAGAAACGCTACGAAGGTTTCAAACTGAATCATTCAATACTAGGGTGTGCAGGTCTGTATGATCACCACTAAACTGTTCTTCTACAGGCAAGACCTCAGCTGAACTAATATTTAATAGTAAGTTCAGAGTTACTTTGGCATCAGTTAAACTTGAGTCTTCTATAGATAATTTCTTTTAATAAGTCGGCAGATGGTCTGCTTAAGGAGAATGACCAGAAGTTTAAAATTAGTGATGCTGTGTTATAATTTATAATTATAATCATGGGGGAGCGCTAAATCCGTAGGATTATACAGCGCATGTGGAGGGAGGATGGAAGGTATTCAGGCTTAATTCAGGGAACCGGAGCACAGATCCAGTTCCCTAGAACAAGAGCCCCTTACCAGCGGGTGATGCTGTGTATATATATACAAATAATTTTGGAAGGGGTCAGCCGTAGGCCGAGGGCAAAATTATTGAGGGGTTAGGTACTATAAATTATAAGGCTCAAGTTCAAGGGTTTGGAAACATTGTATGGAACTGATATGCACATCAACTGGTGCAAAGGTTTTGGAATAATTTTAAATTACCTTCTGAGCCTAATGTTCCATCATCGGACCGGAACTTACTTCCCAGAATATGAAGTGGACATTTTCTGGCTCAGAAGTAGTATATCCTGGGGTTTATGATAATAATGACTTGATGTGGAATGATTTAGAGCTAACAGCGGAGGTAAGTATTGAATGCGAATTATGACCAGAGCTTTGGTAAGATGGGGAAGGAAGAGGGAAACGTGGGTAGTAGGAACTAGAGTGGAAAGGAAGACTCATCCAGCAGTGATAACTCCCAAAAACAGCCTCGTAGACCTTCAGTAAGGGTAGTAAAGCATCCTGACAGGCTTGACTTATAATCATAAAGATTACATTCTTTTTCATTATTATACTTGTGCTTTTTCTATATGGTATGGTAGCCCACACTTTGTTAATATAAGGTAATTTAAGAGGGAAGGAATGTTGGGTATTGAGAAAGAATAGCAGTGAATGTAAAGACACAAAATTGGTTAGATTTTATAATTTTAAAAGTCTGTCTAGCAGACAGTTCAAACCTGAACTTAATAACACTTATCAACAGTTGGATTATATACACAGAAATACTTGTGTCTTCTAGGAGTAGGCTTCCTTATTTAGCTGACCTACTGTGACCCAGTGTATATGTGGTCAACCAGCAACTGTGTCACCACCTCAGGTATCTCCTCTTAATATTTAGAATGTTTTTAATTATCTCATTATTGTAATTTATAACAAACTTGTTCCTTGATATCTTGTATATCAGTGTAATATTTTGTATATCCTAGTAATACTAAATTATCATCAAAGCGCTCAATATATATATAGTATATATATATATATATATATATATATATATATATATATATATATATATATATATATATATATATATATATATATATATATATATATATATATATAATACACACACACGGACATTTAAAACCTGGATCTTTTCGTTCTAATATATTAAATTATTCGCGCGTGGTGTCGCTCCTGGGTAAAAAGCCGAAATTCATATCCTAGAGGATTCGAATTCTCTAAAATTCATACGCGTTTCCCCATTGGTTAATTTTGGGAGGAGTGAGCGAGAGTCAGAGGAAGGGACGAAGTGTGCAGGAAAGCCAACCCAGGACAGTGAAAAAAACCTGCCGCCCAGCCACGCATTGCTCATTAATCTGGACTCAAAGTCAGTGTGGCAGAGACAAGATTTGGCCCCTGATGAAAGTCATATCACATAATGAATTTTTAATCTAACTTTTAATATATGAGAAAGTTTCCAGCGAGCGGTAAGTGAAGCGTGACCATTAAGAGACCAACACCAACCCTTTTTTTTTATTCTTTTTTGACTCAAGAAATCGTAATGATACGATTGCAAACAAGCCATACCCCCGGTATGGTTTGTTTGCAATCGTGTCATTACGATTTCTTGAGTCATGTTGACGGCAGTGAAGGGACTTGAGCTAGAGTTCGTCACGGCCACGCTAGCTGGAGATTCGTCTGTAAAAACTTGCATTTGTGGTCACAGAGGTGCCTGTGCTAACCTTCCTATGGTGTAGAAATATACCTAGTTGGATGAATCTTATTGTGGCTAGCTGGTCTAGTGGCTAACGCGACGGGCTGGAGTTTTGAGACTCTATGACCGCGGGTTCAATCCCGGCCGGGGGTATGGTTTATTCTTTTTTATTATCCACTCTCGCTTCTTCCTCCTCCTCTTTCTACTGCTTTCTTCCCTTTCTTGCTTATATGGCTCCTCTTCTTCATATGCCTCTTCTTTCTCATGTTTCTTCTTCCCTATACCTCTTCCTATGCTTCTTCTTTCTATGTAACTATATTTGTATATACCTGATTAAACTTACTTGTCTCTCGCTTCTATGCCTCTTCTTATGCCTCCTTTTCCTATGCTTCATATACCTTTTCCTACGCCTCCTTCTTTGAATAGTCTTCCTGTGTCTGTTCCTTATAAGTCTCATTCTTCTTGTCATTATTCTCCTCCATTTCCTATTGTATAGCGTCTTCTTCCTCTACTTTCAAATTTACTTCCTCCTCTTCTACTTCCCCCTCTATTTCCTCCTCCTTTATTTTCTTCTCTGCTTATTCCTTCTCTTCTTCCTCCTCCTTCTCTACTCCCTCCTTCTCTACTTCCTCCTTCTCTACTTCCTCCTCTACTTCCTCCTCCTCTACCTCCTCCTTCTCTACTTCCTCCTTCTCTACTTCCTCCTTCTCTACTTCCTCCTTCTCTACTTCCTCCTTCTCTACTTCCTCCTTCTCTACTTCCTCCGTCTCTACTTCCTCCTTCTCTACTTCCTCCTTCTCTACTTCCTCCTTCTCTACTTCCTCCTTCTCCACTTCCTCCTTCTCTACTTCCTCCTTCTCCACTTCCTCCTTCTCTACTTCCTCCTTCTCTACTTCCTCCTTCTCCACTTCCTCCTTCTCTACTTCCTCCTTCTCTACTTCCTCCTCCTCTACTTCCTCCTCCTTCTCTACTTCCTCCTCCTCTACTTCTTCTTCCTCCTCCTCCTCCTCCTCCTCTACTTCCTCCTTCTCTACTTCATCCTCCTTCCCTGCTTCTTCCTCTACTTCCTTCTCCTCCTCCTTCTACTCCTCCTTCTCTACTTCCTCCTTCTCTGCTTCCTCCATCTCAACTTCCTCCTTCTCTACTTCCTCCTTCTCTACTCCCTTCCGCCCCACGTCCTCCTTCTCTACTTCCTCCTTCAATACGTCCTCCTTCTCTGCTTCCTCTTTCTCTACTTCATCCTTCTCTACTTCCTCCTTCTCTGCTTCTTCCTTCTCTACTTCCTCCTTCTCTACTTCCTCCTTCTCTACTTCCACCTTCTCTGCTTCCTCCTTCTCTACTTCCTCCTTCTCTGCTTCCTCCCTCTCTACTTCCTTCTTCTCTACTTCCTCCTTCTCTACTTCCTTCCCTTCTCTATTTCCTCCTTCTCTGCTTCCTCCTTCTCTACTTCCTCCTTCTCTACTTCCTCCTTCTCTGCTTCCTCCTTCTCTACTTCCTCCTTCTCTACTTCCTCCTTCTCTACTTCCTCCTTCTCTACTTCCTCCTTCTCTACTTCCTCCTTCTCTACTTCTTCCTCCTCTACATCCTCCTTCTACTTCCTCCTTCTCTACTTCTACTTCTCTTCTCTACTTCCTTCCTTCTCAACTTCGTCCTTCTCTACTTCTTCCTTCTCTACTTCGTCCTTCTCTACTTCCTCCATCTCTACTTCCTCCTTCTCTACCTCCTCCTTCTCTACTTCCTCCTTCTCTACTTCCTCCTTCTCTGCTTCCTCCTTCTCTACTTCCTCCTTCTCTACTTCCTCCTTCTCTGCTTCCTCCTTCTCTACTTCCTCCTTCTCTACTTCCTCCTTCTCTGCTTCCTCCTTCTCTACTTCCTCCTTCTCTACTTCCTCCTTCTCTGCTTCCTCCTTCTCTACTTCCTCCTTCTCTACTTCCTCCTTCTCTGCTTCCTCCTTCTCTACTTCCTTCTTCTCTGCTTCCTCCTTCTCTACTTCCTCCTTCTCTACTTCCTCCTTCTCTGCTTCCTCCTTCTCTACTTCCTCCTTCTCTACTTCCTCCTTCTCTGCTTCCTCCTTCTCTACTTCCTCCTTCTCTACTTCCTCCTTCTCTGCTTCCTCCTTCTCTACTTCCTCCTTCTCTACTTCCTCCTTCTCTACTTCCTCCTTCTCTACTTCCTCCTTCTCTGCTTCCTCCTTCTCTACTTCCTCCTTCTCTACTTCCTCCTCCTCGTCTACTTCCTCCTTCTCTACTTCCTCCTTCTCTGCTTCCTCCTTCTCTACTTCCTCCTTCTCTACTTCCTCCTTCTCTACTTCCTCCTTCTCTGCTTCCTCCTTCTCTACTTCCTCCTTCTCTACTTCCTCCTTCTCTACTTCCTCCTTCTCTGCTTCCTCCTTCTCTACTTCCTCCTTCTCTGCTTCCTCCTCCTTCTCTACTTCCTCCTTCTCTACTTCCTCCTTCTCTACTTCCTCCTTCTCTGCTTCCTCCTTCTCTACTTCCTCCTTCTCTACTTCCTCCTTCTCTACTTCCTCCTTCTCTACTTCCTCCTTCTCTACTTCCTCCTTCTCTACTTCCTCCTTCTCTACTTCCTCCTTCTCTACTTCCTCCTTCTCTACTTCCTCCTTCTCTACTCTACTTCCTCCTTCTCTACTTCCTCCTTCTCTACTTCCTCCTTCTCTACTTCCTCCTTCTCTACTTCCTCCTTCTCTACTTCCTCCTTCTCTACTTCCTCCTTCTCTACTTCCTCCTTCTCTACTTCCTCCTTCTCTACTTCCTCCTTCTCTACTTCCTCCTTCTCTACTTCCTCCTTCTCTACTTCCTCCTTCTCTACTTCCTCCTTCTCTACTTCCTCCTTCTCTACTTCCTCCTTCTCTACTTCCTCCTTCTCTACTTCCTACTTCTCTTCCTCCTTCTCTACTTCCTCCTTCTCTACTTCCTCCTTCTCTACTTCCTCCTTCTCTGCTTCCTCCTTCTACTTCCTTCTCTACTTCCTCCTTCTCTGCTTCCTCCTTCTCTGCTTCCTCCTTCTCTGCTTCCTCCTTCTCTACTTCCCCCTTCTCTGCTTCCTCCTTCTCTGCTTCCTCCTTCTCTACTTCCTCCTTCTCTACTTCCTCCTTCTCTACTTCCTCCTTCTCTACTTCCTCCTTCTCTACTTCCTCCTTCTCTATTTCCTCCTTCTCTACTTCCTCCTTCTCTACTTCCTCCTTCTCTACTTCCTCCTTCTCTGCTTCCTCCTTCTCTACTTCCCCCTTCTCTACTTCCTCTTTCTCTGCTTCCTCCTTCTCTGCTTCCTCCTTCTCTACTTCCTCCTTCTCTGCTTCCTCCTTCTCTACTTCCCCCTTCTCTACTTCCTCCTCCTCGTCTACTTCCTCCTTCTCTACTTCCTCCTTCTCTACTTCCTCCTTCTCTGCTTCCTCCTTCTCTACTTCCCCCTTCTCTACTTCCTCTTTCTCTGCTTCCTCCTTCTCTACTTCCTCCTTCTCTACTTCCTCCTTCTCTGCTTCCTCCTTCTCTACTTCCCCCTTCTCTACTTCCTCTTTCTCTGCTTCCTCCTTCTCTGCTTCCTCCTTCTCTGCTTCCTCCTTCTCTACTTCCTCCTTCTCTGCTTCCTCTTTCTCTGCTTCCTCCTTCTCTGCTTCCTCCTTCTCTACTTCCTCCTTCTCTGCTTCCTCCTTCTCTACTTCCTCCTTCTCTGCTTCCTCCTTCTCTACTTCCCCCTTCTCTGCTTCCTCCTTCTCTGCTTCCTCCTTCTCTACTTCCTCCTTCTCTACTTCCCCCTTCTCTACTTCCTCCTCCTCGTCTACTTCCTCCTTCTCTATTTCCTCCTTCTCTGCTTCCTCCTTCTCTGCTTCCTCCTCCTCCTCCTCCTCCTCCGCTTCCTCCTCCTCTACTTGCTTCCCTTCTCTATTTCCTCCTTCTCTGCTTCCTCCTTCTGTACTTCCTCCTTCTGTACTTCCTCCTTCTGTACTTCCTCCTTCTGTATTTCCTTCTTCTCTACTTCCTCCTTCTCTACTTCCTCCTTCTCTGCTTCCTCCTTCTCTACTTCCCCCTTCTCTACTTCCTCTTTCTCTGCTTCCTCCTTCTCTGCTTCCTCCTTCTCTACTTCCTCCTTCTCTACTTCCTCCTTCTCTGCTTCCTCCTTCTCTGCTTCCTCCTTCTCTACTTCCCCCTTCTCTACTTCCTCCTCCTCGTCTACTTCCTCCTTCTCTATTTCCTCCTTCTCTGCTTCCTCCTTCTCTGCTTCCTTCCCTTCTCTTTTTCCTCCTCCTCCGCTTCCTACTCCTCTACTTGCTTCCCTTCTCTATTTCCTCCTTCTCTGCTTCCTCCTTCTGTACTTCCTCCTTCTGTACTTCCTCCTTCTGTACTTCCTCCTTCTGTACTTCCTCCTTCTCTACTTCCTTCTTCTCTACTTCCTCCTTCTCTACTTCCTTCCCTTCTCTATTTCCTCCTTCTCTACTTCCTCCTTCTCTGCTTCCTCCTTCTCTACTTCCTCCTTCTCTGCTTCCTCCTTCTCTGCTTTCTCCTTCTCTACTTCCTCCTTCTCTGCTTCCTCCTTCTCTGCTTCCTCCTTCTCTACTTTCTCCTTCTCTACTTTCTCCTTCTCTGCTTCCTCCTTCTCTGCTTCCTCCTTCTCTACTTCCTCCTTCTCTACTTCCTCCTTCACTACTTCCTTCCCTTCTCTATTTCCTCCTTCTCTGCTTCCTCCTTCTCTACTTCCTTCTTATCTACTTCCTCCTTCTCTACTTCCTCCTTCTCTGCTTCCTCCTTCTCTACTTCCTTCTTATCTACTTCCTCCTTCTCTACTTCCTCCTTCTCTGCTTCCTCTTTCTCTGCTTCCTCCTTCTCTACTTCCTTCTTATCTACTTCCTCCTTCTCTACTTCCTCCTTCTCTGCTTCCTCTTTCTCTGCTTCCTCCTTCTCTACTTCTTCCTTATCTACTTCCTCCTTCTCTACTTCCTCCTTCTCTACTTCTTCCTTCTCTACTTCCTCCTTCTCTACTTCCTCCTTCTCTACTTCTTCCTTATCTACTTCCTCCTTCTCTACTTCTTCCTTCTCTACTTCCTCCTTCTCTACTTCCTCCTCTACTTCCTCCTTCTCTACTTCCTCCTTCTCTACTTCTTCCTTCTCTACTTCCTCCTTCTCTACTTCTTCCTTCTCTACTTCCTCCTTCTCTACTTCCTCCTTCTCTACTTCTTCCTTCTCTACTTCCTCCTTCTCTACTTCTTCCTTCTCTACTTCTTCCTTCTCTACTTCCTCCTTCTCTACTTCCTCCTTCTCTACTTCCTCCTTCTCTACTTCCTCCTTCTCTACTTCTTCCTTCTCTACTTCCTCCTTCTCTACTTCTTCCTTCTCTACTTCCTCCTTCTCTACTTCTTCCTTCTCTACTTCTTCCTTCTCTACTTCCTCCTTCTCTACTTCTTCCTTCTCTACTTCCTCCTTCTCTACTTCCTCCTTCTCTACTTCCTCCTTCTCTACTTCCTCCTTCTCTACTTCTTCCTTCTCTACTTCCTCCTTCTCTACTTCTTCCTTCTCTACTTCCTCCTTCTCTACTTCCTCCTTCTCTACTTCTTCCTTCTCTACTTCCTCCTTCTCTACTTCTTCCTTCTCTACTTCTTCCTTCTCTACTTCCTCCTTCTCTACTTCTTCCTTCTCTACTTCCTCCTTCTCTACTTCCTCCTTCTCTACTTCTTCCTTCTCTACTTCTTCCTTCTCTACTTCCTCCTTCTCTACTTCCTCCTTCTCTACTTCCTCCTTCTCTACTTCCTCCTTCTCTACTTCCTCCTTCTCTACTTCCTCCTTCTCTACTTCCTCCTTCTCTACTTCCTCCTTCTCTACTTCTTCCTTCTCTACTTCCTCCTTCTCTACTTCTTCCTTCTCTACTTCCTCCTTCTCTACTTCCTCCTTCTCTACTTCTTCCTTCTCTACTTCCTCCTTCTCTACTTCTTCCTTCTCTACTTCTTCCTTCTCTACTTCCTCCTTCTCTACTTCCTCCTTCTCTACTTCCTCCTTCTCTACTTCCTCCTTCTCTACTTCCTCCTTCTCTACTTCTTCCTTCTCTACTTCCTCCTTCTCTACTTCTTCCTTCTCTACTTCCTCCTTCTCTACTTCCTCCTTCTCTACTTCTTCCTTCTCTACTTCCTCCTTCTCTACTTCTTCCTTCTCTACTTCTTCCTTCTCTACTTCCTCCTTCTCTACTTCCTCCTTCTCTACTTCCTCCTTCTCTACTTCCTCCTTCTCTACTTCTTCCTTCTCTACTTCCTCCTTCTCTACTTCTTCCTTCTCTACTTCCTCCTTCTCTACTTCTTCCTTCTCTACTTCTTCCTTCTCTACTTCCTCCTTCTCTACTTCTTCCTTCTCTACTTCCTCCTTCTCTACTTCCTCCTTCTCTACTTCCTCCTTCTCTACTTCCTCCTTCTCTACTTCTTCCTTCTCTACTTCCTCCTTCTCTACTTCTTCCTTCTCTACTTCCTCCTTCTCTACTTCCTCCTTCTCTACTTCTTCCTTCTCTACTTCCTCCTTCTCTACTTCTTCCTTCTCTACTTCTTCCTTCTCTACTTCCTCCTTCTCTACTTCTTCCTTCTCTACTTCCTCCTTCTCTACTTCCTCCTTCTCTACTTCTTCCTTCTCTACTTCTTCCTTCTCTACTTCCTCCTTCTCTACTTCCTCCTTCTCTACTTCCTCCTTCTCTACTTCCTCCTTCTCTACTTCCTCCTTCTCTACTTCCTCCTTCTCTACTTCCTCCTTCTCTACTTCCTCCTTCTCTACTTCCTCCTTCTCTACTTCTTCCTTCTCTACTTCCTCCTTCTCTACTTCTTCCTTCTCTACTTCCTCCTTCTCTACTTCTTCCTTCTCTACTTCTTCCTTCTCTACTTCCTCCTTCTCTACTTCTTCCTTCTCTACTTCCTCCTTCTCTACTTCTTCCTTCTCTACTTCTTCCTTCTCTACTTCCTCCTTCTCTACTTCCTCCTTCTCTACTTCCTCCTTCTCTACTTCCTCCTTCTCTACTTCCTCCTTCTCTACTTCCTCCTTCTCTACTTCCTCCTTCTCTACTTCCTCCTTCTCTACTTCCTCCTTCTCTACTTCTTCCTTCTCTACTTCTTCCTTCTCTACTTCCTCCTTCTCTACTTCCTCCTTCTCTACTTCCTCCTTCTCTACTTCTTCCTTCTCTACTTCTTCCTTCTCGACTTCCTTCTCTACTTCTTCCTCCTTCTCTACTTCCTCCTTCTCTACTTCCTCCTTCTCTACTTCCTCCTTCTCTACTTCCTCCTTCTCTACTTCCTCCTTCTCTACTTCCTCCTTCTCTACTTCCTCCTTCTCTACTTCTTCCTTCTCTACTTCCTCCTTCTCTACTTCCTCCTTCTCTACTTCCTCCTTCTCTACTTCCTCCTTCTCTACTTCTTCCTTCTCTACTTCCTCCTTCTCTACTTCTTCCTTCTCTACTTCTTCCTTCTCTACTTACTTCTTCCTTCTCTACTTACTTCCTCCTTCTCTACTTCTTCCTTCTCTACTCTACTTCCTCCTTCTCTACTTCTTCCTTCTCTACTTCCTCCTTCTCTACTTCTTCCTTCTCTACTTCTTCCTTCTCTACTTCTTCCTTCTCTACTTCTTCCTTCTCTACTTCTTCCTTCTCTACTTCTTCCTTCTCTACTTCTTCCTTCTCTACTTCTTCCTTCTCTACTTCTTCCTTCTCTACTTCTTCCTTCTCTACTTCTTCCTTCTCTACTTCTTCCTTCTCTACTTCTTCCTTCTCTACTTCTTCCTTCTCTACTTCTTCCTTCTCTTCTTCTCTGGCTATTTCATTATCTCAGCTGTTCATTATCTGCTTCCATCTTTCTCTAAAATATTTAAACTATCCTGTTCATCATTCTCCTGCTTCATCGACTGTCTCAAGCTATTTCATGCCTCTGCTTCTTTAAGCTATCTCTTCATCAAATGTCTAAGCTATCATTGCTCTCAAGCACCATCAGCTATCTCATTATTCATTACTCTAATACCATCATTCACTCTCAAGCTATTTCATTCTCTATTATTTAAACTATCTCTTCATTCAGGCTATCATAAGCTGCACATTCTCATAAGCCTGTTCATTATCTGTTACATCATTGCTCTACTTCCTCCTTCTCTACTTCACTCCTTCTCTGCTTCCTCCTTCTCCTCACTTCCTCCTTCTCCTACTTCTTCCTTCTCTCTTCTTCCTTCTCTACTTCTTCCTTCTCCACTTCTTCCTTCTCCTACTTCCTCATGTCTCTCTTCATCATTCTCTACTTCACTCCTTCTCTACTTCCCTCCTTCTCTACTTCTTCCTTCTCTGTACTACCTCCTTCTCTACTTCCTCCTTCTCTACTTCCTCCTTCTCTACTTCTTCCTTCTCCTACTTCTTCATCTCCTCTCTGCTTCTTCCTTCTCTGCTTCTTCCTTCTCTGCGCTATCCTTCTCCTACTTCTTCCTTCTCTACTTCTTCCTTCTCTACTTCTTCCTTCTCTGCTTCTTCCTTCTCTACTTCCTCCTTCTCTACTTCTTCCTTCTCTACTTCCTCATACTCTACTTCCTCCTTCTCTCTTCCTCCTTCTCTGCTTCCTCCTTCTCTACTTCCATCATTCTCTCAGCTGACTGACTATCTTAAGCTATTTCCTTCTCTATTATTCATTCCTAAGCTATTTCATTATCTCATTCCATCATTCTCTGCTTCCATCATTATCTAATTCATCAGCTATCTCAAGCTATCATTCTCTCTTTCATCATTCTCTGCTTCTTCCATTCTCCTGCTTCCATCATTCATAATGGCCTGTTCCATTCTCTCACTTCCTCCTTCTCTCAAGCACCATCATTCTCTCACTTCCTCATTCCTCTAGCCACTCCTTCTCTGTATTTCCTTCTCTAGCTATTTCATTATCTCCTTCTTTCATTATCTGCTTCCTCCTTCTCTCACTTCTTCAGCTATCTGCTTCCTCCTTCTCTGCTTCTTCATTCTCTGCTTCCATCATTCTGCCTAAGCTATCGTGTCTGCTTCCATCCCATCTTATAAGCTATCATCCTATCTGCTTTATCATTCTCTGCTTTCTCCTTCTCTGCTTCCTCCTTCTCTACTTCCTCCTTCTCTACTTCCTCCTTCTCTACTTCCTCCTTCTCTACTTCTTCCTTCTCTGCTTCCTCCTTCTCTACTTCTTCTGCCTTCCTCTACTTCTTCTCTACTTCCATCCTTCTCTACTTCTTCCTTCTCTACTTCCTCCTTCTCTACTTCTTCCTTCTCTACTTCTTCCTTCTCTACTTCTTCGTTCTCTACTTCCTCCTTCTCTCTTTTTTCCTTCTCTGCTTCTTCCTTCTCTGCTTCTTCCTTCTCTGCTTCTTCCTTCTCTACTTCTTCATTCTCTACTTCCTCCTTCTCTACTTCTTCAGCCTACTCTCTTCTTCCTTCTCTACTTCTTCCTTCTCTACTTCCTCCTTCTCTCTTCCTTCTCTACTTCTTCCTTCTCTACTTCTTCCTTCTCTACTTATTCCTTCTCTACTTCCTCCTTCTCTACTTCCTCCTTCTCTCTTCTTCCTTCTCTACTTCTTCCTTCTCTGCTTCTTCCTTCTTTTCTTCTTCCTTCTCTACTTACTCCTTCTCTACTTCTTCATTCTCTGCTTCTTCATGCTCTACTTCTTTCCTTCTCTTCTTCCTCCTTCTCTACTTCCTCCTTCTCTATACTTCTTCTTCTCTACTTCCTCCATTCTCTACTTCCTCCTTCTCTACTTCTTCCTTCTCCTACTTCTCCTTCTCTATTTCCTCCTTCTCTACTTCCTCCTTCTCTCACTTCCTCCTTCTCTCACTTCCTCCTTCTCTCTTCCCTCCTTCTCTCTTCTTCCTTCTCTACTTCTTCCTTCTCTACTTCTTCAGCCTATACTTCCTCCTTCTCTCTTCCCTCCTTCCTCTACTTCTTCCTTCTCTATTCTTCATCTCTGCTTCTTTCTTCTCCTCACTTCCTCCTTCTCTGCTTCCTCCTTCTCTACTTCTTTACCATTACTCTTATTCATTCTCTACTTCTCCTTCACTCTTCTTCCTTCTATACTTCCTCCTTTTCTCTTCACTCCTTCTCTCTTCTCCATCTCACTTCCTCCTTCTCCTACTTCCCCTCCTTCTCCTACTTTCTCCTTCTCTGCTTCCTCTTCTCTTCTTCTCCTTCTCTAAACTATCTTCTCTACTTCCTCCTTCTATCTGCTTCTTTATTCTCTCTTCCATCATTCTCTGCTACCTTCTCTGCTTCCTCCTTCTCTACTTCTTCCTTCTCCTACTTCCTCCTTCTCTGCTTCTTCCTTCTCTGCTTCTTCCATTCTCTGCTTCTTTAGTTCTCCTGCTTCCTCCTTCTCCTGCTTCTTCATTCTCTATTCTTCCTTCTCTACTTCTTCCTTCTCTAGCTATTTCATTCTCTACTTCTTTATTCTCTACTTCTTCATTCTCTGCTTCCTCCTTCTCTCTTCTTCATTCTCTACTTCTTCCTTCTCTACTTCTTCCTTCTCTACTTCTTCCTTCTCTGCTTCCTCCTTCTCTACTTCCCTCCTTCTCTACTTCTTCCTTCTCTACTTCTTCCTTCTCTACTTCCTTCTCTTCTTCTTCCTTCTCTTACTCTTCCTCTACTTCTTCCTTCTCTCACTTCTTTATTCTCTACTTCTTATTCTCTTCTTCCTCCTTCTCTCACTTCCTCCTTCTCTACTTCTTCCTTCTCTATTCCTCCTTCTCAACTTCCCTCCTTCTCTGCACTTCTTCTTCTCACTTCCTCCTTCTCTATTTCCTCCTTCTCTACTTCCTCCTTCTCTCTTCCTCCTTCTCTCACTTCTTCCATACTCTACTTCTTCCTTCTCCTACTTCTTCCTTCTATCTACTTCTTCATTATCTCTTCTTCCTTCTCTGCTTCCTCCTTCTCTATTTTCCTTCTCTAGTATTCCCTTCTCCAATATCCTTCTCTACTTCTTCCTTCTCTCTTCTTCCTTCTCTACTTCTTCCTTCTCCTCTTCTTCCTTCTACTTCCTCCTTCTCTACTTCCTCCTTCTCTACTTCCTACATCTCTACTTCCTCCTTCTCTACTTTCTCCTTCTCTCTACTTCTTCCTTCTCTACTTCCTCCTTCCTCCTGCTTCCTCAATATCTACTTTTCCTTCTCTCTTCCTCCTTCTCTACTTCCTCCTTCTCTACTTTCTCCTTCTCTACTTCCTCCTTCTCTCTGCTTCTATTCCTTCTCTGCTTCTTCCTTCTCTACTTCCTCCTTCTCTCCTTCTTCCTTCTCTACTTCTTCCTTCTCTACTTCCTCCTTCTCTACTTCTTCCTTCTCTACTTCCACATCATGTCTACTTCTTCCTTCTCTGCTTCTTCCTTCTCTACTTCTTCGTTCTCTACTTCCTCCTTCTCTACTTCTTCATCTCTCTTCTTCCTTCTCTCTTCCTTCTCTACTTCTTCCTTCTCTACTTCTTCCTTCTCTACTTCTTCCTTCTCTACTTCTTCCTTCTCCTCACTTCTTCCTTCTCTCCTACTTCTTCCTTCCTCTACTTCCTCCTTCTCTACTTCTTCCTTCTCTCTTCTTCCTTCTCTACTTCTTCCTTCTCTACTTCCTCCTTCTCTACTTCCTCCTTCTCTCTGCTTCTTCCTTCTCTCTTCCATCCTTCTCTATTTCCTCTCCCTTCTCTACTTCCTCCTTCTCTTCCTCCTTCTCTACTTCTTCCTTCCTCTACTTCTTCCTTCCTCACTTCTTCCTTCTCTACTTCCTCCTTCTCTACTTCCTCCTTCTCTACTTCTTCCTTCTCTACTTCTTCCTTCTCTACTTCTTCCTTCTCTACTTCTTCCTTCTCTACTTCCTCCTTCTCTGCACTTCTTCTGTCTCTACTTCTTCCTTCTCTACTTCTTCCTTCTCTACTTCATCTTCTCTACTTCTTCCTTCTCTCTTCTTCTTCTCCTACTTCTTCCTTCTCTACTTCCTCCTTCTACTTCCTCCTTCTCTACTTCTTCCTTCTCTGCTTCCTCCTTCTCTACTTCTTCCTTCTCTGCTTCTTCCTTCTGCACTTCTTCCTTCTCTACTTCTCCTTCTCTAATATTCCTCCTCTACTTCCTCCTTCTCTACTTCCTCCAGCTCTCTACTTCCTCCTTCTCTACTTCCTCCTTCTCTACTTCCTCCTTCTCTACTTCTTCCTTCTCTACTTCTTCCTTCTCTACTTCTTCCTTCTCCTCTTGCTCCTTCTCTGTGCTCAGCCTATCTGCTTCCTCCTTCTCTACTTCTTCCTTCTCCTGTTTACTCCTTCTCTACTTCTCCTTCTACTACTTCACTCCTTCTCTACTTCTTCTCTACTTCTTCCTTCTCTACTTCTTCCTTCTCTCATGTTTATTCTCTTCCATCCTTCTCTACTTCTTCATTCTCTACTTCTTCCTTCTCTACTTCTTCATTCTCTCACTTCTTCCATTCTCTCTTCATCATTTATATAGCCTTCATTACTCTGCTTCATCATTATATGCTTCCTCCTTCTCTACTTCCTCCTTCTCTGCTTCCTCCTTCTCTGCTTCCTCCTTCCTCTGCTTCTTCATTCTCTACTTCTTCTTCTCTCTTCTTCCTTCCTAAGCTATTTCCTTCTCCTGCTTCCTCATGTCTACTTCCTCCTTCTCCTAGTTCCTCCATTCTCTACTTCACTCTTCTCTCATTTGTAAGCTTCTCTGCTTCTTCCTTCCTCTCTTTATCATCTCTCTTCTTCATTCTCTCTTCCCCTCCTTCTCTGCTTCCTCCTTCTCTGCTTCCTCATGTGCTTCCTCCTTCTCTACTTCTTCCTTCTCTACTTCTTCCTTCTCTACTTCTTCCTTCTCTACTTCCTCCTTCTCTACTTCTTCCTTCTCTACTTCCTCCTTCTCTACTTCTTCCTTCTCTATTTCCTCCTTCTCTACTTCTTCATCTCCTACTTCTCCATCTCTACTTTCTCCTTCTCTTCCTCCTTCTCCTACTTTCTCCTTCTCTGCTTCCTCCTTCATCTCTTCCTCCTTCTCTACTTCCTCCTTCTCCTACTTCCTCCTTCTCTACTTCTTCATCTCTACTTCTATCCTTCTCTACTTCTTCCTTCTCCTGCTTCTTCCTTCTCTACTTCCTCCTTCTCTACTTCTTCCTTCTCTACTTCATCAGCCTTCTCCTGCTTCTTCTCGCTATCTCTTCTTCATTCTCTGCTTCTTCGTTCTCTCACTTCCATCCTTCTCTACTTCTTCCTTCTCTGCTTCTTCATTATCTACTTCTTCCTTCTCTGCTTCTTCATTCTCTACTTCTTCAGCCTATCTACTTCCTCCTTCTCTCTTCTTCCTTCTCTAAGCTATTCATTCTCTCGCTATTTCCTTCTATCTGCTTCCTCCTTCTCTGCTTCTTCTTCTCTGCTTCTTCCTTCTCTACTTCTTCCTTCTCTATACTTCTTTATTCTCTCCTTTCCTCATGTCTACTTCCTCCTTCTCTACTTCTTCATTCACTCTCTTCTTCCTTCTCTGCTTCTTCCTTCTCTTCTTCTTCCTTCTCTAACCTCCTTCTCTGCTTCTTCCTTCTCTACTTCTTCTAGCTTCTCTACTTCTTTATTCTCTTCTTCCTCCTTCTCTGCTTCCTCATTATCTACTTCTTCCTTCTCTACTTCCTCATCCTCTACTTCTCGTTCTCTACCTTCTTCCTTCTCTACCTTCCATCTTTTCTATTCCTCCTTCTCCTTCCATCCTTCTCTGCTTCCTCCTTCTCTACTTCTATCCTTCTCTACTTCCTCCTTCCTCTGCTTCTTCGTTCTCTACCTTATTCCTTCTCTACCTTCTTCCTTCTCTACTTCCTCCTTCTATCTCTTCCTCCTTCTCTCCTTCTTCATCTCTCTTCTTCCTTCTCTACTTCTTCCTTCTCTACTTCCTCCTTCTCTATTCCTCCTTCTCTCTTCTTCTTCCATTCTCTACTTCTTCCTTCTCTACTTCACATCCTTCTCTCTTCTTCCTTCTATGCTTCCTCCTTTTCTACTTCCTCCTTCTCCTACTTCCTCATCTCTCTTCCTCCTTCTCTACTTCCTCCTTACTCCTCACTTTCTCCTTCTCTCGCCTCCTTCTCTTCTTCCTCATATATCTACTTCCTCCTTCTCTTCATCATTCTCTCTTCAACTATTATCTATTTATCATTATAAACTGTGCATTATCTGCTTCTACCTTCTCTAGCCTCATGTCTAAGCTTCCATTGACCTCTGCTTTATCATTCTATAAGCTATTCCATTACTCTGCTTCTTCATTATCTAAGCTATTTGGTTCTCTATTCCATCATGTCTAAGCTATTCCTTCTCTCAGCTATTCCTTTCTCCTGCTTCTTCATTCTCTCTTCTTCATTCTCTGCTTCTTCATTCTCCTGCTTCATCCTTCTCTGCTTCTTTACAAGCCTATCTCTTCTTCATTCTCCACTTCTTCCATTCCTCCTGCTTCCTCCTTCTCTCATACAACTATTCTCTCTTCTTCCATTCTCAACTAACTTAAGCTCTCTGCTATTCCATTCTCTATTCCACTCCTTCTCTGCTTCATCCTTCTCATAGCTATTTCCTTCTCTACTTCTTCATTCTCTATTATTAAATTCTCTTCTTCTTATTATCTCTTATATTCTCTACTTCTTCCTTCTCTACTTCTTCCTTCTCTACTTCTTCCCTTCTCTTCTTCTCCTTCTCTGCTTCCTCCTTCTCTACTTCTTCCTTCTCTCGCCCTCCTTCTCCTACCTTCCTCCTTCTCTACTTCTTCCTTCTCTACTTCCTCCTTCTCTACTTCCTCCTTCTCTACTTCCTCCTTCTCTACTTCCTCCTTCTCTACTTCTTCCTTCTCTACTTCTTCCTTCTCTACTTCTTCCTTCTCTACTTCTTCCTTCTCTACTTCTTCCTTCTCTACTTCTTCCTTCTCTACTTCCTCCTTCTCTACTTTTTCCTTCTCTACTTCTTCCTTCTCCACTTCCTCCTTCTCTACTTCTTCCTTCTCTACTTCTTCCTTCTCTACTTCTTCCTTCTCTACTTCTTCCTTCTCTACTTCCTCCTTCTCTACTTCCTCCTTCTCTATTCCATCATTCTCTGGCTATGCTTCTTCACGGCATATCATTATCATAAGCTATTTCGACTATCTGTTTTCCATCATTATCATAAGCCATCATTATCTGGCACTCATTATCTCTTATCTTATCTAGCCATCATTATCTGCTTCCATAAACTATCTGCTTCCTCATTATCTCGCTATTTCATTATCAAGCTATTTCATTCATCTAGCCACCATCATTCTCTCTTCTGTTCGGCTACTCCTGCTTCTTCCATTATCTGGCTTCCATCATTATCTCTTTATTCTGGCTATCTGCTTCCATCTATTCACTCTATGTACATTATCTCTTCTTCATTCTCTGTATTTAGTTCTCTCTTCCATCATTCTCTGCTTCATTCATTATCTAGCTATTTCCATTCTCTATTCTATTTCATTCTCTCTTCTTGACTATCTAAACTGTTCATTCTCTGCTTCCATCATTATCTCTTCTTCCTTCTCTCACTTCTTCCTTACTCTCTTCTTCATGCCTCTCTTCCCTCCTTCTCTACTTCTTCCTTCTCTGCTTCCTTCTCTACTTCTTCATTACTCTACTTCCTCCTTCTCTCGCCTCCTTCTCCTCACTTCTTCCTTCTATATACTTCATCACCTTCTCTCTATTTTCCTCCTTCTCTACTTCCTTCCTTCTCTACTTCCTCCATTCTCTCTTCCTTCCTCTTCTACTCCTTCCATTCTTCCTTCTATTCTTCCTTCTCCTTCTCTTATTCTCTTCTTCTCCTTCTCTCCTTCTCTTTCTACTTCTTCCTTCTCTATTTTCTCTACTCACTTCCTTCTCTCCTCTTCTCTTACTTCCTTCTTCTACTTCCTTCCTTCTCTACTTCTTCCTTCTCTCTTCCTTCCTTCTCTATTCTCCTTCTTCTACTTCCTCCTTCTCTACTTCTTCTTCTCTTACTTCCTTCCTCTTCCTTCTTCTCTACTTCTCCTTCTTCTACTTCCTCCTTCTACTTTTCCTTCTCTACTTCTTCCTATTCTTTCTCCTCCTTCCTTCTACTTCTTCCTTCTCTCTTCTTCCTTCTCTACTTCTTCCTTCCCTATTCTACTTCCTCCTTCTCTACTTCTTCCTTCTCTTACTTCTTCTTCTCTTACCTTCTCTTCTCTACTTCTTCCTTCTCTACTTCCTTCCTTCTCTACTTCCTTTTCTCTACTTCCTTCATCTTCCTCTTTCTACTTCCTTCCTTCTCTCATTCTTTCTACTTCTCCTTCTCTACTTCCTTCCTTCTCTTCCTTCTTCATCTTCTTCCTTCTCACTTACTTCCTCTCTACTTCTTCCTTTATCTCTCTTCTTCTTCTTCCTTCTCCTCCTTCTTCTCTTCTACTTCCTTCCTTCTCTACTTCTTCTACTCTTCTTCCTTCTCTCTTCCTCCTTCTCTACTTCTCCTTCTTCCTTCTTCACCTTCCTCTCTCTCTCTCTTTTTCCTTCTCTACTTCCTTCCTTCTCTACTCTTCTTCTTCTACTTTCCTCCTTCTCTACTTCTCTTCCTTCTCTTTCTTCCTTCTCTTCCTTCTCTTTCTTCCTTCTCTTCCTTCTCTTTCTTCCTTCTCTTTCTTCCTTCTCTTCCTTCTCTTTCTTCCTTCTCTTCCTTCTCTTTCTTCCTTCTCTTTCTTCCTTCTCTTCCTTCTCTTTCTTCCTTCTCTTCCTTCTCTTTCTTCCTTCTCTTCTTTCCTTCCTCTGCTCATTTTCCTCCTTCTCTCTTCTTCTTCTCTACTCTTCCTTCTCTACTTCCTCCTTCTCTACTTCTCCTTCTCTATTTCCTCCTTCTCTACTTCTCCTTCTCTACTACTTCTCCTTCTCTGCTGCTTCTCTCTATCTTCTCCTTCCTCTTGATCTATCTGCTTACTCTATTCTCCTTGTCGCTTCTCTATCTTTCTCACCTGCTTGCTTCTCTTACTTGCTCTCTGCTTCCTTCTTGCTGCTCTGCTGCTGCTTCTCTACTGCTGCTCGATCTTCTGCTCTTCCTTCTCTATGCTTCCTCTGCTTGCTGCTTCTGATTCTTCCTTGCTAGCTCCTTGCCGCTGCTGCTGAAGGTAAACTTTGTATCTTTTGCCTGTCTGCACTGCCACCGCACGCTGCTGCTGCTGCTGCGCTGCTGCTGCTGCTGCTGCTGCTGTGTGATGCTGCTTGTTAACAGCAGCGCTGCTGGCTGCAGATGCTGCTGCTGTGCTGCAGCTGCATGCTGCAACTGCTGCTGCTGATGCTGCTTCAGCTGCGTTGCTGCTGCTTAACAACAGCAGCAACGCTGCTGCGCTGCTGCTGCTGCTGCTGCTTGCTGCTGATGCTGCTGCGCTGCTGCTGCTGCTGATCGCAACTGCAGCAAGCATCAACGCTGCTGTTAACAACGCAAGCGCAGCAAGCAGCGTTAACAACACCAGCGATGCGCTGCTGCAACAACGCGCAGCAACAGCAGCGCGCTGCTGCTTGCGGCGCTGTTAACAACGCAGCAGCAGCTGTGCTGCTGCTGCGCAAGCTGCAGCAGCATGCATACACACGCTTAACAGCTGCAACGCTGCTGATGCTGCGCGCAGCAGCAGCTGCAGCAGCAAGCAGCAACGCAACGTGCTGCGTTGCTTAGCAGCAGCAGCAAGCATTTGCAGCAACGCTAGCAACTACCAGCAAACGCAACGATTAACGCTGCACAAGCAACGCTGCTGCTGCTGCTGATGCTGCTGTTTGCTTGCTACGCAACACGCTGCTGCTGCTGCTGATGCTGCTCATGCTGCTGCTGCTGCTGCTGCTGCTGCTGCTGCTGCTGCTGCTGCTGCTGCTGCTGCTGAAGATCGCAAGTTTTTGTGATATTATTATATGAAGAGTAGGTGGTAGTAGCAGTGGTGGTTGTGGTAGTGGTTTTGGATATATATATATCTTTCTTCTTTCAACACACCGGCCGTATCCCACCAAGGCAGGGTGGCCAAAAAGAAAAACAAAAGTTTCTCTTTTTAAAATAGTAATTCATACGGGAGAACGGGTTACTAGCCCCTTGCTCCCGGCATTTTAGTCGCCTCTTACAACACGCATGGCTTACGGAGGAAGAATTCTGTTCCACTTCCCATGAAGATAAGAGGAAATAAACAAGAACAAGAACTAGAATGAAAATAGAAGAAAACCCAGAGGGGTGTGTATATATATGTTTGTACATGTATGTGTAGTGTGACCTAAGTGTAAGTAGAAGTAGCAAGATGTACCTGAAATCTTGCATGTTTATAAGACAGAAAAAAAAAAACACCAGCAATCCTACCATCATGTAAAACAATTACAGGTTTCTGTTTTTCACTCACTTGGCAGGACGGTAGTACCTCCCTGGGTGGTTGCTGTCTGTCAACCTACTACCTGTATATATATATATATATATATATATATATATATATATATATATATATATATATATATATATATATATATATATATATATATATATATATATATATATATGTATATATACTACCACCACACAACTACCACCACCTCACAACTCTCACCACCACACAGCCGCCACCACCACCACACAACCACCACCACCACACAACCACCATCACCCCAACCACCACCACCACCTAACCACCACCACCACACAACCACCACTGCACAACCACCACCACCACACAACCACTATCACCACCAACCACCACCACCTCACAACCACCACCACCACACAACCACCATCACCACACAACCACTATCACCACGAACCACCACCACCACACAACCACCACCACCACACAATCACCACCACCACCACACAACACCACCACCACACAACCATCACCACTACACAACCACCATCACCACACAACCACCATCACCACACAACCATCACCACCAACCACCACCACCACCACCCAACCACCACCACCACCACCACCACCACACAACCACCACACAACCACCACACAACCACCACCACCACCCAACCACCACCACCACCACCACACAACCACCACCACCACCATCATCACACAACCACCACCACCACACAACCACCATCACCACACAAGCACCACCACCACACAACCACCACCACCACACAACCACCACACAACCACCACCACCACCACACAACCACCTCCACCACCACACAACCACCACCACCACACAACCACCACCACCATCACACAACCACCACACAACCACCACCATCATCACACAACCACCACCACCACCACACAACCACCACCACTTCCACACAACCACCACCACCACCACATAACCTCCACCATCATCACACAACCATCACCACCACCCAACCACCACCACCACCGCCACCACACAACCACCACCACCACACAACCACCACCACCACACAACCACCACCACCACACAACCACCACCACCACACACCCACCACCACCACCACCACCACACAGCCACCACCATCATCACACCACCACCACCACCACCACCACCACCACACAACCACTGCCACCACAACCACCACCACCACACAACCACCACCACCACCACGCAACCACCACCATCATCACACAAGCACCACCACCACCACACAACCACCACCACCACCACACAACCACCATCACCACCACCACCACTGAATCAGAGACACTCCTTCAGAAACAAGTGAGCACAAAACAGTAAAGAAGGAGAGAATTTGCGAGGCGTAGGAATTAAGATTAATTAGATGATTTAATTACTAAAATGTGCTCGTCCAGCCTTCATCATGCAGCGAGCCACGTGAAAAATTGCCCTCCACTAAATTTTAATTATAACCCAAAGAAATGTGCGGACGCCGCTGGTCGGGGAGGGCTGGAGGGGGGATGGAAGGATGAGGGCTGGAGGGGAGACAAGGAGGAGGAGGAGAGGAGAGAAGGAGGAGGAGGAGGGGAGAGACGGAGGAGGAGGGGAGAGAAGGAGGAGGAGGAGGGGAGAGACGGAGGAGGAGGGGAGAGGAGGAGGAGGGGAGAGGAGGAGGAGGGGAGAGGAGGAGGAGGGGAGAGAAGGAGGAGGAGGGGAGAGAAGGAGGAGAGGAGAGGAGGGAGAGGGAAAAGGGAAAGAGGGAGGGGGAGAGGAGTTTTTTATTAAACCAAATTGGATACGCCCGCAGTGCGCTGCTACCTTATTCTGCATGATAGTAACACATTGGGAAGAAAAGTTAACTTTATTTCTCTGTCATATTGCATCACGCAGGATGGAGCTGCCAGCCTCAGCTGGGAGACTTCAGTGGTACAACGAGGATGTCGTCAAGTATTACAGAAAGTGTTCAACTACAGGAGCTTCAAAAGTTACGTTCCAACAGAGCTGGAGTTACTATCACTTGGGCATTACTGTCTTTCTCCCAGGATAGACTATCCCATACACAGGACAAATTTGTATGAACATATCTCCACCATCCCGGAGCTGAGGTAAGAGAAATTAATTATACACGTGAGACAGAGAGAGGAGATAAGGAACAGCAAGAATATCAGATATAACTAGCTGCTGTTGAGTGTTGACACATTCAGGTTGGGCAAGGATTATAACCTCTAGCACCCCAGAGTACATCAAACATTTACAGTTCTAAGTATCACATTCCACCAGGCCTAAAGCCACTGACAACTAGACATTCTACTGTATAATAACAGCCATTTGCCTTCCCTTTTTTTCGCAGAGCTGACATGAGGAATAAGCAAGGATTCTCGCCTAAGGTTGCACACAGTTGCCACAGGTGACAGGTGTTTGTGTGTGTGTGTGTTGGTGGAGAGCTTCTGTACAGCTAGCTCTGTTAGAATTGAACTGTACCAATTGTTCGGTCTGATGCTACTAGTCTTGTTGACTTGTGTATCTTGCAGGCTGCTGCAGTTCGGCCTGTAGTCTGCTGAACTGATCCATCAGTGTAAGCATGGTGCTCACTGGGCAGTGAGGTATCTGTATGCAAGGAAATATTTTCTTGCAGTGCTGTCTTAAGGAGTGGATTTTCGTTGTTCTTTGTAAAAGGCGTATAATATCTTTACGATAGGTAGTAAGTAGGGAGGCATGTCATGAACATGCGAACTCCATTCAGTAAGGATGTTCAGTTTGACTTCAGCCAGTTGGGGCATAGACTAAGAGTTGGTATGTTGACACAGGCATGTTGTAGGCATGAACCAGAACATCCCTGATCCGTGTTGACGACGTCGGATCCTTCATGATCGTAGCAGGGAAAATTGTTTAACTGTACTATTCTTTCATATACAGTAGAAGGTTTCATTTTTCCCTTAGTTTATGAATCTAGTGTGCATTGGAGTACTAAGAATCATCCTCATGGCCATGTTCTTCAAGCCTGCAGTGTAAGTTATTTCCATCACTTGATTTCAATACCTAAATAGTTGTACTGTTCACAGAACTCAAGGGCAATGTTATTGATTAGAAAGGGTGGCAGATTGTTAGTTCAAATATTGGGACGTAAGATTTTGGTCTTTTCTGTGTATATGTCAATATCACAAACAATGCTGCTAGCTAACAAGGCGCCGAGAAGAGCTTGTAGCCTGTTTTCTGTGTTTCCAAATATGCAGATATCATCTGCATAACAAACGACAGCCTCATCATCTTGTGTAGGGATGTGTGACACGAGCTTTTGCATCGGAGCATTAGAATGGGGCTAAGTACTCCCCCCTGAGGTATGCCCAGCTTAAATCAGCCATTGGCGGTACTCTCGACACCTCTGTATTTGACTGTTTCTCAAGTATTTTTAGGTGCAAGTAACTGATTTTCCTTCTATCATCAAAATTTAGCAATTGTTCCAAAATAAGTTCTCTGTTGGCTGTATGAAATGCAGACCAGGTCTCGCCCCGGTAATGTTCTCGGCAAAGCAAGTGTGGGTGCTTCTCCCAGGTAGGAACCCACAAAGAGTGGAAGAGAATTGATGTTGTATTTAAACATTAAGCCTGTTAAGGATACTTCTCTTAATGACTTTCCATATGCAAGATGTTAAGGAGATGGGTCTAAAATTGTGAAGGTTCGGACTGTTCAGCTGTCAGGCTAGACACCATCCAGTAAGCTTAACCTGCATGAAGTTAGAAGAGAGCTGTTGGACAACTCGTTCAGAGATCTAAGGATGTTATAGGTTATGCCTCCTTTTCCAGGTGGGGTGGCTTTACCTTATTTCAAGGCAGTTTGAAGTTCAAAGGATGTTATGTTATGTCATCTATGTCTGTCTTCTCACAAACAGTGATGATTCTCAGCTTCCTGCTGATACTATTGTTTGTATTTGCTAAGTGAAGCTGAACGTTCTGGGGCAAGCCTTGCAGACTCCGAGTGTTGCATATTGGTCAAGTAGTATGTCGGCATACGTCGTGAGCGAGTGATGTTCAAGCAGAAGTGTGGTCAGTTTATGTAACATTTGGTCAGATGAAGTTTCATGGTTGATTGATACCTTGCAAGAGCTGCTTTCAGTGCTCTTTTAATTTCCTGAATTCACGGTGTCCTTTGAGAAACTGAGAGTGAGTCAGCTGTTTTGCAAAATCTATATTTCTCTGCCGTTTCATATACGTACATTCTCACGCTGAGTTCGAAACTGTGAGCCAGTGGTCCACCCTCACTTCCCCTTAGCTCAAGTGGAGCTAGTTCGTTTTATCCAATTATTGCGACAGTTCGTCATTTCAGTAACAAAATCCTCATATAGTACATTCACTGTAACAAAGGTTCATATTTCATACCAGGTGTGACTTGTTTGAAATGCATATGCAAGTTTTCAGGGATTTTACCTGGATTGTACCTGGATTTCTTATTCTTATTTTATTATTTTATTTCAAGTACTGAGGGGTGAGTAGTGTGGTGGTGGTGAGAAATGATAGTGACCTCACATTGCCTACCACTCCTGTCACTGACCTGTCACATTACCTACCTACCTCCTCTCCTCCCACTCCTTCCTTTACTTCCTTATTCCGCCTTATCCCCATTATTATTCCTTGATTCCACCACCCCCTATATGACACCGGGGGTCAACGCCCCCGCGGCCCAGTCCATGACCAGGCCTCACAGTAGATCAGGGCCTGATCAACCAGGCTGTTACTGCCGGCCGCACGCAAATCGACGTAAAAACCACAGCCCGGCTGGTCAGGTACTGACTTTGGATGTCTATCCAGCTCCCTCTTGAAGACAGCCAGGGTTCTATTGGTATTCCCCCTAACGTATGCTGGAAGCAGTTGAACAGGCTTGGGCCCCTGACGCTTATTGTGTTGTCTCTTAGTGTACTCATGGCACCCCTATTTTTCATTGATGGGGGGGGGTGTTGCACGCCTGCCTGGAGTTTACCTGGAGAGAGTTCCGGGGGTCAACGCCCCCGCGGCCCGGTCTGTGACCAGGCCTCCTGGTGGATCAGAGCCTGATCAACCAGGCTGTTGCTGCTGGCTGCACGCAAACCAACGTACGAGCCACAACCCGGCTGATCCGGAACTGACTTTAGGTGCTTGTCCAGTGCCAGCTTGAAGACTGCCAGGGGTCTGTTGGTAATCCCCCTTATGTGTGCTGGGAGGCAGTTGAACAGTCTCGGGCCCCTGACACTTATTGTATGGTCTCTTAACGTGCTAGTGACACCCCTATTTTTCATTGGGGGGGGGGGATGGTGCATCGTCTGCCAAGTCTTTTGCTTTCGTAGTGAGTGATTTTCGTGTGCAAGTTCGGTACTAGTCCCTCTAGGATTTTCCAGGTGTATATAATCATGTATCTCTCCCTCCTGCGTTCCAGGGAATACAGGTTTAGGAACCTCAAGCGCTCCCAATAATTGAGGTGTTTTATCTCCGTTATGCGCGCCGTGAAAGTTCTCTGTACATTTTCTAGGTCGGCAATTTCACCTGTCTTGAAAGGTGCTGTTAGTGTGCAGCAATATTCCAGCCTAGATAGAACAAGTGCCCTGAAGAGTGTCATCATGGGCTTGGCCTCCCTAGTTTTGAAGGTTCTCATTATCCATCCTGTCATTTTTCTAGCAGATGCGATTGATACAATGTTATGGTCCTTGAAGGTGAGATCCTCCGACATGATCACTCCCAGGTCTTTGACGTTGGTGTTTCGCTCTATTTTGTGGCTAGAATTTGTTTTGTACTCTGATTTGTACTCTGATGAAGATTTAATTTCCTCATGTTTACCATATCTGAGTAATTGAAATTTCTCATCGTTGAACTTCATATTGTTTTCTGCAGCCCACTGAAAGATTTGGTTGATGTCCGCCTGGAGCTTTGCAGTGTCTGCAATGGAAGACACTGTCATGCAGATTCGGGTGTCATCTGCAAAGGAAGACACGGTGCTGTGGCTGACATCCTTGTCTATGTCGGATATGAGGATGAGGAACAAGATGGGAGCGAGTACTGCGCCTTGTGGAACAGAGCTTTTCACCGTAGCTGCCTCGGACTTTACTCTGTTGACGACTACTCTCTGTGTTCTGTTAGTGAGGAAATTATAGATCCATCGACCGACTTTTCCTGTTATTCCTTTAGCACGCATTTTGTGCGCTATTACGCCATGGTCACACTTGTCGAAGGCTTTTGCAAAGTCTGTATATATTACATCTGCATTCTTTTTGTCTTCTAGTGCATTTAGGACCTTGTCGTAGTGATCCAATAGTTGAGACAGACAGGAGCGACCTGTTCTAAACCCATGTTGCCCTGGGTTGTGTAACTGATGGGTTTCTAGATGGGTGGTGATCTTGCTTCTTAGGACCCTTTCAAAGATTTTTATGATATGGGATGTTAGTGCTATTGGTCTGTAGTTCTTTGCTGTTGCTTTACTGCCCCCTTTGTGGAGTGGGGCTCCCTCTCCATAGGATGGAAAAGGCTCGTGATAGGGGCTTCTTGCAGTTCTTGATGAACACAGAGTTCCATGAGTCTGGCCCTGGGGCAGAGTGCATGGGCATGTCATTTATCGCCTGTTCGAAGTCATTTGGCGTCAGGATAACATCGGATAGGCTTGTGTTAATCAAATTTTGTGCCGAGTCCTTTGCTTTCCTAAGGAGTGATTCCCGTGTGCAGATCTCGGACTAGTCCCTCTAGGATTTTCCAAGTGTATATTATAATGTATCTTTCTCGCAAGATTGCAGGTCAAGGGACTTCAACCATTCCTAGTAACTGAGGTGCTTTACTGTATTTATAGATGCAGTGAAAGTTTTCTGTATATTCTTCAGGTCTGTATTTCGCCTGCCTTGAAAGGGGCCGTTAGTGAACAGAATCATCGTTGGCTTGGCATCCCTAATTTTGAAGGTTTTCATTATCCATCCTGTCATTTTCCTAGCAGATGTAGTAAAGACATTGTTTTGATCTTTGAAAGTGAGATTCTTTGACATTATTACTCCCAGGCTTTTCGCATTAGTTTTTCGTTCTTTTGTGTTGTTAGACCGACTCACGAAATCGTAATGACACACGGGTTCAAATCCTGCCCGTGGTATGGGGTGTTGTTAGAATTTGTTTTACACTCCGATCTAGTTTATATTTCCTCGAGTTTTCCTCATCGGAGTATTTGAAATTAGTCTTCATATTGTTTTCTGAGGCCCATTGAAAGATTTGGTTGATGTCCGCATTGAAACTTACGGTGTCTTCGATAGATGACACTCATGCAAATTCAGGTATCATCGGCTAAGGAAGACACGGTACTGTGGCTTATATTCTGTCTATGTTAGATATGAAGGTGAGAAAAAGGATGGAAGCGAGTACTGTGCCTTGTGGAACAGAGCTTTTCACTGTAGCCGCCTCTGACTTTACTCTGTTTACTATTATTCAGTGTTCTCTTTGTTATCTACCAACATTTCCTATTATTTCTTGATCACGCATTTTGTTTGCTATTACACCATGATCGCACATGTCAAAGACTTTCACAGTCTGTGTACACTACATCTGCATAGTGCTTGTCCTCCATAGCATCCAAGACCATGTCTAGTGGTCCAGGAGTTGGGAAGTTAGTGCGGGTTATTTGTGTGTAGGTTACATGTATGTGTTAGTCCACAGCCAAGGAAAAGCCGCAGTGCAAACGTATTAGAAACTCCATTCCTGGTGAGAGCTTTAATAAACATGAGTAAAGTCCTAAAGAGGGGGTTCCTCGACGCCTCTAGGACCTGCTGCTAAGAGGTAGGATAAGATTTTGTTCGGGTTTTTAACCCCGGAGGATTAGCCACCCAAGATAACCTAAGTAAGGCAGTGTGTCACCGAGGGACTGTCTTATTTCCATTGGGGTCCTCAGTCTTGTGCCCCAGGATGCGACCCACACCAGGTATCTACTTGCTAGGTGAACGGGACAACAGGTGTAAGGAAACACGCCTTATGTTTTTACCCTTTCCAGGGATCGAACTACAGGTACTCAGCGTGTGAAGCGAGAACGCTGCCTACCAAGTCACCGGCATGGTAGGCCCGTGGCCTTGGATCGAACCTGGTTGCCTCTCATTGCTCCTGACGCTATGTGACCCCTACTGATTTACTGCTCCCCTCATAATAATAATAATAATAATAATAATAATAATAATAATAATAATAATAATAATAGCCCCCTGTAAGAAAGCTCCAGTCTTCTTGGAAGTCATAACCTGTGTAAGAACACCTTGGTCCTGCTGGAAGTATTCAAGTATCTCTTTAAAAGGAATCCTCATTTGTTGTGTATATGTCAGTGAAGAAACCCAGCTGATGTAGACTTACACAATACAAATGTAAGTCTTTTTCGGCATAATTAATGCACGCCCTGTCATTATGTTTTTAATACAAAAAGTATCTATAAATGTCAAAACATTTCATGGAGCAATAGGTTTAATTAGTTTCAAAGTTGTTAATGTACTGACATACTGCACACCATTTGACTTTTTCAAACCTCGCGCCAGCACTGAACGATGACTATCTGATTTTATTCATTTATAATATTTTGTTAAAAAAGATGCTTTTAAAGTAAATCTGATGATTAACGAGTCTTTAAACACATGAAATTTAAGAGTAGAGAATTAGTATAGTAATTACGTCGTCTGCTGCGTGGGTGCAGACGACGCTGCCTGTGTCCAGAAGATGAAGCCTCTTGACAGGCAAACTAGTATAAAAACCTGTAAATATATGCATTTAGAGCTTTGGCTTTCACATATTTTTGCTGCAGCTTCCATATCTATCAGCTGGCATCTATGTGGCAGTAGAGGGTGTATTAAGGCAAGTTTTGCTGCGCCTGATGATGGACCAGTCACCTCCACCCGAAATAGATTTGGCGAGTTTCCTGTAGTTGGCGAGACCAAGACAGTGAGTGTGTGATCCTGCTGTAGGCCAGGGAGGAGGAAATATCTCCTGCAGAGACGCCACCCCCCGCCAAGATGCCCACGGCAGCCTCCTCAGCAACGAAAAAGGCACGACCCACCCACCAGTACCAAAGGTCGCCCATCGAGAAGGGCCGGTGGGCAGCCAAAGGCACCAAGCCACTGCCTGAACAAGCTACTGTTCAACAAGTTCTAAGTTTAATTGTCGTTCATGGCTGTCGTAAAGTCCTTTTTATCCAGACAGAAGTAAAAATTATGTTGTATTCTATTGGACTTTTCTTTGGATCACTTTTATGTGATTTCCTTCCCTTACCAAAGGCTTACATGGGACAAAAAGATAATATATTCAATGTATATTTTGTCAAAGTTGGCTGGGCTTGGACGATTCTTGTGGTGGGAGCTTTCATTCTCTTGACCAGTGCTACAATTGGTTGTGGTCATCGAGAAATTGTCAAAAGACATATGTCTAGATTAATTGTTGGTACATGTTTGTGGTTCTTCTGGAGTCAGTGGTTCTTCAGTTTTATTGAAAACCGAACAGGCTCTTGCCTTGGGAAAGCAATAATAAGAAACAAGTATGATTGTAATAGCGGAGGTTTCCACTGGCATTCCTTCGATATATCAGGTAAGTATTTAATATTGCAGTGTATGAAGGTACATATATACTCTGTAATGTCATATCTATAGTGTATGTTACTGAAGAAGTCTCCTTAATGTCAGTGAGGGGTTCTTGATCTAAGGAATTGGACCTGTGTTTCCCTTCCTTGGATTGAACCTGAATGCCTTTCATTCCTCCAGGCACTATATAACCCATACGAGTTCACCGCTGCCATATAAATGTAATAATAATGTACTGAATAAGTTTAAATCTCCATTTGACACCTTTTCTAGTGTATGAGCCCATTAAGTTTCGATTTTTTCTCTTGTATGATATTTAGGAATGTATTTTAAAGATTGTAATGTCTGTTTTGAAAAAAAAAGACAAAATAACTGAGAGACCCAGTCATTCAAGGCAGGATGCAAAAGCAATAAAGCACATCTTTATATTTGTACCCCAAAGGGCCCTCCTTACCTTATATCACTCTCTAATATACCCTTACCTAACCTATGGTATTTGTACCTGGGGATCTACCACGGCCAGTCGCCTTAAACCGTTAATAACCCAACAAAAAGCAGCAGTGCGAATGATCACAAACTCCAGCTCCAGACAACACACCCCACTTCTCTTCAAAAGCATGAACTTACTTAATATACACACTTATTATTGTGCCTACTATATATACAGAACATTAAACTCAGATATCAACCCTCTGTTCAAACTTCTCCTAGATAGCTTCAACAGAACACACAGGCATAACACGAGGCACAAAACATTTTTTGACATTCCTCGGGTCCGTCTCACACTATGCAAAAATACGTACATTGCACATAAAGGGCCCAAAGATCTGGAACTGCCTGAAACAGCAAGAGGTCCCATGCTCACAAATCAGTTTAGGACCGTACCCAAAAATCATCTCATCTTGCAATAACAAACATACCCACACTATGCTAAACTCTAACCAAACTTAAAGCAACTTTCCCAGATATTTTATTATCCCTTAACTATTAAGCCATTATTGCATACTTAAAAATGTATGTATGTATCATTAATTGTACTACCTCATATTAATAATAGAGTGAAATACTGAATATTTGTATTATGCCAATCTTCACCTGTCTAGACTCAAGTAGACTTTACTTCTCCTCACTTAATGGCAGAGTTCCGTTCCCAAGACCACATCGGTAAACTAATTCGTTGCTAAGTGAGGAGCATACTGTAATGGTGGTGGGTCTGTGTCAACCATATTTGATATCGTTTTAATATCACTTTTGCACCATTTATAACATTTCTGGTAACTTTTTAAATGTTTATTCAGTAGTGTACCGAATATTGTAATAAAGAGAATAGAGGAAATCAGCTCCAATATACATTATTTAGATATGAATACTGGTCAGAGAGCCCATCGTAAGTCCGAGTCATCGGTAAACGAGTACGTCACTAAGCGAGGAGAGGCTGTATTAGGTTAAGTCTACCCGAAATGCCTTGGCATGATAGTGGCTTTCTTTGTTCCAATCAAATTATAAAATGTAAACACATACAGGTACCATCCGACTTACGACCGAGCTTGGTTCCGACCAACTGGTCGTAAATCGAAATGGACGTAAGTCGAACCTTACTACTGAATATCAACATCACATTTTTGTAATGACTTTATTTTATTGTTTTATTTTGGTATTTCATTTTTTACTTTACTTTTTATGCTGTTAGTACTGTATTTTATACTGTAAGGTTTAGGATAAACACTGTGTACAACACAAACAGTTGTTTATTTCCCAGAAATTTGGCATAAAAAACACGGTCGTATGTCGAGTGGCCATATGTCGAGCAGGTCGTAAGTCGGACAGTAGGTGTATTTGTAGCCTTTGTAAAAAATAAAAAAATTTTTTTATTTAATTTTATTTATTTATTTAATTTACTTCATTTCTGCCCCCAAAGTATTAGGTTACCTTTATATGATATGTAGCAGAGAGAGGGAGAGAATTTTGAAGACAATTGTTGTGACACTTATTATCTCAAATACAGTGTTCCTTCATTCTTGTTCTTATTGCTTGGGTGCATTGAAAATTGGGGTGGGCAAATATTCTACTAGTGGAATGGATTGTGAAGGACCTGCCTTATATGGGCCAACAGGCTTACTTTGGTGTTCCTCCTTTCTTATGTTCATATGTTCTTATAACCATACCAGACAGACTTCCACTCATCAACCTAAGAACATAAGAAAGGAGGAACACTGCAGTAGGCCTGTTGGCCTGTACTTGGCAAGTCTTTCACAAATCCAACCCACTAACAGAATAAACGCTACTCAAGCAATAAGCCTTGATAATTCTATTTACTCTCATGTAAACCCCACTCAAATACAACCCCTCTCACTTGTGTATTTTTTTATTTTATTATCACACTGGCCGATTCCCACCAAGGCAGGGTGGCCCGAAAAAGAAAAACTTTCACCATCATTCACTCCATCACTGTCTTGCCAGAAGGGTGCCTTACACTACAGTTTTTAAACTGCAACATTAACACCCCTCCTTCAGAGTGCAGGCACTGTACTTCCCATCTCCAGGACTCAAGTCCGGCCTGCCGGTTTCCCTGAATCCCTTCATAAATGTTACTTTGCTCACACTCCAACAGCACGTCAAGTATTAAAAACCATTTGTCTCCATTCACTCCTATCAAACACGCTCACGCATGCCTGCTGGAAGTCCAAGCCCCTCGCACACAAAACCTCCTTTACCCCCTCCCTCCAACCCTTCCTAGGCCGACCCCTACCCCGCCTTCCTTCCACTACAGACTGATACACTCTTGAAGTTATTCTGTTTCGCTCCATTCTCTCTACATGTCCGAACCACCTCAACAACCCTTCCTCAGCCCTCTGGACAACAGTTTTGGTAATCCCGCACCTCCTCCTAACTTCCAAACTACGAATTCTCTGCATTATATTCACACCACACATTGCCCTCAGACATGACATCTCCACTGCCTCCAGCCTTCTCCTCGCTGCAACATTCATCACCCATGCTTCACACCCATATAAGAGCGTTGGTAAAACTATACTCTCATACATTCCCCTCTTTGCCTCCAAGGACAAAGTTCTCTGTCTCCACAGACTCCTAAGTGCACCACTCACTCTTTTTCCCTCATCAATTCTATGATTCACCTCATCTTTCATAGACCCATCCGCTGACACGTCCACTCCCAAATATCTGAATACGTTCACCTCCTCCATACTCTCTCCCTCCAATCTGATATTCAATCTTTCATCACCTAATCTTTTTGTTATCCTCATAACCTTACTCTTTCCTGTATTCACCTTTAATTTTCTTCTTTTGCACACCCTACCAAATTCATCCACCAATCTCTGCAGCTTCTCTTCAGAATCTCCCAAGAGCACAGTGTCATCAGCAAAGAGCAGCTGTGACAACTCCCACCCTGTGTGTGATTCTTTATCTTTTAACTCCACGCCTCTTGCCAAGACCCTCGCATTTACTTCTCTTACAACCCCATCTATAAATGTGTATTTATCCAGCCTAAATTTGAAACTACCCAAGGTTTTAGCATCAATAGGACCTTGGGTTGTTAGGTAAGACACCATTTTAATATTCAGGACCTTGGGTAAAGGGATGGGGACTGTAGTGGCAGGCTTCCTTTTGAAGAACATTTTGATAGGCAACTGAGACTGTTTCTTCATATCTATAAACAGTTTTGTAGGGAATTATGCCTCTATCAGCGTCGTCCATGAACTTCAAAGTCCTCAACATAAATATGATTTGGCGGCTGGGAATTCGCGAATCTGTGAAGCCCGCGAAAGTTGAAAACACGAATGTTGAGGGAGACCTGTATTTTCTTCTGGTCAAAATGGTGATATTTCTTCATTTGTCAGAATATCTGCACAGTTTAACCCCCAGTGTTTTTTTTGCATTTTTTTGTAAATTCAACAAATACATGCATTTTAAAAAATCTGAATTATTTTGAGTAACTCTTGGCTATAGTTTAAAACAGCCTGAAATGCTCATACATGTTACTAGCCTTCTCTGTGCTTAACAGTATTTTACTACATGTAAACTACACATTGTATATTATGCTAAGAAATACACGTAAATTTTTTAATTTGAATTTGAGGGTTTCCAGTGGCTTACATACTGAGTTTCCATGGTTCAATTCTCAGCATGAATGGAAACATTGAGCATGTTTCCTTACACCTGTGACCCATGTTCGCCTAGTTGTAAGTAGGTATCTTGGTGTTAGTTGACTGTTGTGGGTCATCATGGGGGTGGTAGTATACCTGAGATTGGGCTGGGCTTTGAAATGAGCTGAGGTAGGATAACAGCTCTTAGCCCTTAAAATTAATTTTTGTAAAACAAAAAATACCATACTATACTGTACTCAGTAGAACTCTGGCATTAGTTTACATTTCATAAGGCTGATGCTGCTCCAGTAACTAAATATAGCCATAACAATTTTATAGTTTTTCAGCTAACATATGCAGTATTTAGAGATGCGTACTTCTGTAAGGTTATCTTAATTATCAAAAATATTACATTATAACTACTGTACATCAATTTAATAAAGATCATGAATAAGATATGTTTAATATTGTTATTGTTTTACTATGTAAAACAAAACAATCCAGAAAGTTCTATAAAAGAAATAGCCTAGAACAGAAAGCTAAGTTTTTAATGAAAGTCAAAATACAGGTGTATTACAAACTGTTATTTTAAATTTCCTCAATGGTTGCATTAAGTACATACATATTAAATACATATATTATTTATATTTATGGGGGGTTCCTTTTTACCTTATATGTATAGGCACAGAAATATGTCATTTTGTGCTCGACAGATGAAGATTACAGATCATTGAAACTTTTAAAATGACAAGACATAACGGTTTGTATTGTATGCAGTATTTGCAACAAAAAAACAAGTATATGAAGTTGGTTAAATTAACAATACAGTACTCTGCAGCACATGTTGAATATTTACATAGATGTTGAATTACATTACAAAATTATGAGCTATAATTTGCAATATACTGAATACAATGGTAGTCATGCATTTGGAGTTTATTATACTCATGAAACATTTCACATAACCCATCTTCCAAAGCATTGATTCATAAACTTTATTTTTGGCCAAGACTCAACAGATAACTTATGACAAATAATGGAATAAATACAATTACGATAATATCAGAAGAAGTTGGATAATTTTTTGTACTGACCAGGAATAATCAGTTACACATGACAGCTTTATGTCTGGATGAACTTTAATAAAAAAAAAAATACTATGATTAACTTGTAACTGAAACTAACCTTGTGCTGAAGTCATCTGTACCTATATTCAGTGCACATTTCATTACTAAGCTACAGAGTAGCAGCTTTATTGCAAATTTATGTCACTGTAGTGTACTTGCAACCCTCAAGCTGTCCTTCCTTTTCCTTAGATCAAACCTGATTTCCCTCCATTACCCAGACACTGTATGACCCTTATGGGTTTAGTACTTTTCCATGAGCATCATAACTCAGATACTATAGTATCTGTAGCTCGTATTGCTGCATCCAAAGATTAATGGAAATTAGAGATGTAGTATAAAATCACACTGAATTGAGTTTTGTAAAAATATATTTCTTGAAGATGCAAAATTCAAGTTGAATAAAAGTTGTTCCATACTTGAAAATACATGTACTGTAATTCAGATGAGCTATTACAGGTGAATTGAATACATAAATTTGGGTAGAAAATCAATAATGTTATAATAAGATTATCCTTGGGAAGTAATAAACGAGGCTCATCATCCAGGGGGGCTCTTAAGGAGAGAGGTACCTTTTTTTTTTTTCCACAGGGTTTGACAAGGTTAGGTTAAGGATCCCTAACTTTATTGGCAAGCTAGTGACAAGTTAAGGATTCCTAACTTTATTGACAAGCTAAGAGCTGGTACCTACATCAGCTAATCTAAAAGCATTTATTGTTATGAAACATACAAGTAGGGAATAGGATGAAGTTGGAGCCATCTGCTGGTGCTGGTGAAGGATTTAATTCAAGGAATTAGAACCAAATGCCCTTCTCTTCCTCAGATCAAACTTGACCATCTTCTACCCCTCCCATTCCCCAGGTGTTGTATAAACTTTACAGGTTAAGAGCTCTTAATCAATATAATAATATTAATCATTTAATGTCATATTTTGCAGGTATTAAATCTAAACCTAAGACATATCATCATATGATCATTACTGAACACTCCCGTGTACAGAATTTAGAACTCTCTTCTATTAATTGTTACTTTTCACAGGGCATGCCTTCCTACTTGTCTATATCAACTTACTTATTGTGGAAGAGGCAAAGGCCATCGTGGGTTGGGAAGGTATTCGTGATCAGATACGAATAGAGGGTCACAATCGTGGAGACACTCAAAGTCACTCCATTGAGAATAAAACACCTTTGGAGGGTCTTTCAGAAGAAGAAATGGTTATACTTAAGGTATTTCATTCTCTCATTAATTACCACTTCCATTTCAATTATTTTTCAAGTAAAGTACAGGACTAGAAACAAAGTAATAATGGGCCTCATGTAAGAAAAGAAATCTTCTGTAACATTACTATATAACTGGTATACTTTTGTAATAGTGTTCCAAAGTGTTTATTATGCTGAATATATTTCACTAGATATAATAAGACCCTTTTTAATGAGTCATCAATTACAGCAATTTATCTCTTACCCTCGTCTCCCCTCTTAATAAATACTGTAATCTACTGGTCTTCCTAAGTCAAACTTTGGTATCTTCCCATCCGAGTCCTCTGGCTACCAAATGTGTAATTTTTTCAACTTTTTGCACAAAAACTGACATTTATGTATTTGCAGAGAGCATTTTAAAATTATATAAATTTGTGCTTGCAGATTGTGGTATTTCATTGGGAAGAACAGTATGGATGACTCCACTGTACTCATGAAAGCATCTCAACTTTTTGGAACTATATTTCTTTTCCATTATCTAAACATTTTATGTTTATTCATATTTTTTCCTTAATTGGGTAGAAGCTTATTGAAATTTAGTAGAAATTTTCATGATAATGAATTAATTCTAACTCTTGTAACCACTATATTTTCCTGTTGTAACTGACTTTATTTTACACATTATTTGATAAGTTGGATATACACTACTAAGGCATATTTTATTTTAAGAAAAAAAAAAGAAAACATTCAGACAATAATTATTATTGTTGATTTTTAATGTGCATTAATTTACATAAGTTGTGAGTAAAAATTGGTGTGGGGATTTGAATTTGCCCTGCATATTGTGCATACTGTGCTGTGTAATGTTATTGCAAATCAAGATTTTTTCAAGCAAAAAATTTCGGCATATCTTCATAAAAGTTTAAAATTGAACTTAGTTTTATGAGAATTTACCATTTGAAAATTAGATACAGTATTTTATTCTTTGAATTTTAAAGTTTCAGTACTTTTTATGTGGCTAAAAACGTACGTGCAGATCAGGACATTTACTAAAACATTTTGTACGTTGTGATTTTGTCAGTCCTAACACAGACAATTAAGAAAGGAGTATATATAGAGTGGCAGAAGCCAGCTGACCTGAAGTGATATAGTAGTAGTAGTAGTAATAGCAATAGGAAGTAGTAAAGCTATTAGTGAGAATGGTTGAGTTTGAGAAAGATCTGCCATCATGGGCCAGTAGGCCAACTGTAGTTCTCCTCCCTACTTATATTCTTAAATAAGTATCAAGTGATGGCTGTGGGCAACATCCTGTGTGCCAAGAGTTAGGATATGCTGAAACTGCGAGATTTCTTTGGTATGGCGTTAGTGACAGCAATTAAGGCAGCTTCCATACATTTTCATCTGCCCAGATCATTTTCACAAATGGCTAAATTGAACTCCTTCCATTTCATAAGGTGTACAACATCTTATCTATATTGGACACAGGCATTGCTATGATTTCCTTGGCTGCAGGTATACTTGTATTCATGGATCCTAAGCTGCAGAGTTCTTGCATCTTACCCCTCCCCCCCTTTCTATATTTCATTTCTAACCTCTACAGGCAAGAAAGATACATGATAATATACACTTGGAAAATCCAAGAGGGATTGATACCAAACTTGCACACGAAAATCACTCCCTGTGAAAGCAAAGGACTTGGTAGGAGATGCAACATTCCCCCAATGAAAAGCAGGGGTGCCATGAGTACACTAAGAGACAAGACAGTGAGTGTCAGGGGCCCAAGACTGTTCAATTGCCTCCCAGCATACATAAGAGGGATTACCAATAAACCCCTGACTGTCTTTAAGAAGGTGCTGGACAGGCACCTAAAGTCAGTACCTGACTAGCCGGACTGTGGTTCGTACATCAGTTTGCATGTGGCCAGCAGTAAGAGCCTGGTTGATCAGACCCTGATCCACCACGAGGCCTGGTCTTGGACTGGGCCGCAGGGGCGGTGACCCTCGAAACCCTCTCCAGGTATACATATGTATACAGTGGACCCCCGCTTTACGATCAGCTCCCAATGCGACCAGTTATGTAAGTATATTTATGTAAGTGCGTTTGTACGTGTATGTTTGGGGGTCTGAAATGGACTAATCTAATTCACAATATTCCTTATGGGAACAAATTCATTCAGTAATGGCACCTGAACATACTTCTGGAATGAAATAATATCGTAAGCCAGGGGTCCACTGTATTTCCCTTGCCAGCGATAGTTGCTCTTTTACTTGCACAGCTCTAGTACATGAATGTACAGTAGACTCCTACAGAATTCAGTAATTATGTTCTGAAGACTGTTTTATGTGAAATCTGCTACTTGAAGTAAAGAACTCAACTTCTGGGAAAACAAGATTTGGTTTCTGAGACATTGAAAAAGCCATAAAAGATTACCTAAGACAATTTTTTTATCTTCAATTCTGGCTCGTGGTGCCTGCAGTTCTTGACATGTAGAGAGGATTGGTGTGGTCCTACTGGGCCGAGGTAGATGGCAGTGGTTCTTGGGCTGAGGTGGATGGCTGCAATTGTCTAGTTGATATCAATGCAGAATTATTAGTAAATGATGGTTGTACTGGAGTTCTCAGGTATTCTGTAATGCATCATTGGTCTGTTTTACCTAGCATTTCTTGATATACTTCACAGTAATGCTTCTAGATATCAAGGTCATTATTATTGCAAAAGTCAACTTCCTGCATATCTTCAAACCCTTACCTGGCAGATTCACAGTATCATGGCCTTGACTATCTGTTGAGGACAAAGCTTTTGTAATTATTTACCACACTAGGCCATACTCTCCCCAGCCTGCATTTATTGTTGATCAGGGAACTTCATTCCATATAACTCTTGCATCAGCTACTTCTGCAGTGTTAAATTTATGCCCGAACTCTGGCACTCCTCTATCTGAGTCTTCATCCACTGCTGTGATGAGTTTCTGCTCTCTGCCCTGGATGTATAATAGTACTTTTCTATTTATTTTATTAACACATTGGCCATTTCCCACCAAGGCAGGGTGGCCCAAAAAAGAAAAACTTTCATCATTCACTCCATCACTGTCTTGCCAGAGGTATGCTTACACTACAGTTATAAAACTGCAACACTAACACCCCTCCTTCAGAGTGCTGGCACTGTACTTCCCATCTTCATGAATCAAGTCCAGCCTGCCGGTTTCCCTGAATCCCTTCATAAATGTTACCTTGCTTACATTTCAATGGCACGTCAAGTCTTAAAATTCATTTGTTTCCATTTGCTCCATCTAACATGGTCGCACACGCCTGTTGGAAGTCCAAGCCCCTCGCACACAAAACCCCCTATACCCCCTACTTCCATCCTTTCCTAGGCCGACCCCTACCCCGCCTTCCTTCCACTAGAGATTTATACACTTTCGAAGTCATTCTATTTCATTTCAGCCTCTCTACATGTCCAAACCATCTCAATAACCCCTCCTCAGCCCTCTGGATAATAGTTTTGGTAATCCTACACCTCCTCCTAATCTCCAAACTATGAATTCTCTGCATTATATTCAAATCACACATTGCCCTCAGACATGACATCTCCACTGCCTCCAGCCTTTTCCTTGTTGCAACATTAACAACCTATGCCCTATGCATATAATCTAGTGATACCAGTGAATAGCAGAATACAGTGTTGTAGTAGCAACTAACCAGTATTATAATGGTACTTAGTGAAGTGGAGTGACTTTCATTAGTTTCTTTTTCTTGAAATACCAGACGTTACTGTGAATTTCATATAACCTGTAGTTACCAGCGGTCGCAATATACACAACGAGAAGCAATTATTACTACAAAAAAAGCGCCCTTCCTCCAAAATTTACACCAGTCAACTATAGTGATAATATAGCATTTATTGTGGTGGAGACGGAAAAAAAAAATAGAGAAGCTAGATACAGCGATTGATAAACAAAGGTGGAGGCTCGACCGTTCGTCATTGTAGGAGTGCCAGCAGTCACCGGCTCTTCAACACGCAAGTTATACTTTTGTATCAATCAAATCACATATTACTCGGGTAGATAATTTCCAGTAGATCCTTCATGCGTTAGCTCAAATCACCGACCAGTATGGTTTAAATAAGTGACCCACTGATCAGATCAGATAGACTGGTCCGAACCCTTGACTGGTCCGAACCCTGGACTGGTTTCAAACGGTTTCGTTGTGCACCACCTAGCAGGTTATTAATAGAATATTCAAGAGGTTGCTAGTAGAATTGCAGTAAATCAACCATTCAAATCATTATGAAGCTGTGTGTAGTCTGTGGTCAGTCAAACAAACGGGCTTCCACATGCATAAATTGTCATTTCTGTGGAAATTGGTGTCACGCCCCTTGTGCAGATATCCAAGAACTAGCTACAAGCAGTATTAAAACAGGGAAGTGTTTTTGGGTATGCCCAAATGAGATAAATCTGTGGACTAAAATCACAAGGGTATTAAAAGAGGTCAACATCAAAGCTGCTTTCATAGAAAACCTGGAAGCTTTCTACAACAGATGGGAACATAAAAAGTCCGGGCTGAATGGTACTGCCCTTGATACTGGCCATGTAGTCAGAAACTGTAAGGCTGGAGATGATGTCCTGGTAGTCAGTAAATGGGGGGCTGATAGTGCTGTCCTGGGAGACAGTAATGGGGAAGCTGGAGGTGCTGTCCTGGGAGACAGTAATGGTGAAGTTGGAGGTGCTGTCCTGGGAGACAGTAATGGTGAAACTGGAGATGCTGTCCTGGGAGACAGTAATGGGGAAGCTGGAGATGCTGTCCTGGGAGACAGTAATGGTGAAGCTGGAGATTTTGTCCAGGTAGTCGGGAATTATACGCAGGAAGGAATACATATGAATGACCGCATAGGGGACAGGAGCCATAGTAGGGAAACAAGTGTAGTCAAAGATAAGATAAAACCAATATTGCAAACTAGAAATACCGCAGGAAATAGCAAACAAGAGGACTCCACTAGCAATAGTGAGGATATATTACCAAAAACAAATGGTGGGAGCTCCATTGTTGGTGCTAGGGAGGATAGAAGTAAGACAGGGAAACATGCACCAACAGGGAATACAGTCACAGAAACCCAAGGCAAACGGAAACCAAGCCTGTGCACATACTATGCACTCGGTATCTGCTGGCATGGGAAATCTGGAAAAACAGATGGGACGTGCAACTATGACCACCCTAGGAAATGCCATGCCCATATGACAACAGGAAAATGCAAACTCCCTTCCTGTAAGCTTTTTCACCCTGAACTGTGTACCTCTTCAGTACAGGAAAGACTGTGCTATAACTTAAATTGCCAGGCATACCATCTAAAGGGGACAAAAAGATACAAAACATCCAGGCCATGGGAAAACCTGGGTAGCCACAGCCACTCAAGAGGGAGAGGTTTTTTAGTGCCAGGAAGGAAAAAAAACTGGCAGGAAATGGCAGAAATCGTACACCAAATCCAGTCATTCCTGGAGTGGAACCACAGTCGATGGCCTCCACTCCAAACCAACAGATACAGATACTAATGCCGGAAAAAAAATCCCCCCCCAGTACCAACAATACCACCAGTCCGATAACATTCTTCTTTGCAAATATACAGGGTCTAAAGCCAGCAACAAACAACAAAATACCTTTCATCCGTGGACTGCTTGCAGAGGCAAAGGCAATGTTCGCGGCTTTCACTGAGACCCACATAAAGGATCACTTGGACAACGAAATATGGATCCCAGGTTACAACCTATACAGATGTGACAGAGTGAACAGGCAAAAAGGGGGGGGGTTGGCCTGTACATTGCAGAGTCACTTGTTTGCACAGAACTGCTAAATGCCTCAAATGATGTAGTGGAAGTTTTAGCAGTAAAGGTCGAGAACCAAAACCTAGTCATTGTGATAGTCTACAAGCCTCCGGATGCAACATCCCAGCAATTCCAGGAACAGCTGTTAAAAATTGACCACTGTCTGGAAAACCTTCCAGCTCCTGCACCCAACATCTTGCTCCTGGGGGATTTCAACTTAAGGCACCTAAAATGGAGGAATATAGCAAATAATATTGTTGCAGTAATAACACCAGGAGGCAGCTCTGATGAAAACTCACACTCACGCGAGCTTTTAAATCTCTGCACAAAATTCAATTTAAACCAGCAAATAATAGAGCCTACTAGACTGGAGAATACACTAGACCTCATCTTCACAAACAATGATGATCTGATAAGAAATATCACCATATCAAAAACAATATACTCAGATCACAACATAATTGAGGTTCAGTCATGTATGCGCGGAGCCCCAGACCGACATAATGAGATTAGTCACGAGGGAGCATTCACCAAATTCAACTTCAATAACAAAAACATAAAGTGGGACCAAGTAAACCAAGTCCTAACTGATATAAGCTGGGAAGATATACTAAGCAACACAGACCCCAACTTATGCCTAGAACAGATTAACTCGGTAGCACTCGATGTATGCACAAGGCTTATTCCTCTAAGAAAAAGGAGGAGTAGATGTAAAACAGAAAGAGACAGGCGCTCCCTTTACAGGCGACGGAAAAGAATAACAGAGCGGCTAAAAGAGGTCAATATATCTGAAATGCGTAGGGAGACACTGGTCAGAGAAATAGCAAGCATCGAACTTAAGCTAAAAGAATCCTTTAGGAGTCAGGAATCGCGGGAAGAACTAAAAGCCATAAATGAAATCGAAAGAAACCCAAAGTATTTCTTCTCCTATGCCAAATCAAAATCGAGAACAACGTCCAGTATTGGGCCCCTACTTAAACAAGATGGGTCCTACACAGATGACAACAAGGAAATGAGTGAGCTACTCAAGTCCCAATATGACTCAGTTTTTAGCAAGCCGCTAACCAGACTGAGAGTCGAAGATCAAAATGAATTTTTTATGAGAGAGCCACAAAATTTGATTAACACAAGCCTATCCGATGTTATCCTGACGCCAAATGACTTCGAACAGGCGATAAATGACATGCCCATGCACTCTGCCCCAGGGCCAGACTCATGGAACTCTGTGTTCATCAAGAACTGCAAGAAGCCCCTATCACGAGCCTTTTCCATCCTATGGAGAGGGAGCATGGACACGGGGGTCGTCCCACAGTTACTAAAAACAACAGACATAGCCCCACTCCACAAAGGGGGCAGTAAAGCAACAGCAAAGAACTACAGACCAATAGCACTAACATCCCATATCATAAAAATCTTTGAAAGGGTCCTAAGAAGCAAGATCACCACGCATCTAGAAACCCATCAGTTACACAACCCAGGGCAACATGGGTTTAGAACAGGTCGCTCCTGTCTGTCTCAACTATTGGACCACTACGACAAGGTCCTAAATGCACTAGAAGACAAAAAGAATGCAGATGTAATATATACAGACTTTGCAAAAGCCTTCGACAAGTGTGACCATGGCCTAATAGCGCACAAAATGCGTGCTAAAGGAATAACAGGAAAAGTCGGTCGATGGATCTATAATTTCCTCACTAACAGAACACAGAGAGTAGTCGTCAACAGAGTAAACTCCGAGGCAGCTACGGTGAAAAGCTCTGTTCCACAAGGCACAGTACTCGCTCCCATCTTGTTCCTCATCCTTATATCCGACATAGACAAGGATGTCAGCCACAGCACCGTGTCTTCCTTTGCAGATGACACCCGAATCTGCATGACAGTGTCTTCCATTGCAGACACTGCAAAGCTCCAGGCAGACATCAACCAAATCTTTCAGTGGGCTGCAGAAAACAATATGAAGTTCAACGATGAGAAATTTCAATTACTCAGATATGGTAAACATGAGGAAATTAAATCTTCATCAGAGTACAAAACAAATTCTGGCCACAAAATAGAGCGAAACACCAACGTCAAAGACCTGGGAGTGATCATGTCGGAGGATCTCACCTTCAAGGACCATAACATTGTATCAATCGCATCTGCTAGAAAAATGACAGGATGGATAATGAGAACCTTCAAAACTAGGGAGGCCAAGCCCATGATGACACTCTTCAGGTCACTTGTTCTATCTAGGCTGGAATATTGCTGCACACTAACAGCACCTTTCAAGGCAGGTGAAATTGCCGACCTAGAAAATGTACAGAGAACTTTCACGGCGCGCATAACGGAGATAAAACACCTCAATTATTGGGAGCGCTTGAGGTTCCTAAACCTGTATTCCCTGGAACGCAGGAGGGAAAGATACATGATTATATACACCTGGAAAATCCTAGAGGGACTAGTACCGAACTTGCACACGAAAATCACCCACTACGAAAGCAAAAGACTTGGCAGACGATGCACCATCCCCCCAATGAAAAGCAGGGGTGTCACTAGCACGTTAAGAGACCATACAATAAGTGTCAGGGGCCCGAGACTGTTCAACTGCCTCCCAGCACACATAAGGGGGATTACCAACAGACCCCTGGCAGTCTTCAAGCTGGCACTGGACAAGCACCTAAAGTCAGTTCCGGATCAGCCGGGCTGTGGCTCGTATGTTGGTTTGCGTGCAGCCAGCAGCAACAGCCTGGTTGATCAGGCTCTGATCCACCAGGAGGCCTGGTCTCAGACCGGGCCGCGGGGGCGTTGACCCCCGGAACTCTCTCCAGGTAAACTCCAGGTAAACACCCATACAAGAGCATTGGTATAACTATACTCTCATACATTCCCCTCTTTGCTTTCATGGATAAAGATGTTTGTCTTCACAGACTCCTCAGTGCACCACTCGCCTTTCTTCCCTCGTCAATTCTATGATTCGCCTCATCTTTCATAGACCTATCTGCTGACATGCCCATTTCCAAATATCTGAATACATTCACCTCCTCCATACTCTCTCCCTCCAACCTGATATCCAATCTTCCATTACCTAGTTTTTTGGTTATCCTCATCACCTTACTCTTTCCTATATTCACTTATAATTTCCTTCTTTTACATATCCTACCAAACTCATCAATCAGCCTCTGCAACTTCTCTTCAGAATCTCCCAAGAGCACAGTGTCATCAGCAAAGAGCAACTGTGACAACTCCCACTTTGTGTTAGATTCTTTATCTTTCAACCCCACACCTCTTGCCAACACTCGAGCATTCACTTCTCTTACAGCTCCATCTATAAATATACTGAACAACCATGGTGACATCACTCATCCCTGTCTAAAGCCTACTTTTACTGGGATATAATCTCCCTCTCTACTGCATACTCTAACCTGAGCCTCACTATCCTTGTAAAGACTTCATTGCTTTTAATAACCTACCTCCTCTTCCATACATCTGCAACATCTGCCACATTGCCCCCCTATCCACTCTATCATATGCCTTTTCCAAATCCATAAATGCCACAAAAACCTCTTTACCCTTATCTAAATACAGTGGACCCCCGCATGACGATCACCTCCGAATGCGACCAATTATGTAAGTGTATTTATGTAAGTGCGTTTGTACGTGTATGTTTGGGGGTCTGAAATGGACTAATCTACTTCACAATATTCCTTATGGGAACAAATTCGGTCAGTACTGGCACCTGAACATACTTCTGGAGTGAAAAAATATCGTTAACCGGGGGTCCACTGTACTGTTGAACTATATGTTTCACTGCAAACACTTGGTCTACACATCCCCCTACCCTTCCTAAAGCCTCCTTGTTCATCTGCTGTCCTGCTCTCCATCCTACTCTTAATTCTTTCAATAATAACTCTACCATACACTTTACCAAGTACGTATACTCGACAGACTTTTTTCTTTCTTTCAACAAACCGGCCGTATCCCACTGAGGCAGGGTGGCCCAAAAAGAAAAACAAAAGTTTTTCTTTTTAAATTTAGTAATTTATACAGGAGAAGGGATTAATAGCCCCATGCTCCCTGCATTTTAGTCGCCTCTTACAACACGCATGGCTTACGGATGAAGAATTCTGCTCCACTTCTCCATGGAGATAAGAGGAAATAAACAAGAACAAGAACTAGAAAGAAAATGGCAGAAAACCCAGAGGTGTGTGTGTAGTATATATATGCTTGTACATGTATGTGTAGTGTGACCTAAGTGTAAGTAGAATTAGCAAGACGTACCTGAAATCTTGCATGTTTATGAGACAGAAAAAAGGACACCAGCAATCCTACCATCATGTAAAACAATTACAGGCTTTCTTTTTACACTCACTTGGCAGGACGGTAATGCCTCCCTGGGCGGTTGCTGTCTACCAACCTACTACCTAGAACTCGACAGACTTATTCCCCTATAATTTTTACACTCTTTTGTCCCCTTAGTCTTTATGCAAGGGAACTATGCATGCTCTCTGCCAATCCCTAGGTACCTTACCCTCTTCCATACATTTATTAAATAAAAGCACTAACCACTCTAAAACTATATCCCCACCTACTTTTAACATTTCTCTCTCTATCCCATCAATCCCAGCTGCTTTACCCTCCTTTCATTCTACCTACTGCCTCACACACTTCCCCCACACTTACAACTGGTTCTTCCTCATTCCTATAAGATATTATTCCTCCTTGCCCTATACACGAAATCACAGCTTCCCTGTCTTCAACAACATTTAGCAATTTCTCAAAATATTCCTTCCATCTTACTGATACCTCTAACTCTCCATTTAATAACTCTCCTCTCCAATTTTTAGCTAACAAATCTGTTTGTTCCCTAGGCTTTCTCAGCTTATTAATCTCACTCCAAAACTTTTTCTTATTTTCAACAAAATTTGTTGATAACATCTCACCCACTCTCATTTGCTCTCTTTTTACATTGCTTCACCACTTTCATAACCTCTCTTTTTCTTCCCACATACATACTCTTCCCTCTTTGCATCACTTCTACCTTGTAAAAACCTCTCATATGCTAACTTTTTCTCCCTTACTACTCTATTTACATCATCATTCCACCAATCGCTCTTCTTCCCTCCTGCACCCACTTTCCTGTAACCACAAACTTCTGCTGAACACACTAACACTATATTCTTAAACTTACCCCATACATCTTCTACCCCATTGCCTGTACTCATGCTAACTCATCTGTCCTCCAACAGCTGTTTATATCTTACCCTAACTGCCTCCTCCTTTAGTTTATAAACCTTCACCTCTCTCTTACTTGCTGCTTCCATTTTCTTTGTATCCCAGCTACCTTTTACTCTCACTGTAGCTACAACTAAAAAGTGATCTGATATATCTGTGGTTCCTCTATAAACATGTACATCCTGAAGCCCACCCAACAGTCTTTTATCTACCAATACATAGTCCAACAAGCTACTGTCATTATGCCCTATATCATATCTTGTATACTTATTTATCCTCTTTTTCTTAAAATATGTTTTACCTATAACCAAGCCCCTTTCTATACAAAGTCCAATCAAATGCTCCCCATTATCATTTACACTTGGCACCTCAAACTTACCTACCACACCCTCTCTAAATGTTTCTCCTACTTTAGCATTTAGGTCCCCTACCACAATTACTCTCTCATTTGGTTTAAAAGTTCCTACACACTCGCTTAGCATCTCCCTAAATCTCTCTCTCTCCTCTACAATCCTCTCTTCTCCAGGTGCCTCTTCAAGGGGGGCTCCTTGGCGTGGTGAAGAGGCTCTTGGTCTGAGGAATTAGACCTGTCGGTCTCCTTCCTCAGACTGAACCTAATTACCCCCCAATCCCCCCTTCCCTATCCCATCCTCCCCATCCTCCCCTTTTCCCTTTCCTCCTCCCCCTCCCCACCCCTCCCTTTTGCCCTTCCTCTTTTTGGCCTTTGGGATTTTTCCCACAGGCGCGCTAGTTCCTGGGTAGGGGAAAGGGTACTGGGGTCCATCCCATTCCGTTGAGGTTCTTGGCAGTGGCGTAGTTTGCCGTGGAATCTGGATCGCCTGGGGATGTCCCGATCCCTCTCCGGTATCCCGGAGAGTGGCTTTGGGTGTCTTTCGGGCGACGGGTGTATCTCTGGAAGCCACCTTTCGGATTCTGGGGGTGGTGGCCGAAGGAGGTATGCTTTGTGGCGGATATCCGGCCGCCCTCTCTTTTGTCCACCGAGGTAGCTCGGCAGATGTGAGGTTGCTATCCCAGATTGCTGGTTTACTGGCATGATGGGTAGGGTATGGCACGGGTTCCATGCTGCATCTACGCTACTTTCGGTGCTGAGGTCCTCTTGGGCGCGCGGAGGGAGATTTCTGGCCCTTTCATCCCTCCTAGGAACTATCCCTCCCTGGTCCCCCCTTTTCTTATTCTTTTCTTTTATTTTTATTTTCTTTTCTTTCTTTTTTTTCTCTTAAAAACAAAAAGAAAGAAGTAACCTAACCATGGAGAACCCAATCCATGAACCTGGTACCCCTGGGCCCCTTCTTGATACCGCACCCCGTTCTGACCCCGCCTCATCTTTGGACCACTCTTCGGACACTCCTCATGCCTCTGTACCTCTTGCCGGTGCTGTTTCGTCACCCGCTTCAGGTACTGAGGTCTCGACTGACTCCTTTGATTTATCTGACCTCCACTCTCCTTTGACTATGCTTCCGGCCTCTCCCTCTGCAGTGCGGCAATTTTCAAATCGCCGGCCCATTCCACGTCGGACCAACTCTGGTCCCACACCTAAACGCCAACGACAATTGCCTGCTGATGATACTTCTCCACCTTCTCGTTCTTCTCAGAAAAGATCGACACGTCCTGCACTCCCTTTCCATGCTCAGTCTCAGACTGCACAATGGACTAAATTCTTCACTTTACGACCGACTTCCTCTACCGCCTATCTTTCCAACCACAGTATTGGCAAGGCACTCCTATGCCATGTTGGCAAAGATATTTCTTTTCATGCTCTTAAGAGCGGTACGCGCATCATCGCGGTACAGAATGCTACCCAAGCTCATGATCTTTCTCTTCTTTCCCATATAGATACTGTTCCTGTCACTATTGAAAAACATCATTCCCTCAATTCTTGTAGTGGTACCGTCATTCTGCCCCATACCATAGTTCAACAAAATTTCCAGACATGTGGCAATGACATTCTTGAACAGCTGGAGCTCCAAGATCTCCCAATCCTCAAGGTAGACACTTATGTTCTTCCTGCTCGTGGGCGGAGACGATACCCTAGCAATGTGGCTCGTTTAACTTTTGACAGCCGTGAACTCCCATCCTCAGTTTATGTAGCAGGACATCGGTTACAAGTTCGAAAGGTGATCCCTACACTGCAACAGTGTAGAAATTGCTGGCGATTTGGCCATCCAGCGAAATATTGCAGATCCATAGCCGAATGCCCAGTCTGTGGTGCCGATGACCATTCTAATACGTCTTGCAATCGACCTCCCTCTTGCCTTAATTGTCATGAGGCTCACCCTTCGTACTCTCGCCGTTGCCAAGTCTACTTAAATGAGCGGGAAATCCGTTACCTCAAAGAGGCAGAAGGTCTCCCTTATGCCATGGCAGTTTCTCATCTCCGCCTCCAAGGGAGACTACCTCGTGTTTCTTATTCCCGTGTTTCAAAACGTCCCCCCACTTCTGGAGTCCCATCTTCTGCAACCTCTTCTGTGGTTACCTCTCCCATAGTCACTCCTGTATCTAATTCTTTTGCTGTCCTAGGCTCAGACGTCCCTACTTCAATGCCTCAGTCTGTTCTCGCTTCTTCGTGTTCTCCTTCACAAGCCTCAGTATCGATGAGACTTCGTATGACACCTCCTCCCAATTGTCCCTCTACTTCTTAGAAGTCAAAAAAAAGGTCCTTTAACCCCTCCTTCCACCTTCTCATTTTACCTTCCCTGTCTCTGTACCGGGTTCTTCCCCTCTCACTGGCTCTGTTACAAGTGTAGAGGTTCACCCTCCTCCTCGTACTATACCTACCTCCCCTGTTCCCTCCCAAGTTTCTTCCTCTTCTGCCACCTCCCAGGTTTCTGCCTCTTCTGGTCCCTTCCACGCTTCTTCTCCAGTTCCCTCCAACCTTTCGCCCCCCCCCCTACCTTGGTACAGTCCATTACAGTTCCAATCTTTACTCATCCTCCCCCTACCATCTCCAATATTGTCTCCCATACGACGTCTCTGAATTCCGAAACACTTGAAGCAATCTCTGAATATATTGCAGAGACCAAACCATCAATGGACACACCCACCCTCTGTTCCTTCTCTCTCCTCTCCTCCATCTGCGCAACTCCTTTCTTCACAGCGCACCATTCCTTCGCTGCTTGAACGTTTTCCGCTGCCTCCGCATGTGGACTTTTCTAACCCCTCTAGTCCGTAGGAACCCTTACCTGCGGATTTCAAGTATCTTTATCATTGCCAGTCATGGCCTATTTACAGTGGAATATACGCGGCCTCAGGGGTAATCGGGGTGAGCTTCAGATGTTACTCTCCCAGTTTTACCCTGTTGGTGTTTGCTTACAGGAACCAAAATTACACTCTGCTGTTATCTCTCCCATCTCAGGCTATAATTTATTGTATTCTTCAGATCCTTTTCCTGATGGGACCTTTAATGAAAGTGCCCTTCTTCTACGCACTGATATTCCGTACCATCAGCTATTTGTTCGTACTTCGCTGCATTACACAGCAGCCCGTATCCACTTGCATAGGTGGTATACGCTCTGTTCTTTATATCTCTCTCCTTCTTGGGCATTATCTATTCCGGATATTGCCTTTCTTGTTTCGTCATTACCACCACCGATTCTGTTACTTGGTGATTTTAATGCCCATCATTTCCTCTGGGGGGTCTCACTGTGATTCCCGTGGCATTCAGTTAGAGGCTTTTCTTGCCACCCACCCCCTCCATGTTTTAAATACAGGTACTCGCACCCATTTTGATCCTCGGACTCTCACTCTCTCTTGCATCGATCTCTCAGTCTGCTCTTCCTCCGCCGCATTAGACTTCACCTGGTCTGTTCTCCTGGATTTACATGACAGCGATCATTTCCCAATCATTCTTACTTCCCCTTCATATTCACCACCTCTTCGTATCCCACGCTGGCAATTTGATCAGGCAAATTGGAACCTTTACTCACAACTAACTGTTTTTGGTGAGGTTCCTTCTTCGTCCTCCATTGATGAGCTTTTACACCTCTTCTCGTCCTCCGTTTTAACCACAGCTTCTCATTCTATACCCCAAACTTCGGGCAGGTATTCTCAGAAATGCGTGCCTTGGTGGTCTCCTGCTTGTGCTCGTGCAGTACGTTTGAAACACGCTGCACGGGGCAGGTACCGGTACAATAGAACCATGGAGAGACTTCTTGATTTTAAGCAGAAGCGTGCGATCGCTCGCCGTGTCATCTGTGACGCTAAACGCACTTGCTGGCGAGATTGTCTCCACCATCACCTCTTCTTCCTTTATGAGTGCAGTCTGGAAAAAAGTACAAAACTGAGTGGTAAATATTCTCCTGACCCGGCTCCTGTTCTGCGGGTTGCCGGTGTTGATATAGCAAACCCACTAGATGTTGCCAATGAAATTGGCAATCATCTGGTCCGTATTTCTCAGGGGCTCCATCTATGTCCCTCATTTCTTTCCTCAAAGTCTGCCAGAGAGTTAGCACCCTTGGACTTTTCTTCTCTCAGAGAAGAACAGTATAATGTGCCTTTTACACTTCAAGAACTGGAGGCAACACTCTCAAGCTTGCCGATCATCAGCAGCTGGGCCCGACGACATCCATATTCGTATGCTACAACATTTACATCAGTCAGCCCTTGCAGTCCTATTACGCCTTTTCAATCTTATTTGGTCACAAGGCGTTCTTCCACAGCTGTGGAAATCTGCCATTGTTCTCCCTTTCCGCAAACCAGGCACTACGGGACATGAAGCCTCCCACTATCGTCCCATTGCTCTTACCAGTGCAGTTTGCAAAGTGATAGAACGCCTGGTAAATAGACGTTTAGTGTGGTATTTAGAGACACACAACAGTCTCTCCACTCGTCAATATGGCTTTCGTAAGGGACGTTCTACCATAGACCCCTTACTACGCTTGGATACGTATGTTCGTAATGCCTTTGCGAATAACTAATCAGTTATTGCCATATTTTTTGACCTTGAGAAGCCATATGACACAACTTGATACTCAAATACTGAAACTATGTATAGTGCCAAAACAAAAGCATTCACATTGCTAAACTCACAAACTAGTATTTAGTCACTTAGCCATAATACCAACTTACCTCATAATTTTGTAATATTTTAAACTTAAGATTTAATCTAAGTCTGCCCAAAATGCCTAGCCATGCTAGGCGTTCTAGTGGTACACTCTGTAATTATTATTTTACTACATGTAAACCACACAATAACCAAATTCTGTAAACTCAGCATTGTAATCCTTATAGAGAATAAACTTTGAATTTGAATTTGATTAATATTTTGGCCCAAGCCCACTCCTTAGGCCTCTGAGGCAATCTGCCATCCTTCCTTAAGAACTTTTTAACTGATAGACATTTCCGTGTTCGGGTTAATAATGTGCTCTCCCCGGATTTCATCCAAGCTGAAGGTGTCCCCCAGGGATGTGTTCTGAGCACAACACTTTTTCTCCTTGCTATTAATGATTTGGCCTCTAGTCTTCCATCAAATACAGTGGACCCCCGCATAACGATCACCTCCGAATGCGACCAATTATGTAAGTGTATTTATGTAAGTGCGTTTGTACGTGTATGTTTGGGGGTCTGAAATGGACTAATCTACTTCACAATATTCCTTATGGGAACAAATTCGGTCAGTACTGGCACCTGAACATACTTCTGGAGTGAAAAAATATCGTGAACCGGGGGTCCACTGTATTTGGTCATCACTCTATGTTGATGACTTCACTATTGCCTGTGCAGGCACTGACTATCACCTTATTACAGTTTCTCTCCAGCATGCGGTCGACTGTGTTTCCAATTGGGCCACCACACATGGGTTTAAATTTTCCAGCACTAAAACCAACCAAATTACTTTCACTAGATGCTCTGTCATCTCCGATCATCCTTTGTACCTCTATAGCTCCCGTATCCCTGAACGTGATACAGTCAAGTTTCTGGGCCTCCTCTTTGACCGTAGGTTATCCTGGAAACCTCGCATTACCTCTCTGAAGGCAACTTGTCACAGCCGGCTGAACCTTCTTAAAACCCTTGCTCATCTTTCATGGGGAGCTGATCGTCGAACCCTCCTTCGCCTACATTCCACCCTCATTTTATCGAAACTTGATTATGGTGACCAGATCTATTCAGCGGCATCTCCTCCTACTCTCTCTAGCCTTAACCCCATTCATCACCAAGGATTACATTTATGCCTTGATGCTTTTCACTCTTCTCCTGTTGAGAGCCTCTATGCAGAAGCGAACGTTCCATCCTTATCCGATCATCGTGATGCTCATTGCCTTCGCTACTATGTACACTCTCATGATCTCCGCAATCCTTCCATTTATAGAATGGTCACTGATATTAGTAGACATTCTTTATTTGTTCGCCGCCCCTGTTTACTCCGTCCCTTCTCTCTTCGCCTTCATTCGCTCTTGTCTTCTCTTCAATTACCACCTTTCTATGTTCATGTAGCATCTCACTTTTCCCTACCCCCCTGGGAAGTTCCAGCTGCTCGAGTCTGTTCTTTCTCTCTCCCTTGCTCGAAAGCCCAACTGTCTACGGTCGCTTCCCGCTCTCTTTTTCTTGACCACTTCCACTCTCATTCTCATGCCATTGCTGTGTACACAGATGGCTCTAAGTCTTCTGACGGCGTAGGATTCACAGCAGTGTTTCCGGACAGCGTCATACGAGGGCATTTACTATCTTCGGCTAGTATTTTTACTGCTGAATTGTATGCCATCCTTGCAGCACTTATCCGTATTGCATCTATGCCTGTGTCATCATTTGTGGTTGTCTCAGACTCCCTTAGTGCTTTACAGGCTATACAGAAATTTGATACACCTCAACCCTTAGTCCTCCGTATCCAACTTTGGCTACGCCGCATCTTTACCAAGCATAAAGATATTTTTTTTGTTGGGTCCCTGGTCATGTTGACGTACAGGGCAATGAACAGGCAGACACTGCTGCGCGGTCAGCAGTACATGACCTACCAGTTTCATATAGAGGTATTGCATTTACGGACTATTTTGCTGCAGTATCTTCCCACCTTCACACCCGTTGGCAACAACGTTGGTCTACTATGCTTGGTAACAAACTTCAATCCATTAAACCGAGTATAGGTTACTGGCTGTCTTCTTATCACCAGTGTCGAACTTGGGAGACTACTCTCTCCCGTCTTTGCATTGGCCATACTCGTCTTACTCATGGATATCTCATGGAGAGGCGCCCTGCTCCTCACTGTGAGAATTGCCAGGCTCCATTATCAGTCAGCCACATTCTGTTGGACTGCTCACTTTATCAACGAGCACGCAGAATTTACCTCCGTCGTCGTCTTCGCTCCGCTGCTCTCTCTTTACCTTCCCTTTTCGCTGATGGACCCACCTTTCATCCGGACTCTCTCATTGACTTTTTGACAACAACTGACTTCACAAATTCTGTTACCTTCAGCCCTTTCTACCTCAATCTCTTGCTACCCTCTACCCCCGTACTATCCCCTGCCCTGCTGTTTCCTGTAACCTACTGATCATCCCTCCTCCCTTCTGCCGCCCAATACCCTCGCTTCCTTCCCTACCCTGCAGCGCTGTATAGCCCTTGTGGCTTAGCGCTTCTTTTGATAATAATAATAATAATAATAATAATAATAATAATAATAATTCTCCAGGTGCATACATACTTATTATGACCCACTTTTCACATCAGACCCTTATTTTAATCCACATAATCCTTGAATTTATACATTTGTATTCCCTCCTCTCTCTCCATAACTGATCCTTCAACATTATTGCTACCCCTACCTTAGCTCTAACTCTCTTCTATATTCCTGACTTAATCCCATTTATTTTTCCCCACTGAAACTCCATGACCCCCTTCAGCTTTGTTTTGCTTAGGGCTAAGACATCCAACTTCTTTTCATTCATAACATTAGCAGTCATTTCTTTCTTATCATCTGCACTACATCCATGCACATTCAAACATCCCAAGTTTATAAGTTTTTCTTTTCCTTATTTTTAGTAGTTTATACAGGAGAAGGGGTTACTAGCCCATTGCTCCTGGCATTTAATCGCCTCCTACGACACACACAGCTTACGGATAAAAAATTCTGTTCCACTTTCCCATGGAGATAAGCAGAAATAAACAAGAACTAGGAAGAAAATAGAAGAAAACCCAGAGGGGTTAGTATATATATGCTTGTACATGCATGTGTAGTGTGACCTAAGTGTAAGTAGAAGTAGAAAGACATACCTGCAACCTTGCATGTTTATGAGACAGAAAAAGACACCAGCAATCCTCCCATCATGCAAAACAATTCCAGGCTTATGTTTCACACTCATTTGGTAGAATGGTAGTACCTCCCTGGGTGGTTGCTGTCTGTCAACCTACTACCTGCCTTAATTGCTCCTTGATCAAGTGGTGGAAAAAAAAAAACTTTGTCATATGGGTCCAAAAACTGTATGACTTAAAAATGGCTATGGAAATTATCAGGTTAAGAGAACCTTGAATAAAAGGTTCTTTTGGTACAAGTGCATCTTCCCTGACAGAAAATAAGGCTGGAAGCACTCGATAAACAAGGCCTCACTCATCCATGCTGTCTTGTTTGACCACAAAATAACAGAGAAAGCGGTTTTTATATTATGCACTGTTTTATAGTATAATTGGGCGCTCTCCCTTCTTACAAGGCTATTAAGTGGGATGTTTTTCTTTGTTTTCTGCTCACTCTATACATTTTGTAACTTCTTGATCCTATTTAGCTGTAATGACCTCTTTTCCATTCTAATGGGAATTAGTGTGTAACTTGGGTGGAAGTTGATTTTTCTCCAAATTTATGGTGGCTTGTAATACTGCTTTTTTCCCCATGCAACATAATAATGGACAACAAAATTTCACTAGTGTTTTATTGATAACTTGTATCATCAGTGTAATGTGAGAACCCACTACAGTGGTACCTTGACTTACGAGTTTAATTCGTTCCGTGACTGATCTTGTGATTCAGTTTGCTCTTATATATCAAATCAGTTTTTCTCATTGAAATTAATTGAAATGCCATTAATCCATTCCAGCCCCCAAAACCCACCCCAGGGGCAGGAGAAAATACTTCAATATAACACTAATGTCAAATAAGCCATAATATGGCGAGTGTCCAGGACCAGTCCTAGCATATAAAATCATTACTGCTGCTTCCTATAATGTGTTCTTTGGTCCTGGGTAAAAGAAAACAGAGTTTTTGAGAGGCTAACTGCACTAGATCACTAGTGTGGTGATATATGAATATCTCGGAAGTAAGTTATTGACTTATTCATATTGTTTATTTGGACATGATACATAGTTGTACAATGAATTATAGTGGTTGGGTGTACATGCCAAAAGCCCCTTGTATGCAGAGCATTATGGGCAGGCTTAAAATTAACTTAAAATTAACAAGCAATGAAAGATTCAGTGTTAAAAATTACAGTAAACAGTTTACAATATGAAGTACAATTGAGTATTTGAAACAATGAAATTTGAACATATCGATACTGAAGCATTATAGTTGTACAAATTCGTCCCATTACAATGCATAATCAGTTTGCTATATGTTGTCTTGAAGTCTTAAGATTTAAGTAGTTGGGAGAATTATTGGTAATGTTAAATATTGAGTGTTGATTATTTAGTTCTTGGTGATTTATTAAAGTAAATGCAATAATATTGACAGGAATCATAAAAAAATGATTGTTCTACAGTTGGCTTGTGGAATATTGGAAATATTCCAAATATTTTGGGATTTGTATGGGAGTAAAAGGTAAGATATTTTGCAAATGTCAAAAACTTAGCAACTCACCTCCAGTGAGAACATCACACTAGCATTGTTTTAAAAGTAACATGCCCCAAAACCACCTTTCGTTGTGCCATTTAGGCCGGGGTTCTTCCCAAATGTCATTTTCAGTAAATATATTTTTTTTTCAGTAAATTTTTTTTTTCACTCAACTGAGCAACGATTCATAACTCGGAAAACTCGTAAGTTGGGGCACTCGTAAGTCAAGGTACCACTGTATACTATGTAATACCATGTGGGGAGTGTGAAAAGAAATATGTTAGTGAAACAGCACGCTCTCTTGGAGCTTGCTGTGAGGACCTTAAGTAACAATGCCTGTGTAAAACACAGTTAATGTTGGAGACATTATGAAATAGAATGAAGCCAATTTAGTCATTACTGACAGTGATTCATTCAACCAAAAATACATGAAGGCTGCCTTAATTGCTGTAACTAATGCTATCCCACAGAAGTCTTGACAGTTTCAGCGTATCCAAACTCCCGGTAAATTGAATGTTGTCCACAGCAGTTGTGAACAACATTCTGTTTACCAGCCAGTAGGCCTGCTGCAATGCAGCAGGCCTACTGGCCCATGGTGGCAGGTCCTTCTCATTCATAGTTTTACTACTACTACTACTACCACTAGAGCAAACCCTCGATTTAACTTCGGAAATATGGAACGAAATCATTTTTCAATTGATTCAGAATCAGTGGGCAAAGTCTGTTACTTGCAGAACTGTCCATTACTGTTAGAGAGTGGCAAATCAGTCTCTTCTCTAACCAGCACAGTCATCATTAATAGCCACCTGCTCTCTCTTCCTCCCATTAGTATGTTAAATCAAGGATTTATTGCTGCTCCTATTATATTACTATACTATTTCGAGTCATGTCATCTGGCTTCCACCATTATATAATAGTCATCTCTGTATTAGGACTGAAAAAGCTGCTCATGGAACATTTTTTTTAATAAATGCCCTGAACTGTTCAGAAGTGTCTTTGTTTACATCTTGTCATTATCATGTCATTGACTTCTGGTACTTTTCATGTTTCAGTTTTTGTCATAATGAAGTCAGTAGTTTGAGAAGTAAACCAATGTTATTTTTTTCAGTTGAACTACTTCCAGTTCACACCCTATATCCGAGGCATCTTTTGTATTATGACACTTATGAGTATACTAAGTGATGTAATGTTGGCATGCACGATAATATTCTTCCACACCATGCCACAGAAGGTTGCTGGGGGTGCTATTGCCATGGCAACATGGTTCCTGACATATAGGTAAGTTGTGGATTTAATTTTTTGTGTTGGATGTTTCATATAGATATATACAGTAAACTCTCTCATAACGAGTAGGTAAAGTTCCTGAAAAAATGGCGCATAATGTAAAATAGTGTTATTTGAAATAAACATAGCTAGGAGAAAATAGGTTTCGATCCGGACACCTCCAGATTTACCAAGTAACTTTTTTTTTCTTTTGTACAAAGTACAAACCACTGCAGTACAATTTTTGGTACATTCCCTGAGTGCATTTTTATTGACATGGAAGAGTGTGGAGAGGGTTAATTCTTTCAGACAAAAAAGCACAAGCAATCTTTGTCACACTTACACCACTTAGAAGCAGCATATCTCAAATCAGTACTGTCACAGATTCACATTTGGCACCTCCAGCATCACTAATATTTCTTGTGTGCCATGGTTAGTATCCAGAAACATGACGGAGTGATGACAATACTATGTCCACAGTCGTTTGATAAACATAGTGTGTAATATAGGTGATGCTCCCAGAAAGTCTGTAGGAGGAATAGGTGGCAGTGGGGAAGGGAAGGAGTTGTGCCTTCACAAGCAGGAAAAATTCCATTTTGCAAGTAACTTGATGTAATGGAAACTTACAGTGGGTAGCACCAAAATTTTGTGTGCTTGCTGATTCTTTTCCCTTACAGTGAGCAATATCTAGATTTTGCACATTTCCATCTCTTACAGTGAGCAATATCTAGCTTTTGCACATTGCCATCCCTTACAGTGAGAAATATCTAGATTTTGCACATTCCTAAGACTTTTGGTTGCACTTTTTTAAATCATGCTACAGCAGAATTGCACTTTGTGATGCCACATTGCCCTTGTTTGTTGCATATATATTGGGAAAGCATTTATTTTTTATGGTCATCTTTTTGATACAGGTGTCCCTCACTTCATGCAGTAGATGCATTCCTGGTTAGTGGTCCATGAAGTAAACCCATTATAATGTGTAAAACATAAGAGACTGAGACTTTGCAAATTCCACATTTCTTTACTTTAAGCTTACTGTACTTGGACCAGTTGGTTATAATATAAAAAACAAAGTTGATTGATAAACAACTTAGAAAAAATTAAATCATAATCCCTGTACAATACAAAATTTAGGAACTCACATTTCTTTACTTATTTTTACCCAAAAATTATGAGCGTAACAAATAGGCACTAAATGGTCATGTATGAAAAATGTATTCATCTGATAACCCGTAAACGGTCCAAACGTATATATACGTTTTTTCAACATTTGAAAGTATGTAAAAAAAGTAGATCTTTTTTTTTTTTTACATTTGAAAACGTGTAAAAAACTTTGATCTACATTTTTTCTTTTTTTTGTTATTGAAAATATGTGAAAAAACAGATCTACTTTTGGAGCACTACGCATATGAACGTAGATCTGCTTGGACCGTTTACGGGTTAAATAAAAAATAAATAAAAATTTAAGCCCACTGACCCACGCTATGCAAACCCTATTCTCACTCATACATTGCATAAACCAGACTGAGTCCTGGAGGTGGGAAATACAGTGCCTGCACAGTGAAGGAGGGGTGAGGATATTTGCAGTTTTGAACTGTAGTATTGGCACCCCTCTGGCAAGACAGTGATGTTGAAAGCATTTCTTCTTTTTTGGGTCACCCTGCCTCAGTGGAAAATGGCCAGTTTGTTGAAAAAATACATAAGAATAGAGGAGCACTGCAGTAGGTCTACTGTCCCATGCTAGGGAAACCTTTCTCACACCCATCTATTGCATAAGAATGAAGCACTGCAGTAGGTCAACTGGCCTATGCTAAGCAGCCCCTACTCACATCCAGCACATGTTGTGTATTAGAAATTGGTAGTAGAGAATTGTAGAGTCATTTACATTGTTCTGTGTGTCAGCTGTTATCTATGTCCACTACACATCAGGTGACACCCTGTCTCCTATCTTTAACCCATCTCTTTACTCCAGTTACATTCAGCACTCTCCTTCACATCATAATAAACTGAACAATATTTATTTACATTATCCTATGCAACCATGATTTGCATTTAACATTAACCCTTAAATGGTCCAAACGTATATATACTTTTTTCAACATCTGAAAGTATGTAAAAAATGTAGATCTTTTTTGTTTTACATTTGAAAACGTGTAAAAAAGCCTTTATCTACATTTTTTTTTGTTATATCTGAAAATATGTAAAGTAGATCTAATTTTGTAGCACTTCGAATTTGAACGTCAATCTCTTTGGACCATTTAAGGGTTAATAAACTGAAAAAGAAAAAAGTATTGGTTAGTCTTGAGGATAAGAATAGTGGTCAGTCTGGCAACTCTGCTGTGATTAACTGATGTTAACAAACGAGGAGGCAGGGGTAAGGAGATGGACAGGTGACACCTTAAGTAAGCAAGCAAGCTTATTTTGGTACAAGTACACAAAAATACAATTATCTTGCATAGTGTAAATTACCTAGATAACCCACTTCAATATGTCTTGCTACTTCTACTTACTTAGGTCACACTATGCATGTACAAGCATATCTATACACATGCATGTACATGCATGTGTATTTTTTGTGTATTTTTGTGTATTTTTGTGTACTTGTACCAAAATAAGCTTGCTTGCTTACTTAAGGTGTCACATGCATGTCCATCTCCTTATCCCATGCTGCATGTACAAGCATATCTATCATGCATGTCGTTGTGTTACACATGCATGTTAATCACAGCAGAGTTGCCAGCATATCTATACACACTGACCACTATTCTTATCATGCTCAAGCATACTATACCAATACTTTTTGTACAAGCTTTTTCAGTTTATTACACCCATTAAATGCATGTCCAATGCATGTACAAGCATATCTATACACATGTTCATGTACAAGCATATCTATACACAATTCGAAGCATATCTATACACATGCATGTACAAGCATATCTATACACATGCATGTGCATATCTATACACATGCATGTACATATCTATACACATGCATGTACAAAAATTAGCATATCTATACACATGATCTACTTTACATATTTTACAAGCATATCTATACACATGCATGTACATGTACAAGCATATCTATACACATGCATGTACAAGCATATCTATACACATGCATGTACAAGCATATCTATACACATGCATGTACAAGCATATCTATACACATGCATGTACAAGCATATCTATACACATGCATGTACAAGCATATCTGTACACGTGCATGTACAAGCATATCTATACACATGCATGTACAACACATGCATGTACAAGCATATCTATACACATGCATGTACAAGCATATCTATACACATGCATGTACAAGCATATCTATACACATGCATGTACAAGCATATCTATACACATGCATGTACAAGCATATCTATACACATGCATGTACAAGCATATCTATACACATGCATGTACAAGCATATCTATACACATGCATGTACAAGCATATCTATACACACCCCTCTGGGTTTTCTTCTCTTTTCTTACTATTTCTTATTCTTGTTTATTTCCTTTTACCTCCATGAGAAAATGAAACAGAATTCTTCCTCCTTAAGCCATGCGTGTTGTAAGAGGCGATTAAAATGCCAGGAGCAAGGGGCTAGTAACCCCTTCTCCTCTATACATTACTAATTTTAAAAAGAGAAACTTAGTTTTTCTTTTTAGGTCACCTGCCTTGGCGGGATATGGCCAGTTTGTTGAAAAAAAAACATAAATCTTGCTCTCCCTTTCCATACACTTATCATTCCCACACTATATGCTGCATATTCAGTTACCTAATACCCTCTCTTACAATTGAGATAGACATGTAAATATTACGCAGAAAATTCGGAGTGTGGAAATTAGGAGAAGGTGTGGAGTTAATAAAAGTATTAGTCAGAGGGCTGAAGAGGGGTTGTTGAGGTGGTTTGGTCATTTAGAGAGAATAGATCAAAGTAGAATGACATGGAGAGCATTTAAATCTGTAGGAGAAGGAAGGCGGGATAGGGGTTGTCCTCGAAAAGGTTGGAAGGAAGGGGTAAGGGAGGTTTTGTGGGCAAGGGGCTTGGACTTCCAGCAGGCGTGCATGAGCGTGTTCGATAGGAGTGAATGGAGACGAATGCCCCTTACCTGTCAGAGGACAGCTAATGGCATACTGGAAGCAGGAGGTGGAAGAGAGGAGAGGGGATGTTACTGCTTGGAAGGAGAGTCACTTTCTATTATATGTCAGGCAAGTGCCCTTTTGATGTTGTTTCTCTTCTTTGTCCCTTTTTGTCACAAATGCCTTGTTCTGGCTCACTGGTTCTTTGTCTCACTAAAACTTGCCCAGTGAGGTTTGTTCCAAGCTGCATTTTAACACTTTTCTAAATTGAGACATTACACTGTCACTGTACATGTTAGAGAGATGGATGGCCACTGCTTTGTCTGGATGGCATTTTTCAGCAAACTCCTGCACTTCATGCCATATAGCACATATTTACTTGACAAGTGCAGTGGTCACACCATCCCTTCCCTCCTCTTCCTCTGATGGCAGCTCCTTTGCTGCAATCTGTTACTGCTCCTCCTTTTGAATAACTTCTTTTTTAAACTTGACAGTGCTTTTTACAATTGTTCTTTTTGGTTTCATCTCTTTAGCCTTCTTTGGACCCATGATGGATTATATCACAATAAAAAAAACTGCACCAAAACTGCAAAATAACAAAACAAGTTCACAGGATGCACAACAAAAGCTCAAGAGATGTTTATAGCATGTGAGTTAGTGGCTGTACTGACTCATACACATGAAAACTTGTCCGTCAACAACCAAGAGAATGTGTGAAAACCAGGACATTTTCATTTTTCTTGAACACCTCGTTCAAAAACCAATTTATTCGACAAGTAATGCAATCAACAACCAAAGTTTGACTGTACTGTGATGTATTACAGCACTATTACAAAGAAATACAGTCATTATTTTTATTTTATGTGGTGCATTGTCTCTACCATACAAGCAGTCATTACTTTTACAAAGTTACACTCTTTGAGAGCTTACACTAAATATCTTTATGTGAATTATTATTTCCCATAGTTGTAATATAATTGGAGTTACTTTCCTGAATGACCTAAAACCGACCAAAAAATTAAAAATTAATTTTATTGGCTTAAACTAAACTTTTTTTTTTACTTCATCTATCATCTCCCACCAGAAATGACACATGAACTTAGAAAATATATTACATTATACTACATTGGAGACAAGTTAAACGTCTGGTGGATATCACAGTTTTTTCATTCCACCATCATTAAATTTTATTATTTCATTTCCATTTTCATAGGTTTCTAAGAGCGTACTTTGGTAGTACAATCATCACTATTTGAAAATCCTTTCCTCTTATCAACCATGATTAATAAGTTGTAAACCACAAAATTAAGAAAAAATTAATTTATTTCATGTGATGTATGCCAAAGCAGAACATAAGGTAAATTTAATAAGAAATACTGCATTCACATTTTGCATTTTTGTTCGGAAGGGATTTCAGACGAATTCACATTCGAATGACAAGCCAAATAGAGGTTATGTGGTTCATTATAAAGTGTGTATGAGTGAAATTTTGTAATGTGAATCTTCATTAAGTAAGGACTGACTACAGTACTGTATTATCACAATTTGTTCACTTTTCTTTTTCAACTACCTTGTGTGTCTTTGGATCAAGTTCATCTACTTTTCACAAATATTGTTTGAATTATCTTTATTTCCATACATTATATTGAGAAAAACAGGCTTGACTCGGCTGCCTTACAACCATAAGAGTGATCTGCACTTCTGACATTTAAGCAGTCGTGCCCCCATTAGTTCAATATGATTAGGTATTCCAGAGAAACTGTTACAGATACATAAATACATGTTGGGTCCTATAGCCCCATAACAGTATGACTTTTCTTTATAATTATTAGAGTGTGGTTCAAAGCTGATGCATCACCTGGCTTGCCTGGCTCAGGTGTATTCCAGTACCAGAATTTAAAGGAGAAGAGTAAAGAGGTTCCTGTTAGAAGACGATCTTCACTCTGCAAGGTGATAAACAAATATTGTGTAGTTTATTTCATTTTCAAAACTTTTCATTGCTCATTGATTGCACTTAGAAGTTTAACCATTTGACTGTCGCAGGCCCCTTTCTGAAACTGTCATTCTATGTTGATAAATTTTTGGAAAAAAATTAATTTTCTCTTATGAAATGATAGAGAATTTTTTCCCGATGGCAATGACACCAAAAGTCCGAAATTTGGTCGAAAATTCACGGAATTACACTAACACGAAGTTAGCGGTCTTGGCGACATATATGCATCGGCGATTTTGCCAAGTTTAAGCCCTGTTTTTGGCCAATTCTGTTGTTCCAGTTGACCAAACTCATAGCTATTTCTTTAGAACTCCATTTTTTCTGTCTGTTGAGTACAAGAAATCGCCCATTTACCGATCTGAACTACCCAATAAAGTGGTCAGACATTGGCAATTTGGCCAATTTCACACAAATTAAAAAAGATGCCAATCTCAAAATAGGGTCCAGAATAAACAATGTAGACATTCTTGGCACTAAAATAACATATCCTCTGTTCATTAGTCACATCTCTAGGCCCCTCTTATATTACTAGTGCTTTCTATTTTGATTTTTTATTCATAAAAAAAATAGTAGGTAGTAGGTTGGTAGACAGCAACCACCCAGGGAAGTACTACCGTCCTGCCAGATGACTGTGAAACAGAAACCTGTAACTGTTTTGCATGATGGTAGGATTGCTGGTTTCTTTTTCTGTCTCATAAACACGCTAGATAACAGGGATATCTTGCTACTCCTACTTACACTTTGGTCACACTTCACAGACATGCACATGCATATATATATATATACATACATCTAGGTTTTTCCCCTTTTTCTAAATAGCTCTTGTTCTTCTTTATTTCTTCTATTGTCCATGGGGAAGTGGAAAAGAATCTTTCCTCCGTAAGCCATGCGTGTCGTATGAGGCGACTAAAATGCCGGGAGCAATGGGCTAGTAACCCCTTCTCCTGTAGACATTTACTAAAAAAGAGAAGAAGAAAAACTTTATAAAACTGGGATGCTTAAATGTGCGTGGATGTAGTGCGGATGACAAGAAACAGATGATTGCTGATGTTATGAATGAAAAGAAGTTGGATGTCCTGGCCCTAAGCGAAACAAAGCTGAAGGGGGTAGGGGAGTTTCAGTGGGGGGAAATAAATGGGATTAAATCTGGAGTATCTGAGAGAGTTAGAGCAAAGGAAGGGGTAGCAGTAATGTTAAATGATCAGTTATGGAAGGAGAAAAGAGAATATGAATGTGTAAATTCAAGAATTATGTGGATTAAAGTAAAGGTTGGATGCGAAAAGTGGGTCATAATAAGTGTGTATGCACCTGGAGAAGAGAGGAATGTAGAGGAGAGAGAGAGATTTTGGGAGATGTTAAGTGAATGTATAGGAGCCTTTGAACCAAGTGAGAGAGTAATTGTGGTAGGGGACCTGAATGCTAAGGTAGGAGAAACTTTTAGAGAGGGTGTGGTAGGTAAGTTTGGGGTGCCAGGTGTAAATGATAATGGGAGCCCTTTGATTGAACTTTGTATAGAAAGGGGTTTAGTTATAGGTAATACATATTTTAAGAAAAAGAGGATAAATAAGTATACAAGATATGATGTAGGGTGAAATGACAGTAGTTTGTTGGATTATGTATTGGTAGATAAAAGACTGTTGAGTAGACTTCAGGATGTACATGTTTATAGAGGGGCCACAGATATATCAGATCACTTTCTAGTTGTAGCTACACTGAGAGTAAAAAGTAGATGGGATACAAGGAGAATAGAAGCATCAGGGAAGAGAGAGGTGAAGGTTTATAAACTAAAAGAGGAGGCAGTTAGGGTAAGATATAAACAGCTATTGGAGGATAGATGGGCTAATGAGAGCATAGGCAATGGGATCGAAGAGGTATGGGGTAGGTTTAAAAATGTAGTGTTAGAGTGTTCAGCAGAAGTTTGTGGTTACAGGAAAGTGGGTGCGGGAGGGAAGAGGAGCGATTGGTGGAATGATGATGTAAAGAGAGTAGTAAGGGAGAAAAAGTTAGCATATGAGAAGTTTTTACAAAGTAGAAGTGATGCAAGGAGGGAAGAGTATATGGAGAAAAAGAGAGAGGTTAAGAGAGTGGTGAAGCAATGTAAAAAGAGAGCAAATGAGAGAGTGGGTGAGATGTTATCAACAAATTTTGTTGAAAATAAGAAAAAGTTTTGGAGTGAGATTAACAAGTTAAGAAAGCCTAGAGAACAAATGGATTTGTCAGTTAAAAATAGGAGAGGAGAGTTATTAAATGGAGAGTTAGAGGTATTGGGAAGATGGAGGGAATATTTTGAGGAATTGTTAAATGTTGATGAAGATAGGGAAGCTGTGATTTCGTGTATAGGACAAGGAGGAATAACATCTTGTAGGAGTGAGGAAGAGCCAGTTGTGAGTGTGGGGGAAGTTCGTGAGGCAGTAGGTAAAATGAAAGGGGGTAAGGCAGCCGGGATTGATGGGATAAAGATAGAAATGTTAAAAGCAGGTGGGGATATAGTTTTGGAGTGGTTGGTGCAATTATTTAATAAATGTATGGAAGAGGGTAAGGTACCTAGGGATTGGCAGAGAGCATGCATAGTTCCTTTGTATAAAGGCAAAGGGGATAAAAGAGAGTGCAAAAATTATAGGGGGATAAGTCTGCTGAGTATACCTGGTAAAGTGTATGGTAGAGTTATTATTGAAAGAATTAAGAGTAAGACGGAGAATAGGATAGCAGATGAACAGGGAGGCTTTAGGAAAGGTAGGGGGTGTGTGGACCAGGTGTTTACAGTGAAACATATAAGTGAACAGTATTTAGATAAGGCTAAAGAGGTCTTTGTGGCATTTATGGATTTGGAAAAGGCGTATGACAGGGTGGATAGGGGTCAATGTGGCAGATGTTGCAAGTGTATGGTGTAGGAGGTAGGTTACTGAAAGCAGTGAAGAGTTTTTACGAGGATAGTGAGGCTCAAGTTAGAGTATGTAGGAAAGAGGGAAATTATTTCCCAGTAAAAGTAGGCCTTAGACAAGGATGTGTGATGTCACCGTGGTTGTTTAATATATTTATAGATGGGGTTGTAAGAGAAGTAAATGCGAGGGTCTTGGCAAGAGGCGTGGAGTTAAAAGATAAAGAATCACACACAAAGTGGGAGTTGTCACAGCTGCTTATTGCTGATGACACTGTGCTCTTGGGAGATTCTGAAGAGAAGTTGCAGAGATTGGTGGATGAATTTGGAAGGGTGTGCAAAAGAAGAAAATTAAAGGTGAATACAGGAAAGAGTAAGGTTATGAGGATAACAAAAAGATTAGGTGATGAAAGATTGAATATCAGATTGGAGGGAGAGAGTATGGAGGAGGTGAATGTATTCAGATATTTGGGAGTGGACGTGTCAGCGGATGGGTCTATGAAAGATGAGGTGAATCATAGAATTGATGAGGGGAAAAGAGTGAGTGGTGCACTTAGGAGTCTGTGGAGACAAAGAACTTTGTCCTTGGAGGCAAAGAGGGGAATGTATGAGAGTATAGTTTTACCAATGCTCTTATATGGGTGTGAAGCATGGGTGATGAATGTTGCAGTGAGGAGAAGGCTAGAGGCAGTGGAGATGTCATGTCTGAGGGCAATGTGTGGTGTGAATATAATGCAGAGAATTCGTAGTTTGGAAGTTAGGAGGAGGTGCGGGATTACCAAAACTGTTGTCCAGAGGGCTGAGGAAGGGTTGTTGAGGTGGTTCGGACATGTAGAGAGAATGGAGCGAAACAGAATGACTTCAAGAGTGTATCAGTCTGTAGTGGAAGGAAGGCGGGGTAGGGGTCGGCCTAGGAAAGGTTGGAGAGAGGGGGTAAAGGAGGTTTTGTGTGCGAGGGGCTTGGACTTCCAGCAGGCATGCGTGAGCGTGTTTGATAGTGAATGGAGACAAATGGTTTTTAATACTTGACGTGCTGTTGGAGTGTGAGCAAAGTAACATTTATGAAGGGGTTCAGGGAAACCGGCAGGCCGGACTTGAGTCCTGGAGATGGGAAGTACAGTGCCTGCACTCTGAAGGAGGGGTGTTAATGTTGCAGTTTAAAAACTGTAGCGTAAAGCACCCTTCTGGCAAGACAGTGATGGAGTGAATGATGGTGAAAGTTTTTCTTTTTCGGGCCACCCTGCCTTGGTGGGAATCGGCCAGTGTGATAATAAAATAAAATAAAAAAAAAAATACAAAATTTACTGTTATGCAGACTACTGCATTATTGTAAAAATGGTATAAATAATATCAGTGCACTAGCGAAAGAATATTAGACTCCCCAGTTGAAGTGTATTGGACATGTGGTGTGATTTGCTTACTCCTGAACATTGGTAAAAATCGAACATTTCCGCTACTTTGAGCTCAATTTCAAGGTCGTTTTCATCATGAAAGTAATTAAAATCATCTCAATTTCTGTAACATGTTTTCCATTATCACCTGAGACCATGAAAATGAGAATACAACGATAAATACTATATGAAAATACACCTCAAAGTCAGCGTTTTAATCCAAAAAAATGGTCAGTTTCTTTTTTTTTCTCATTATGCACTGCATGCTGCAGGATTTTTTTTATGTGGTGCACACTGACCACACAGACCCATTCTCTCACATGTGGGCCTACCAGTTTTCTCCCGCTTGATTTGAAGCCTCTAGAATTTATGCGTATAAATACGTCAGAAACAATGGTGCGCAAGACGTATATATACGACCAAAACAGTCAAAGGGTTAAAAAAATCTAATAAGCCTTAAGGGAAATTTTAAGGCATAAGGATTTTATTTCTTTGCATTGTTTACGATGTGTAATTACAGTTTTGATTTGTTAAATACAAAGAAAGCCACTATCATGCTGGGACATTTTGGGTAGACTAAACTTAATGCTTAACAGGCTACTAAATACTAGGCATATCTATCATAGTTGATTTGAATTGAACATTGTTTTTTATATTTCAACAGAGGTAGTAGTGGTTTAGCAGTAATTAAATTAACAAATGATTGATTATTAAGTTAAGGGAGCCTTTTGAAGTTACTTTTTTTTTTATTAATGCCCATTATTTTAATTCTGTGATGGCATATACTTTTTTCTTGGGATTGTTAGTGTGGATAATTTTTATTTTTGTTGGGTAATTTTGGAATTAGTTTTTCAGAAACAGTGTAAAAAACAGAAATTCTCCAAGTCTCTGTTTTGGGTGATCTGCCATATTGGCAAGATAGTACACATTCCATTTTGTTTTACTTTGTTTAAACTGCTTCTCTGACTTCTTAGTTGATCATACAATATTTGGTTAATTTTAAGGCAGTAAAAAGTGACTATAATAACTTTATACTCTAAGGACAACTAGTGGCTGCAAATCTTAAATATTCTTAAAACTCAGTGATTACAAAAGTAATGAATGAGATTTGTTTTGTCTTTCCTATTAACCCTTAAACAGATTTACGTTCACATGCGTAGTGCTCCAAAAGCAGATCTACGTTTTTTTTTTAAATATTTTCAAATATAACAAAAAAAAAAGATAAAAGTTTTTTACACGCTTTCAAATGTAAAAAAAAAAAAAAGATCTATGTTTTTTACATACAGTGGACCCCCGGTATTCGATATTAATCCGTTCCTGAGAGCTCATCGAATACCGATAATATCGAAAACCGAATCAATTTTCCTCATAAGAAATAATGGAAATCAAATTAATCCGTGCAAGACACCCAAAAGTGTGAAAAAAAAAATTTTTACTACATGAAATATTAAGTTTAATGCAATAGAATGATTACAATAAAATAAAATAATTGACACTTACCTTTAATGAAGATCTGGTGATGATTGATAGGATGGGAGGAGGGGAGAGGTGTTAGTGTTTAGAAGGGGAATTCCCTTCCATTAGGACTTGAGGTAGCAAGTCCTTTTCCGGGGTTACTTCCCTTCTTCTTTTAATGCCACTAGGACCAGCTTGAGAGTCACTGGACCTCTGTCGCACAACAAATCTGTCCATAGAGCTCTGTACCTCCAGTTCCTTTATGATTTGTCTAAAATGGGCCACAACATTGTCATTGTAATAGTCACCAGCACGGCTTGCAATAGCTGTGTTAGGGTGATTTTCATCCATAAAGGTTTGCACTTCAACCCACTGTGCACACATTTCCTTAATTTTTGAAGTAGACACAATGGATTCCACAACTGGCATAGGCTTCTCAGGGTTAGCCCCAAACCCTTCAAAATCTTTCTTAATTTCCATACTACTTCTCACCCTTTTTACCACAGGGTTGGCACTAGAAGCTTTCTTGGGGCCCATGGTGACTTATTTTGCAGAAACAAGCACCAAACACAGTGATAATATGGATAATATGGAATGTACCGAATGTATCCTTAGATGCGCGCACACTGGCTGGCTTGTAAACACTGGCACACGGGGCAGTTCTGGCCACACATGGACAGGTCTCGTACGAATTGTATCGAATACCGGGTTTTCAATCGAATACTGAGGAAAATTTTTTGCGATATAATGCATCGAATACCGGATTTATCGAATACCGATGCCATCGAATACCGGGGGTCCACTGTACTTTCAAATGTTGAAAAAACATAGATCTACGTTTGGACAGTTTAAGGGTTAACATTCAAGGCAAGTTTGTCATTATCCTTAAAGAGTGGATAAACGGAAGTTGGATGTTAAACTCTTATCAAACTTGTGAACTAGTAGTTCTGTATAGTAAGTGCAGCACTGTTAAATCTGTTTTTGAAACTGTTAATGTTGAAAGATATGGATGAAATAAGAATATCTTTGATGTACCAACCATTCATGGGATGACCCTTTTCCCTCCTACATCCCAGCATAGATTTATATGCAATTCTTGTCAACCTATTCTTCTCCATCCTCTCTACATGCCCAAACCACTTCAACAACCCCTTCTCAGCCCCTGAATTATATCCTTGGTGATCCCACATTGCCCTTTGATTTCTATGCTTTCAGTTGTCTGCATGATATTCATGCCACACATTGCTCTCAAATATGACATATCCACTTCCTCTAGACTTCTCACCATATCACTCAAAACCCATGCCTCACACCCAAGTACAAGTATTGGTACCACTATACTCTGGTACATTCCTTTTTCACCTCTGTTGATAAAATTCTTTCTTTCCACTGATACTTCAACACTCCACCTAAATTTTCCCTTCATCTATTCTGTGATTCACCTCATCTTTCATAGATACATTTGCTGACATGTGCATTCCCAAATATCTCTATACATACACTTCCTCCATATTTCCTCCTTGTAGTCTGATATTCACTCTAACACTACCTAGATTGTTACTCTCATCACTTTGCTTTTTCTTTTTTTTTAACATCGCCTCCCAAAATCGTCCACCAGGCTTTGTAACTTGTCTTCAAAATCCCCTAAAGGAATTATCATCAGCAGTGAGGAACTGGGAAAACTCCACTTGGTATGAGATCCAATATCTTTTAATCCCACTCCCCTTCTTAACACCCTACCACGTACTTTTTTCACAGCCAGTCTGTAACTATGTTAAACAATCATAATGCCATCACACATTCCTGTTTAAATTCTTTTTTTACTGGTATATAGTCCCCTTTCTTCCTACATATTTGAATCTGCTGAGCCTCTCTGTTAAAAACTGTTTTAATAACTACCTCCTTTTTCACACATTCTAATTATACATGTACGTATATTAATAATTACAACATTAGGCATTCTCAAGGAAATAATTTGTATATCATAGAATTTTTTATTTGTATATCATAAAATTTCTCACAGATATCTGTTTGCCTACCTTTACCATTCTGGATTTGCAGGAACACAGGGATGGCTTGCCAACTTTTATGGGAATGCCTCTGTATGGTCTTAAGAAAGATAAGGAGGAAAAGAAAAAGGAATCAGAACGAGAAGAAGATAAAGCAGGATTAGAAGATATTGGAGATGCATCTGATTTTCGCAGCCTTAGAAATGGATCATACGGTGATTCTGGTCCTAGTAGATCATGGAGGAGGTAGAGTTTTTCCTTAAAATTTTAATAAGATTGGTCAGTTTTCATAAGGTAATAATATATAATGCTGTACTAAAATTATAAGCAAGTAAATGAGTTAACTAAATTACTTTTTCCAAATTTTTAATGGCTAACATGTTGCATATCTTAAAATAAATTTGAGTTCTAGTACAATAATTATTTGCTCTATAAGCAAGCATTGTCTTTGTTTCATTAGTTAATTTATTTATACACTGTTGCTCTTGTTAATAAATGCATAATTTAATATTAAAGCATTAAATAAAAGGCATTTATTTTATGCTTCATTATCAGTTATCTACTATTTATTTATTCATTCATAATTACAAAATATGTAAGAAATTTTTTTGCCCTGTGTTGCAGATTTTCTTTTATTAATTAAAAGGAAATTTTCAAAATCGCCTTTAACCAGCACAAAATCCTGGATTTTCTCTTATTTTTAAAAGGAATTTTTAGATGCACCTTCAACCAACACACACTCCTTCCCCTTTTATGAGCAGTATGTGAAGTAGTTTCTCATCTGTGAAGCTTTGACGTCCAACACTTTCAATCTCAGTAATATAAAATATTTTTATTAATTTATAGTTATATTTAGCATATGTATTTCATACCAGTTCCTATTTTGTTTGGGGTAACCCTGAAGGTTTTTCACATTTATTTTTTTTTCCACTGCACTATTGTATTGTCTCTAATGTCATAGTTAACCCTTAAACTGTCCACATCCCTCAAATTAAAGGTCCTTTGTGTCCACAAGCTTGAAAAAAATAAAATATAAATATTTTATCTTCTACAGTGGTGGAGAATCATTTTCTAAGAATAATGACACCAAAAATTCCAAATCTGATGTAACACAGAACTTACAGAATTATACACGCTTGATGTTGGCGGTGGCAGGCACTTTTAGCAATAATGATTTCATGTAATTTTAGGTCTATTTTCTGCCTATTCTAGTGCAGAAACTACCCATGCCTGGCTATTTTGCTATCCACAGATCATCAATAAAACTATCCTATTAAGCACCCAGAAGTCGGTAATTTGGCAAATTTTAAACTTTTTTCAACAAATTCCAGTTTAAAAGCAAAGTCCAAAACAAACACTGTAGGCATTCCAGCCACTAAAGGGAATCTTCTCTCTCTCTTCACTAATCACATCCCAGGACTCTCCTATATAACACTTACCCTTGATTTTGAGTCTAACATCACACACAAAAAATCTACATTGTTTTCCCTACTTTTCAGCTCATAAACTATAAACAAAAATCCTTGGACATGGTTTGGCCACCCCAGTAATTGAAGCAGTCCTAATAAAAACACATAATAAGACCTTGGGGTAGGGAAGTCCCTACTCTACCATTCCCTGGAAAAATTGCCTGAAATCGACAGTTTCCACCATTTTGATGCCTATTTCAGACCACATTCATTCTTAAATAACCAAAATTTACTCAGCTTCACTAATGTTTTTTTTGTTCTGTCTTGCTGGCATTAAGAAACTTCCAATGAAACCATGAAAACCACCTAAAAACAAAATCAGGGTCAAAAGTTTGCTGTTCCCATCATTCACTGCATGAGTTATACTGCAGACACCCATAGCATAGACCCAGTCACTCATGTCAACTGAAATTTACCGCTCAAAACAAATTTGAGGGTTCGACAAACTATGTGCACTAGCACATCACAGATGCTGATTACTACGATGTACTAGTATGTGACGGACAGCTTAAGGGTTCAGCATTGTAATTTGCTGCTAGTGTTACATAAATTCTCATGCTTTATAAAAGCCAACTCATAAATAAACATTGTGATTTTACACCTGATTCCTATGAATGTGGAGGTTCTAGTCAACAGGATTGGAGAACTAGGTTTACATTTCAGAATTAGTTCTAGGCCTAGACAAGATTTGCATCCTTATGAATGAGTACTATCATCGCCACATGACAGTAACCTCAAGAATATATATTAGCTCTACATTTCTTAGCTGTTTACTTACTATCCACTTGAAGCTGCTGATAAGTCATTATGTATGTTTAAAATCAGTGCTATATGACCATCCTCTCCTTCTTTAGCCTTTTAACACTAAGAATGTAAACTACTGTATATCATCTTAGGCTTTTTCATGATGGAAAAACGTATGTTTTCTCCTAATTTTTCACACTAGCAGTCTCTCGCCAAGGCAGGGTGACCTGAAAAAGAAGGAACGCTTTTATAAAGTTTTTCTTCTTTTACATTTAGTAATTTTAGTCACATCTTATGACATGCATGGCTTAAGGAGGAAGGATTCTGGAGACACTATAAAATATATACTATATAGTAATTTGAATTGTGGTATCATTACACTTCTAACAAGCCAGTAATTGAATGATTGATGGTGAATGTGTTTTCTTTTTTAGGGTCACCCTGCCTTTGTGAGAGAGAGGTAGGGTGACTTAATAAATGAAACACATTCATTATCATTCATCACAATTCAGATGACCCTCTGAACCATAACATTCCTACCCCTTCTACAGATAGCAAGCCCTTCCCACCTCCAGGACACAAGTCCAGCTAACCAGTTTTCCTGAATCCCTTCAGAGACTTATTTTGCTCACACTCCAAAAGCATGGCCATTAAAAATCACTTTTCTCCACTCACTCCAGCATGCTTACACAAGCCTGTGGGATGCTAATGTCCCTAACACTCAAAACAACCTGTACCCTCTCCTTCCAGCCATTCCTGGGGTGACCTCTACCCCTTTTATCCTAGATTTATACATTCTCATGATCTTATCCCTCTCCATTATCTCAAAATACCCAGACCACCTCAACAACCCCTCCTCAGCCTTCTGAACTATACCTTTTGTGACCACACACTGCCTTTTAATTTCTATGCTTTGAAATTCTCTACTTACATTCTCACCGTATATTACTCCCAAACATGACGTATTCTCTTCCTCCTTGCCGCAACCTTCAAAGCAGCTGATTTATTTCAAGTAAAAAAATGATCAAAATCATCAAAAAAAAAAAAAATCACACTTGGCCAAATCTATAGTTATTTTTTCAGCCAAGCATGTTCAGATATACAGTACCATGCTTGGCTATCACCCCAGCCAGTTTTTTTGACAGTTGTCATTATTTACACTTACGTAAAAAGTTGCAATTATTTCTTCAAAAATCTAAAATAAAACACTTAGGGATAAGTGATTTTTGTATGGGAAATGGTTTATTTGGAAATACGTATAAATGTAGGTGTTGAAAAGTATTATTAGAAATAAAACAAATCTTATGTGAGCCTTAAGTGCAGCTACAACCAGCCTTAACCCTTAAACTGTCCAAACGTAGATCTACGCTCATACGCGTAGCGCTCCGAACGTAGATCTTTTTTTTTTTACATAAAGAATGTAAAATCGAATGTAGATTTACGTTCGGAGCGCTACGCGTATGAACGTAGATCTACGTTTGGACAGTTTAAGGGTTAAACCATTTAAGGCAATTAAGATGAGTATATTGATGAAAATCGACTGGAATTTCATAAGATATGATGCTGATGAGATTGGGCTGTACTGGAGAGGCTTATCAAGTAATGTAATATATTAGCCAGTAGAAAAGAGGAAACAGCCAGGACATAAAGTAGGGAAAAACTGTCTTAGTACACACATACCTTGCTCAGTGTCTAGGGTTCATTCCAAGATTTCAGAACAACATGGGACAGCATTAAATGTTTTTAAAATGCCTAGTAAAAAAACAGAGTTTCAAGAGAAAAGTAATTGACCCTGAAAGTACATAAATAGTATTAGAAAACCCAGAGGGGTGTGTATATATGTGCTTGTACATGTATGTGTAGTGGGACCTAAGTGTAAGTAGAAGTAGCAAGACGTACCTGAAAACTTGCATGTTCATGAGACAGAAAAAAGGACACCAGCAATCCTACCATCATGTAAAACAATTACAGGCTTTCGTTTTACACTCACTTGGCAGGACGGTAGTACCTCCCTGGGCGGTTGCTGTCTACCAACCTACTACCTAGGATAAATAGTATTACATAAATTTAAATATACATTAAATCTGTAGAAGTTTTCTTAGCAGCAAGTGTGGTAGCTTCATATCAGGTAAATGAATGAATCCTCCTGAGGGTAAGACATTGCTGAACAATACCCATTTTCATCAGAGTGTAAGGCTCTTCCTCTCTCTCTCAAACTGCAATCTCACAAATGTGAGATTACAATTAAGTGCTGCCAGGACAAGGTAAAAATGCTGACTTGAGGGTTGTGGTGATCTTAACGAAGCATTATTGGGACCTGTTAAGATCCTTAAGTTCCTTGTCGTTCCTTTGAACATCAAGCTTAATGGTAGTATGCACATCTTAACATATGGCATGGATTCAAATCCCACACTGTCCATCCTTTACAGTTTTAAATTTCATAATAGTGTGAGACTTTTTTGCCTAAAATAGGAAAACCCCACTTCATTAAATAATGAAAATTTAGTTCTGTGATAGTAATGAGTTATTTATTATAATTTTTTTTTAACACAATTGCCATCTCCTACCAAGGCAGGGTGACCCAAAAAAGAAGAAACCTAAATTTTCTTCTTTTTACATTTAGTAATTTACACAAGAGAAAGGGTTAATAGCCCCATGCTGTTGAAGATCTATAATAATATTTGTTGATATTTTGATGAATTGCTCGACATTTGTTAGTGTTCCCAATGTTTATGTCCTATCGTGTACATACATGTCTAGCAGAAATACTAACAAGCCTACATGTAGTGTTAAGAGAAGTGAAAGCTCATATCAAGAATAAAAGCACAACTGTGCTTGTAGCCACAGTAAGTGTAGCTATATTTTCCATTTTTTCTGTTATATATTGTTTGATTTTTTCTAAATGTAACTTATATATGTGTGTAGTAAGTATATTATGTTTACCTTGTACAGAATGGTCAAGGAAAGTAGATGTAACTTTTGTGACATTTTGCTGCAGATTTTTTTTTCATCCATTGTTTATGAAGTACATTGATTTGTTTAGTGTGTATTTGCCTTGTGCACATGTGGCCTCATATTTGTTTGGTACAAATTGGTCAAATGTTGATTGAGTTTTAGTTTTATTTTTTATCAATTTTTTTTAACATGTCAGCTGTTTCCCACCAAGGTAGGGTGACCCAAAAAGAAAGAAAAAACCCAAAAGAAAGAAAAACCTTTCATCATCATTCAACACTTTCACTGTCATTCATACATAATCACTGTCTTTGCAAAGGCGCTCAGATACGACAGTTTAGATGTCACTCCAAACAGCCAATATCCCAAACCCCTCCTTAAAAGTGCAGGCATTATACTTCCCACCTCCAGAACTCAAGTCCAGACAACCAGTTTCCCTAAATCCCCCACTAAATATTACCCTGCTCACACTCCAACAGCTCGTCAGGTCCCAAAAACCTTTCATCTCCATTCACTCCTATCTAACATGCTCACACATGCCTGCTGCATGTCTAGGTCCCTTGCACACAAAAACCCCTATAACATCCCCCCTCCCTCCATCCTTTCCTAAGACAGCCCTTTTCCCTCCTCCCCCCCACTTCAGATTTATACACCCTCCAACTCATTCTGTTTTGCTCCATCCTCTCTAAATAACCAAACCACTTCAGTAACCTCTTACCAATAATAATTATCTTGTCAGACACTAACATAACAGGCATGACAAGCATACATTACTTGACAACCTTCTCCACACTCTCAGCTATGGCAATACAGCCTCTCCTCACTTAACGCTGGAATTCCATTCCTAAGACCACGTCGGTCAATGAATTTGTCACTAAGCAAGGAGTATGTATTATATTGGTAGTGGGTTTGTGTCAGCCATCTTTGATATTGTTTTAATGTCACCTTTGCACCATTTATAACATTTTTAGTATATTTTTAAATGTTTATACAGTAGTGTTCTGTATATTGTAATAAACACAATAGAGGATATCAGCTCTAATATACGTTATCCAGGTGTGCATACTGGTCAGAGAGCCCGTCATAAGTCCGTGTTGTTGGTAAACGAGTACGTCGCTAAGTGAGAAGAGGCTATATACAGTTTCCTACTAGATTGCCTATTATGAAAGGTGATGCCTAAATCTACTCCAACCTGCTTGCCCACTATTATTACTACTCTTCTGCTGCTTCTATCACTACAACAGGCAAAAATTCCTCTCCTTCTTGACTCCCTTTATGTACCCATGTCCATGCATTATTATTTGTATTCATTTTACAAAGCTCCGTGTGGGATATAGCTGCAGTAAATGCCTTATTACTGCAGTTGCATGTGTCCATTTTCCTAACAGAAAAGGTTTATTTTTATACATTTCTTGGAGTATATATTTGAGATTTATTTTTATTTTATTTTTCTTGTTTTTTTGGATCATATATGGCAGTTGTTAATGGTATGAAAATAATCTAAATGAGATATTCTATTAAAAATATTATTGTATTTAGCCTTTAACTGCATCAAACGTACTGGTACACAAGTGATGAATGTGCACCTGACATACTAGTATGCAGGTGACAACTGTACATCTGATGTACTGATATGCAAGGATGACTGTCCCCCTGATGTACTAGTACAGACATTTTTCATGCATTCAAATAACTGTTCTTACTTTTATGTATGTCAATGCTTACAAAGAGGCCTGTGATACACCAGTTCTGTGTCTTAATGTCCATTTAATATTTAGCAGTCTCTTTGTCCATTTGTGTATGGCACCTGGAATATACCAGTAAATGCTTTATATTTAACTATGACAGGCAGATTTTTCAGCTGCATTAGGCTTCAAGAAGTACCTACCTTTTATAGACAGCTCCATAACATTGAAGAACTTCAGTTACTTTGACTCAGTATATTTAATAATTTCTTTAAATTTTTGTAAAAATTATAGTACAGTAATAAATACAGTCCTAGGTAGTAGGTTGGTAGACAGCAACCGCCGAGGGAGGTACAGTGGACCCTCAACCAATGAAGGCATCATCTAATGATAAAATCGACTAACGAAGAGTTTTAGCATAAAAATTTTGGCCCGACCAACGAAAAACTCGACTAACATCATTCGTCTCGAATGTGTCCACACGGCCTTGTGACCTTAGCTGTCCTGCCTTCAATTAGTGTGCCAATGTTTACGAGCAGGTGCGGTCGCTTTCATGCATACATTCGGTACTTTTTGTATTATTCCAGTGTTTTTAGTGCTTGTAACTGCTAAATAAGCCACCATGGACCCAAAGAAAGCTTCTAGTGCCAACCCTGTGGTAAAAACGGTGAGAATTACAATTGAAATGAAGGAGATAATCACAAAGTATGAAACTGGAGTGCATGTCTCTGTGCTGGCCAGGTTGTATAACAAACCCCAATCAACCATCGCTACTATCTTGGCCAATAGAAAGGCAGTCAAGGAAGCTGTTGTTGCAAAAGGTGCAAGTATGTTTTCGAAACACAGATCACAAGTACTCAAAGATGTTGAGAGACTGTTATTGGTGTGGATAAACAAAAAACAGATATCAGGAGATAGCATCTCTCAATCAATCATATGTGAAAAGGCAAGGCAATTGCATGATGATTTAATTAAAAAAAGGCCTGCAACTAGTCGTAATGTGAGTGAATTTAGAGCCAGCAAAGGTTGGTTTGAGAGATTTAAGAATCATAGTGGCATACACAGTGTGGTAAGGCATGGTGAGGCTGCCAGTTCGGACCAAAAAGCGGCTGAAAAATATGTGCAGGAATTCAAGGAGTAAATAGAGGCTGAAGGATTAAAACCCCAGCAAATGTTTAATTGTGACAAAACAGACCTGTTTTGGAAGAAAATGCCAAACAGGACCTACATTACACAGGAGGAAAAAGCACTCCCAGGACACAAGCCTATGAAGGACAGGGTTACTTTAATGTTGTGCAGTAATGCTAGTGGGGATTGCAGAGTGAAGCCTCTACTCGTGTATCACCCTGAAACTCCCAGTGTTCAAGAAAAACAATGTCGTCAAGGCTAATTTGTGTGTGATGTGGAGGGCAAACAGTAAGGTATGGGTCGCTAGGGACATTTTCTCTGATTGGTTTTTTCATGTGTTTGGCCCCACTGAAAAATTACCTACTGGAAAATAAATTGGACCTTAAGTGCCTCCTGGTATTAGACAACGCTCCTGCTCATCCTTCAGAGTTGCCAGAGCTAATTTTGAGGGACTTGAGTTCTATCAAAGTGAAATTCTTGCCTCCTAATACCACTCCTCTCCTCCAGCCCATGGACCAGCAGGTCATTTCAAATTTCAAAAAACTGTACACCAAAGCAATGTTTCAAAAGTGCTTTGAAGTGATCTCAGACACTCAATTGACCCTAAGAGACTTTTGGAAAGACCACTTTAGTATCCTCAATTGCATAAACCTTATAGGTAAGGCTTGGAAGGGAGTGACTAACAGGACCTTGAACTCTTCTTGGAGGAAATTGTGGCCAGAATGTGTAGAAGAGAGGGATTTTGAAGGGTTTGGGGCTAACTCTGAGAAGCTTATGCCAGCTGTGGAATCTGTTGTGGCACTGGGGAAGTCCATGAGGTTGGAGGTTAGTGGGGAGGATATGGAAGAGTTGGTGGAGGACGACGACAAAGAACTAGCCACTGATGAGCTGCAAGAGCATCTGCAACAGCAAGAGGACACAACTGAGGAAATTGCTTTAGAGGAGGGGAGAGAGAAATGGAGGAAGTTGCCTTCTTCAAAGATTAAGGAAATTTGTGCAAAGTGGGTTGATGTGCAAATCTTTATGGATGAAAATCACCCTGACACAGCTATTGCAAGCTGTGCTGGTGACTTTTACAATGACAATGTTGTGGCCCATTTTAGGAAAATCTTAAAGGAACGTGAGGTACAGAGCTCTATGGAAAGATTTTTGGTGCAACAGAGGTCCAGTGGCTCTCAAGTTGTTCCCAGTGGCATTAAAAAAAGAAGGGAAGTAAGGCCAGAAAAGGACTTGGTACCTAAAGTTCTTATGGCAGGGGATATCCCTTCCAGAAAATACTACACCTCCATCTACCCTCCTCCCATCTCATCACTCATCACTACATCTTCAATAAAGGTAAGTGTCACTTATTCTTCATTTAGTACAGTACGTGTATGTATTGTGCATGTATCCTTCTTTTTCTGTGTAGGAAAATGTATATTTCGTGTGAAAAATTTTTTTTTTTCGTACTTTTGGGTGTCTGGAACGGATTAATTGCATTTCCATTATTTCTTATGGGGAAAATTAATTCGACAAACGATAAATTCAACTAATGACAAGCTCTCTGGAATGGATTAATATTGTTGGTTGAAGGTCCACTGAACTACCATCCTGCCAAGTGAGTGTAAAATGAAAGCCTGTACAGTGGTACCTCGGGATACAAACAGCTCAAGACATTAGCAATTATGTAAGTGTATTTATGTAAGTGCTTTTGTAAGTGTATTTTTGGGGGTCTGAAACTGATTAATCTAATTTACATTGTTCCTTATGGGAACAAATTCATTCGGTATCAGCACTTCAACAGCCTTCTGGAACGAAATAATTTCATCTCCCAAGGTACCACTGTATTTGTTTTACATGATGGTAGGATTGCTGGTGTCTTTTTTCTGTCTCATAAACATGCAAGATTTCAGGTACGTCTTGCTACTTCTACTTACACTTAGGTCACACTACACATACATGTACAAGCATATATATGTACACACAACCCTCTTGGTTTTCTTTTATTTTCTTACTAGTTCTTGTTCTTGTTTATTTACTGTTATCTCCACGGGGAGATGGAACAGAATTCTTCCTCTGTAAGCCATGCGTGTCGAAAGAGGCGACTAAACTGCCAGGAGCAAGGGGCTAGTAACCCCTTCTCCTGTATACATGATTAAATTTAAAAAGAGAAACTTTTTTCTGTTTAGGTCACCCTGCCTTGGTGGGATATTGTCGGTTTATTAAAAAAAATACAGTACATAAAATTTACATGTTTTTGTTATCTATAGGTGAATAATTTTTAAGATAGATTTTAAGTACTACTCTTATTTGAAAAAAAAAATGGAAAATCAATTTGATTCAGTCACGTGGATCCTGAATAAGAAAGCTGCAAGAGCAATTCATGCATTGTGTAGCATGTATAGCTGTTGAACACCTTGTTATCCTTGACAAAAAAGGCTCCCCATGATTAAACCATTTGTAAGAAATGGTGGAGCTAATACAGTAAATGTATAAGGTAATGTATTCAAAACTGTATGTGATACTCATAAAGCACTAAATGACTCTTGTGATACTAGGATGCTAACATAATCAGGTGCAGTATTAATAAATTAACAAGGCAGGTTATTTCTTCCTTTTGGTACTATGTACTTTTAATATAAGTGGAATGTTTCTTAATTAATTTTTTGTCATTTTTGCATCAAAGTACTGCAGTACAGTACAGTATTTGATCAGGGAATCAAAATGTATTTTTCAAATGCCTTTTAATAAATATGAAGACTTGTGTAACTTTTAATACAACTCTTACAACACTTAGTCACTTGATTAACCTTCATTGTATAAATTCCTTTTATTCATAGTTTTGTCAAGAGTAAATGAGTCTATTCTCAAGTTATATATATGTACTGGCCATTTCCATGCTTATACCTGTGTATATTTTGTTTTCTGGAAATGTTTGGTGTAGGCTTGCTGTTTCTGGTAATGAGTCCTGTTCACACCAGCATCATGTACATCACTATAAAATAATGTATCCTCTGTTTTCATCTATATAGGCATAAGTAATACTGATTATACTTAAAAAGCTGCCTGTATGTGAGATAGTTTTCTTTTCTTATTTATATTCTATTTCAAATTATCTACAATGCTATAAGAAACAAAATAGATTTTTTGAAAAAAATGGAATTTGTATATCTCCCACAAGTTAGCAGACAGGATAGCTGACGGGTTGAAATAAAACTTTGCAAATTGGCATCTACTTATTCCAATAACAATCCCCTCTTCAAGGGGGGCTCCTTTGCACGGTGAAGAGGGTCTTGGTCTGAGGAATTAGACCTGGTCTTCTTCCTCAGACCGAACCTAATTACCCCCAATATCCCCTTCCCTATCCCATCCTCCCAATCTTCCCTTTTTTCTTTCCTCCCCCCCTCCCAACCTTCCCTTTTCCCTGTCCCATTTGTAGCCTCTGGGGTCCTCCCCTCTGCCATTATGGTTTGTAGGTAGGGGGAAGTGTGCTGGGGTTCATCCCACTCCATGGGGTCCCTCAGGAGTAGTGTAGTTTGCCATGGAATTGGGATCATCTGGAGGTGCCCTGCTCCCTTCCTGGATTTCCAGGAGGTAGGGCAGGGTGTCCTGCAAGTGACTGGTGTATCTCTGGAGGCTGCCTGTTGGTTATGGGAGGTGGCAGCTGAGGGAAGTATACTTTGTGGTGGGTGTCTGACTGGCCTCTCTTTTGTCCACCGAGGTGGCTCAGTGGATGTGAGGTTGCTATCCCGGAGTGCTGGTTTACTGATGTGAAGGGTAGGGTATAGCACGTTTTCCACACTGCATCTGCGCTGCTGGCGGTTATGAGGTCCTCAGGGATGAAGGGAGGAACTTTCAGCCCTTCTATGCCTTCTAGTCACTGTTCCTCTGCTGTCCCTTTCTTTTTCTTTTTTTTCTTAAAATAATAAGAAAGAAGTACCACCTTCATGGAGTTTTCATTCCATGATCCCCCTCCTCCTCCCAGACCCCTTTTTATTATCGAATCCTGTTCTGACCCAGCTTCATTATTGGACCATTCTCCAGACTTTTCCCATACCCCTGTACCTTCTGCTGGTGATGCTTTGTCACCTGCTCCAGGTGCTGAGGCTCCGCCCGTTTTTTCTAGTGCTTCTGTCCCTTGCACGTCTTTAACTGTGCGTCCGACTTCCCCACATACGCAGCGACAGTTTTTGGATCACCCACCTGCCTCGGTCGGGCTGCCTGTGGTCCTACGCCTAAACGTTCCAGACCCTTTGCTGACGACAGTCCTTCGATTTCTGCTCATTCCAACCAGAAATGACCTACATGACATCCACTTCCTTTACGCACCATGTTTACAAGTACACAGTGGACCAAATTCTTTTCCCTACAACCAACAACTCCAACTGATTATCTTTCAGACTGTAGTATTGGTAAAGCTCTTTTATGAAACTTTGGCCAAAATACATCCTTTCACGCTCTTCAGAGTGGTGCGTGCATCATTACAGTTCAGAATGCAGATCAGGCTCATGATCTTTCCCTTCTTACTCCTATTGATAATGTTCCTATCGCAGTTCACAAGCATGCTACTCTCAATTCTTACAGTGGTACAGCGGTCTTACCGCATACCATTGTGTAGTGTGATTTTCTGTCTTGTGGTGACGATATTTTAGGGCAATTAGCCCTTCATGACCTTCCGATTCTCAAAGTGGATACGTATGTCCTGCCTGCGGAGGTGCTTTCCCAATAAAACATTGCCTGCTTAACCTTTACCGTGAACTCCCCTCCCTCTTCAAGGGGGGCTCCTTGGCGTGGTGAAGAGGCTCTTGGTCTGAGGAATTCGACCTGTTGGTCTCCTTCCTCAGACTGAACCTAATTACCCCCCAATCCCCCTTCCCTATCCCATCCTCCCCTTTTTCCTTTCCTCCTCCCCACCCCTCCCTTTTGCCCTTCCTCTTTTTGGCCTTTGGGATTTTTCCCACAGGCGCGCTAGTTCCTGGGTAGGGGAAAGGGTACCGGGGTCCATCCCATTCTGTTGAGGTTCTTGGTGGTGGCGTAGTTTGCCGTGGAATCTGGATCGCCTGGGGATGCCCCGATCCCTCTCCAGTATCCCGGAAGGTGGCTTTGGGTGTCTTTCGGGCGACAGGTGTATCTCTGGAAGCCACCTTTCAGATTCCGGGGGTGGTGGCCGAAGGAGGTATGCTTTGTGGCAGATATCCGGCTGCCCTCTCTTTTGTCCACCGAGGTAGCTCGGCAGATGTGAGGTTGCTATCCTGGATTGCTAGTTTACTGGCATGAAGGGTAGGGTATGGCATGAGTTCCATGCTGCATCTGCACTACTTGCGGTGCTGAGGTCCTCTTGGGCACGGAGGGAGATTTCTGGCCCTTTCATTCCTCCTAGAAACTATCCCTCCCCGGTCCCCCCTTTTTTTATTCTTTTTTTCTATTTTTATTTTCTTTTCTTCTTTCTTTTTTTTTCTTAAAAACAAAAAGAAAGAAGTAACATAACCATGGAGAACCCAATCCATGAACCTGGTACCCCCGGGCCCCCTCTTGTTACCACACCCTGTTCTGACCTCGCCTCGTCTTTTAACCACTCTTTGGACACTCCTAAGGCCCCTGTACCTCTTGCTGGTGCTGTTTTGTCACCCGCTTCAGGTGCCGGGGTTTCGACTGACTCCTTCGATTTGTCTGACCTCCGCTCTCCTTTGACTATGCTTCCGGCCTCTCCCTCTATGGTGTGGCAGTTTTCGAATTCACCACCTCTTCGTAACCCACGCTGGCAATTTGATAAGGCAAATTGGGACCTTTACTCACAAGTAACTGTTTTTAGTGAGGTTCCTTCTTCGTGCTCCATTGATGAGCTTTTACACCTCTTCTCGTCCTCAGTTTTAACAGCAGCTTCTCATTCTATACCCCAAACCTTGAGCAGGCATTCTCAGAAATGCGTGCCTTGGTGGTCTCCTGCTTGTGCTTGTGCAGTACGTTTGAAACGCGCTGTGTGGGGCAGGTACCGGTACAATAGAACCACTGAGAGACTTCTTGATTTTAAGCAGAAGCATGCGATCAGTCGCCGTGTCATCCGTGACGCTAAACGCACTTGCTGGCGAGATTATGTCTCCACCATCACCTCTGCTTCCTCTGTGAGTGCAGTCTGGAAAAAAGTATGGAAACTGAGTGGTAAATATTCTCCTGACCCAGCTCCTGTTCTACGGGTTGCCGGTGTTGATATAGCAAACCCTCTAGATGTTGTCATTGAAATTGGCAATCATCTGGTCTGTATTTCTCTGGGGCTCCATCTCTGCCCCTCGTTTCTTTCCTCAAAGTCTGCCAGAGAGTTAGCACCCTTGGACTTTTCTTCTCTCAGAGAAGAACAGTATAATGTGCCTTTTACACTTCAGGAACTGGAGGCAACACTCTCAGCTTGCCGATCATCGACAGCTGGGCCCAACGACATTCATATTTGTATGTTACAACATATACATCAGTCAGCCCTTGCAGTCCTCTTATGCCTTTTCAATCTTATTTGTTCACAAGGAGTTCTTCTGCAGCTGTGGAAATCTGCCATTGTTCTCCCTTTCTACAAACCGGGTACTACGGGACATCGCTCTTACCAATGAAGTTTGCAAAGTGATGGAACGTCTGGTAAATAGACGTTTAATGTGGTATTTAGAGACACACGACATTCTCTCCACTCGTCAATATGGCTTTCGTAAGGGCCGTTCTACCATAGACCCCTTACTACGCTTGGATACGTATGTTCGTAATGCCTTTGCGAATAACCACTCAGTTATTGCCATATTTTTTGACCTTGAGAAGGCATATGACACAACTAGGAGGTATAATATTTTGGCCCAAGCCCACTCCTTAGGCCTCCGAGGCAATCTACCATCTTTCCTTAAGAACTTTTTAACTGACAGACATTTCTGTGTTCAAGTCAATGTGCTCTCCCTGGACTTTGTCCAAGCTGAAGGTGTTCCTCAGGGATGTGTTCTGAGCACAACACTTTTTCTTCTTGCTATAAATGATTTGGCCTCTAGTCTTCCATCAAATATTTGGTCATCACTCTATGTTGATGACTTCGCTATTGCCTGTGCAGGCACTGACTGTCACCTCATTACAGTTTCTCTCCAGCATGCGGTCGACCGTGTTTCCAATTGGGCCACCACACATAGGTTTAAATTTTCCAGCACCAAAACTCACCAAATTACTTTCACTAGATGCTCTGTCATCTCCGATCATCCTTTATACCTCTGTGGCTCCCGTATCCCTGAACGTGATACAGTCAGGTTTCTGGGCCTCCTCTTTGACCGTAGGTTATCCTGGAAATCTCACATTACCTCTCTGAAGGCAACTTGTCACAGCCGGCTGAACCTTCTTAAAACCCTTGCTCATCTTTCATGGGGAGCTGATCGTCGAACTCTCCTTTGCCTACATTCCACCCTCATTTTATCGAAACTTGATTATGGTGACCAGATCTATTCAGTGGCCTCTCCTGCTACTCTCTCTAGCCTTAACCCCATTCATCACCAAGGATTACGTTTATGCCTTGGTGCTTTTTGCTCTTCCCCTGTTGAGAGCCTCTATGCAGAAGCGAACGTTCCATCCTTATCCGATCGCCATGATGCCCATTGCCTTCGCTACTATGTACGCTCTCATGATCTCCACAATCCTTCCATTTATAGAATAGTCACTGATATTAATAGACTTTCTATATTTGTTCGCCGCCCCTGTTTACTCCGTCCCTTCTCTCTTCTCTTACATTCGCTCTTGTCTTCTCTTCAATTACCACCTTTCTATGTTCATGTAGCATCTCACTTTTCCCTACCCCCCTGGGAAGTTCCAGCTGTTCGAGTCTGTTCTTTCTCTCACCCTTGCTCGAAAGCCCAACTGCCTACGGTCGCTTCCTGCTCTCTTTTTCTTGACCACTTCCACTCTCATTCTCATGCCATTGCTGTGTACACAGATGGCTCTAAGTCTTCTGACGGCGTAGGATTCGCAGCAGTGTTTCCGGACAGCATCGTACGAGAGCATTTACTATCTTCGGCTAGTATTTTTACTGCTGAATTGTATGACATTCTTGCAGCACTTATCCATATTTCATCTATGCCTGTGTCATCATTTGTGGTTGTCTCAGACTCCCTTAGTGCTTTACAGGCTATACAGAAATTTGATACACCTCACCTCTTAGTCCTCCGTATCCAACTTTGGCTACGCCGCATCTTTACCAAGCATAAAGATATTGTTTTTTGTTGGGTCCCTGGTCATGTTGACATACAGGGCAATGAACAGGCAGACACTGCTGTGCGGTCAGCAGTACATGACCTACCAGTTTCATATAGAGGTATTCCATTTATGGACTATTTTGCTGCAATAGCTACCCACCTTCACACCCGTTGGCAACAACGTTGGTCTACTGTGCTCGGTAACAAACTTCAATCTATTAAACCGAGTATAGGTTACTGGCCGTCTTCTTGTCACCAGTGTCGAACTTGGGAGACTACTCTCTCCCGTCTTCGCATTGGCCATACTCGTCTTACTCATGGATATCTCATGGAGAGGCACCCTGCTCCTGTCTGTGAGAATTGTCAGGCTCCATTATCAGTCAGCCACATTCTGTTGGACTGCCCACTTTATCAACGAGCACGCAGAATTTACCTCCATCGTCATCTTCGCTCCGCTGCTCTCTCTTTACCTTCCCTTCTCGCTGATGGACCCACCTTTCATCCGGACTCTCTCATTGACTTTTTGACAACAACTGACTTACTTCACAAACTCTGATGCCTTCAGCCCTTTCTACCTCAGTCTCTTGCTACCCTCTACCCCCGCACTATCCCCTGCCCCGCTGTTTTCTGTAACCTACTGATCATCCATCCCCTCTTCTGCCGCCCAATACCCTCGCTTCTTTCCCTACCCTGCAGCGCTGTATAGCCCTTGTGGCTTAGCACTTCTTTTTGATTATAATAATAATAATAAGAGGCCTTCTCTTTGACCATAGGTTATCCTGGAAACCCCACGTTACCTCTCTAAAGGCAACTTGTCACAGCCGGCTGAACCTTCTTAAAACCCTTGCTCATCTTTCATGGGGAGCTGATCGTCAAACTCTCCTTCACCTACATTCAGCCCTCATTTTATCAAAACTTGATTGTGGTGACCAGATCTATTCTGCGGCCTCTCCTGCTACTCTCTCTAGCCTTAATCCATCATCAAGGATTACGTTTATGCCTTGGTGCTTTTCGCTCTTCCCCTGTTGAGAGCCTCTATGCAGAAGAGAATGTTCCATCCTTGTCTGATCGCCGTGATGCCCATTGCCTTCGCTACTATGTGCGCTCTCATGATCTCTGCAATCCTTCCATTTATAGAATGGTCACTGATATTAGTAGACATTCTTTATTTGTTCGCCGCCCCTGTTTGCTCCATCCATTCTCTCTTCGCCTACATTCACTTCTGTCTTCCCTTCAGTTACCACCTTTATATGTTCATGTAGCATCTCACTTTTCCCTACCCCCCTGGGAAGTTCCAGCTGTTCGGGTCTGTTCTTTCTCACTCCCTTGCTCAAAAGCCCAACTGCCTACGGTGGCTTCCCATTCTCTTTTTCTTGACCACTTCCACTCTCATTCTCATGCCATTGCTGTGCACACAGATGGCTCTAAATCTTCTGACGGCGTCGGATTCGCAGCAGTGTTTCCAGACAGCATTGTGCGAGGGCATTTACTATCTTTGGCTAGCATTTTTACTGCTGAATTGTATGCCATCCTTGCAGCACTTATTCGTATCGCATCTATGCCTGTGTCATCCTTTGTGGTTGTCTCAGACTCCCTTAGTGCTCTATAGGCTATACAGAAATTTGATACACCTCACCCTCTAGTTCTCAGTATCCAACTTTTGCTATGCCGTATCTCTACCAAGCATAAAGATATTGTTTTTTGTTGGGTCCCTGGTCATGTTGACGTACAGGGCAATGAACAGGCAGACACTGCTGCGCGGTTAGCAGTACATGACCTACCAATTTCATATAGAGGTGTTCCATTCATGGACTATTTTGCTGTAACAGCTACCCACCTTCACACCCATTGGCAACAACGTTGGTCTTCTCTGCTCAATAACAAACTTTGTTCTATTAAACCGAGTATAGGTTACTGGCTGTCTTCTTGTCACCAGTGTCGAGGTGGGGAGACTACTCTCTCCCGCCTTCGCATTGGCCATACTCGTCTTACTCGTGGATATCTCATGGAGGGGTGCCCTGCTCCTCTCTGTGAGAATTGTCAAGTTCCAGTATTGGTCAGCCACATTCTGTTAGACTGCCCACTTTATCAATGAGCACGCAGAATTTACCTCCAACATCATCTTCGCTCCGCTGCTCTCTCTTTACCTTTCCTTCTCGCTGATGGACCCACCTTTCATCCGGACTCTCTCATTGACTTTTTGACAACAACTGACTTACTCCATAAACTCTGATGATGATACTTTCAGCCCTTTCTACCTCAGTCTCTTGCTACCCTCTACCCCCGCACTATCCCCTGCCCCGCTGTTTTCTGTAACCTATTAATCATCCCTCCCCTCTTCTGCCGCCCAATACCCTCGCTTCTTTCCCTACCCTGCAGCGCTGTATAGTCCTTGTGGCTTAGCGCTTCTTTTTGATTATAATAATAATACCGTGAACTCCTGTCCTCCATTTATATTGCGGGACATCGCCTAGGGGTCCATAAAGTGGTCCCTACACCCCAACAGTGTTGAAATTGTTGGCCCTTCGGACTTCCTGCTAAATATTGCAGGTCTGCGACAGAATGCTCGGTCTGCAGTGCCATGGATCATGCCTATACATCTTCCAGTGTTCCTCCCACTTGTCTTAATTGCAATGAAACTTATCCTTCTTTTTCCCGCCGATGTCAGGTCTATCTTAACCTTTTCATTGTTGGTCCCATAATATTACGGCTTGAGAGCCAGTGTCGGTCCCATAATACTACGCCAAAATTCTAGCGGCTTCAAATCTAGTAGGAGAGAGCTGGTAGGCCTACATGTGAGAGAATGGGTTTGCGTGGTCGGTGTGCGCAGTAGGAAAAAATCGGGGAGCCAGTGGTGCATTGTGGGAACACCATTTCAGTATGCCTTATTTACCTTGATTCACAGTAAGAAATACCTTATTCCCCAGCGAACTGGGACTCTTCCCAAGTGACAGTTCTAACACAGATGGAAGTGTCAGTGAAGATAAATTTGATAAATTAGACACATGTGCAACTCTTGGGTATCTTTATTGAGGAAACGTTTCGCCACACAGTGGCTTCATCAGTCCATACGTAGGAGAAACTTGAAGAACAGGAGGAGAATGAGGTAATCAGTCCCTCAACCTTGAGTCGATGTGTTCAGTCCATCAATCTTGAAAAGAATACGGCATATCAGCGGAGAAGCAGCTTATAAACCATATGGCAGGAGAGGTTTATAAGCTGCTTCTCCGATGATATGCCGTATTCTTTTCAAGATTGATGGACTGAACACATCGACTCAAGGTTGAGGGACTGATTACCTCATTCTCCTCCTGTTCTTCAAGTTTCTCCTACGTATGGACTGATGAAGCCACTGTGTGGCGAAACGTTTCCTCAATAAAGATACCCAAGAGTTGCACATGTGTCTAATTTATCAACATGTCGGTTCTCTGAACCATTCATCTACGAAGATAAATTTCATGGTTTTGAGGAGTTTGTGACCAAAAGCAATGCCAAGGAAACCAGAAAGAAAGAAGAAAGGGAGGAAGGAAGGAAAGAAGGACGACCCAAATGACCATCAACCTAGGATAACCCAAAAAAAGTCAAGGTGACTTATTTCCATGTGGGTGGTGAGGAACACAGCATGCTTGTTAGGGAAGAAGGTGTGGGTAATGGGTGGTGGTGATTTTGTAATGCGTCATTGTTACACCAGCCACATCACTTTCAGCACCCACTACAAAGGCCAAACACAACCTTTCACTAACTGTAGCAGTTCTAGGAACATGTCCAGTGACTATATATGTGTATATATATTATAGAACAATAGTAATAAACAACTTTTTTTATTGTTGGTTTGTGTAAGCAGGCTTTGTAAACATTGTAATGATGATAATATTTGTGTGGTTATTGTGTTGTATACAATGAGTAGATATATATACATTACATATTATATTGGTCTCACAGGCCACAAAAGTTACTTAAAAATTAAAATATTAAAAAAATAAAAGAAAAATTACAATAAAAGTAAAAATAATATATTACCGAGTGAGCAGCAGTTGCCAATGTTGCCGTAAGTGGTCCCCTCAAGGAAGGTTCCTTGATGTTGGTGAGGGGCTCTTGATTTAGGGAATTGGATCTGTGTTCCAGTTCCCCAAATTAAGCCTGAATGCCTTCCACATCCCCCCCCCAGGCGCTGTATAATCCTCCGGGTTTAGCGCTTCCCCCTTGATTATAATAATAATAATGCCGTAAGTGGTTCACTTTCTGTCAATCTCACGCCTCTATATCTCCGTAAGTTCTGTTTGCAATTTTTTTGTTTAACACTCAAAAATAACGCCAGCATTTATCTTTATCTTCCCACCTTGCTGACTGCCCCCACCTTTAATTCAGACTTGACAGCAACCGATTTACTACACAAACTCTGATAATACTTCCTTTAGCATTTCTCACAGCCCTTTCTTCTCACACTATACCACTCACTTATTTATCCATACCTTGCCTATGCTATTTGTGCTTGGGGATCAACTGCAGCAACACACCTAAAGCCAATAATAACCCAACAAAAAGCTGCAGTAAGAATACTCACTAAATCCCATCCCTGGCAACACACCCCCCACTCTTCATAGACCTAAACTTACTCCCTGTTCAGTACATCCACACTTACTACTGTGCAATCTACATCTACAGGGCCTTAAACTCTAATATCAACCTTGACCTAAAACGCTTTCTTGATAGTTGTGACAGAACCCACAGGCATAACACCAGACACAAACATCTCTACGACATTCCCCGTGTCTGACTAAACCTTTACAAAAATTCAATGTATGTCAAAGGCCCTAAAATCTGGAATATCCTATCTGAGAACTCTAGAACTGCAGACACATTCATCACCTTCAAAACTACCATTAGAAAACATCTTATCTCCCTGATACACCCCGTCAACTAACTACACGAATACCACCTGGTGGTTCACACTTACACTCACTGACTCATTTGACCATAAACAGAAATATTAATCTCAATCTTAAAATAATGAATCCTGTGATACTCCAATACTGAAACTATGTACTGTGCCAAAACAAAAGCATTTACATTGCTAAACTCACAAACTAGTATTTAGTCACTTAGCCATAATACCAACTTACCTCATAATTTGTAATATTTTACAATTAAGAATAAAACTAAGTCTGCCCGAAATGCTTAACCATGCTAAGCGTTCTAGTGGTACACTCTGTAATCACTATTTTACTACATGTAAACCACACAATAACCAAATTTCTGTAAACTCAGCAATGTAATCCTTATAGAGAATAAACTTTGAATTTGAATTCTGTGTCTACTTCTGTTCTCTCCACCTTTACTACTCTATGATCCAGTACCCCTCAAGGAAGGTTCCTTGATGTTGGTGAGGGGCTCTTGATTTAGAGAATTGGATCTGTGCTCCAGTTCCCCGAATTAAGCCTGAATGCCTTCCACATCATCCCCTAGGCGCTGTATAATCCTCCAGGTTTAGCGCTTCCCCCTTGATTATAATAATAATAATATGATCCAGCAACACCCTCTGCCCTGCAGTGCTGTATGACCCTAGTGGGTTTAGCACTTGGTTTTGATTATAATTTTTATTGACCTAAGGAAAGCTTTTGATACAATAGACCACAGCATCCTACATCACAAACTTGATCATTACTGCATCGGAGGTCATGCACCTGTATGTCCGACTAAACCTTTACAAAAATTCAGTGTATGTCAAAGGCCCTAAAATCTGGAACACCCTACCTGAGAACTCTAGAACTGCAGACACATTCATCACCTTCAAAACTACCATCAGAAAACATCTCCCTGATACACCCTGCCAACTAATTACACGAATACCACCTGGTGGTTCACACTTACACTCACTCACCCATTTGACCATAAACAGAAATATCAATCTCAATCTTAAAATAATGAATCTTAACTAGTCATAAGTTGGCCTGTGATACTCCAATACTGAAACTATGTATAGTACCAAAACAAAAGCATTCACATTGCTAAACTCACAAACTAGTATTTAGTCACTTAGCCATAATACCAACTTACCTCATAATTTTGTAATATTTTATACTTAAGATTTAATCTAAGTCTGCCCGAAATGCCTAGCCATGCTAGGTGTTCTAGTGGTACACTCTGTAATTATTATTTTACTACATGTAAACCACACAATAACCAAATTCTGTAAACTCAGCATTGTAATCCTTATAGAGAATAAACTTTGAACTTTGAACTTCACATTCTCACCTTTTGTGCCTTTCTTCACACCATCCCAATATTTCACTCCTTATTAGTTTCCCAGTGCCTCCACATGTTGACTTTACTGGCCCTCCTGGTCCATAGACACCTGCAAAATGTTACTGTTACGCTCTATTAGCTGATCATGGCTTATTTACAGTGGAACATTCGTGGCCTCGGGTAATTGGGGTGAGCTTCAAGTGTTGCTCTCCCAGTTTTCCCATTTGTGTCTGTTTGCACAAAGCAAAATTGCACTCTGCTGTTTTCCATCCCGTCTCAAGCTATATCTTATTACATTCATCAAATCTCATCATACTGTGTGCCACAGTATACCATATTCTTGGATCCATGCTGCGCTGCATTTCACTGCAGCCCGCATCTATTTGGACAAGTGGTATACAGTCTGCTCTTCATATTTTTCTCCTTGGCCATTATCTATTCCAGATGTGGCAATTTCTGATTTCTTCCCTACCTCCTCCTCTCCTCTTATTAGATTTTAATGCTCATCATTTCCTCGAGATGGTCTCAATGTGACTTGTGGCAATCAGTTGGAGGCTCTTCTCACTTCTTTTCCCCTCCATGTTGTAAAAGCAGGTACTCCTACTCATTTCGATCCTCACACTCAAACTCTTTCTTGCATTGATATCTCAATTTGCTCCTCCTCAACTGCACTCAACTTTATCTGGTTTGTGCTCCCTGATTTACATGACAATGATCATTTTCCTATCATGCTTCTCATACGTATTCTCAACCTCCTCCCAGCCCACACTGGCAATTTGAACTGGCAAATTCTCTATAAAGATTACACCCCTCAAGGAAGGTTCCTTGATGTTGGTGAGGGGCTCTTGATTTAGGGAATTGGATCTGTGCTCCAGTTCCCCGAATTAGCCTGAATGCCTTCCACATACCCCCCCCCAGGTGCTGTATAATCCTCTGGGTTTAGCGCTTCCCCTTTGATTATAATAATAATAATAATATAAAGATTACAATGTTGAATTTACAGAATTTGGTTGTTGTGTGGTTTACATGTATTTAAATAATGATTACAGAGTGTACCACTAGAACGCCTAGCATGGCTAGGCATTTCGGGCAGACTTAGTTTAATTCTTTATTTTAAAATATTACAAATTATGAGGTAAGTTGGTATTATGGCTAAGTGACTAAATACTAGTTTGTGAGTTTAGCAATGTGAATGCTTTTGTTTTGGCACAGTACATAGTTTCAGTATTGGAGTATCATAGGATTCATTATTTTAAGATTGAGATTAATATTTCTGTTTATGGTCAAATGGGTGAGTGAGTGTAAGTGTGAACCACCAGGTGGTATTCGTGTAGTTAGTTGATGGGGTGTATCAGGGAGATAAGATGTTTTCTAATGGTAGTTTTGAAGGTGATGAATGTGTCTGCAGTTCTAGAGTTCTCAGGTAGGGTGTTCCAGATTTTAGGGCCTTTGACATACATTGAATTTTTGTAAAGGTTTAGTCGGACACGGGGAATGTCGTAGAGATGTTTGTGTCTGGTGTTATGCCTGTGGGTTCTGTCACAACTATCAAGAAAGCGTTTTAGGTCAAGGTTGATATTGGAGTTTAGGGCCATTTACTCACATCAAACTGTTTTTAGTGAAGAACCTTCTCCTATGCCCTCAACTGCTGAACTAGTACAACTACTTGTGTCCTTGGTTTTAACCACAGCCTCGAATACAATCCCTCAAACCTCAGGTAGGCCTTGTTGGTCTCCTACTTGTATTCATGCAGTGCATTTGAAATGTGCTGCATGGGGCCAATATTGTTACAATAGGACCACAGAGTGACTCCTTGATTTCAAGCAGGCGAGGGCGGTTGCCCGACGGGTCATCCAAGAAGTTAAATGCATTTGTTGGGAGGATTATATTTCTACCGCCACTTCGGCTTCCTTATGAGTGCGGTTTGGAAAAAAGTACAGAAACTGAGCCGCAAGCACTCTCCAGACCCAGCTCCCGGTCTTAGGGTTGCCGGTGTCAGCATTGCAAGCAATCTTGAAGTTGCCACAGAAATTAGAAATCACCTTGTCCATATATCTTGGGCTCCATCTATGCCTGTTTCTTTCCTCCATTTCTGCCAGAGAGCCTCTTCAAGGGGGGCTCCTTGGCGTGGTGAAGAGGCTCTTGGTCTGAGGAATTAGCCCTGTCGGTCTTCTTCCTCAGACCGAACCTAATTACCCCCCATTCTCCCCTCCCCTATCCCATCCTCCCCATCCTCCCCTTTTTCCATTCCTCCTCCTCCCCACCCCTCCCTTTTGCCCTTCCTCTTTTTGGCCTTTGGGATTTCTCCCACAGGCGCGCTAGTTCCTAGGTAGGGGAAAGGACACCGGGGTCCATCCCATTCCGTTGAGGTTCTTGGCGGTGGCGTAGTTTGCCATGGAATCTGGATTGCCTGGGGATGTCCCGATCCCTCTCCGGTATCCCGGAGTAGCTTTGGGTGTCTTTCGGGCGACGGGTGTATCTCTGGAAGCCACCTTTCGGATTCCGGGGGTGGTGGACGAAGGAGGTATGCTTTGTGGCGGATATCCGGCCGCCCTCTCTTTTGTCCACCGAGGTAGCTCGGCAGATGTGAGGTTGCTATCCCGGATTGCTGGTTTACTGGCATGAAGGGTAGGGTATGGCACAGGTTCCATGCTGCATCTGCGCTACTAGCGGTGCTGAGGTCCTCTTGGGCGCGGAGGGAGATTTCTGGCCCTTTCATTCTTCCTGGGAACTATTCCTCCCCGCTCCCCCCTTTTTTTTATTCTTTTTTTTATTTTTATTTTCTTTTCTTCTTTCTTTTTTTTTCTTAAAAACAAAAAGCAAAGGAGTAACCTAACCATGGCAGCCCTAGTCCATGAACCCACTACCCCCGGGCCCCTTCTTGATACCGCACCCCATTCTGACCCTGCCTTGTGTTTAGACCACTCTTCGGACACTCCTGATGCCCCTGTACCTCTTGCTGGTGCTGTTTCCTCACCCGCTTCAGGTACCGGGGCTTCGACTAACTCCTTTGATTTGTCTGAACTCCGCTCTCCTTTGACTATGCTTCCGGCTTCTCCCTCTACGGTACGGCAATTTTCGAATCGCCCGCCCATTTCACGCCGGACCAACTCCGGTCCTACTCCTAAATGCCAACGTCAGTCTCCTGATGATGCTCCTTCGTTACCTTCGCATTCTACTCGGAAAAGACTGACACGTCAAGCACTCCCTCTCCACGCTCAGTTTCGGACCACACAATGGACTAAATTCTTTACCTTAAGACCGACTTCTTCTTCTGCCTACCTTTCTGACCATAGTATTGGCAAAGCGCTCCTGCGTCATGGTAGAGATATTTCATTTCATGCTCTCAAGAGCGGTATGCGCATCGTCACTGTCCAGAATGCTACCCAAGCTCATGATCTTTCTCTCCTTTCGAATATCGATACTACTCCTATCACTATTGAAAAACATCTTTCTCTCAATTCTTGTAGTGGTACTGTCATTCTGCCCCATACCATAGTCCAACAGAATTTCCAGTCATGTGGCAATGACATTTTTGAACAGCTGGAACTCCAGGATCTCCCAATCCTCAAAGTAGACACTTATGTCCTTCCTGCCCGGGGGCGGAGACATTACCCTTGCAATGTGGCTCGTTTAACTTTTGACAGCCGAGAACTCCCGTCCTCTGTATATGTCACGGGACATTGGTTACAAGTTCGAAAGGTGATACCTACACCGCAACAATGTAGAAATTGCTGGCGTTTTGGTCATCCAGCAAAATATTGCAGATCTATGGCCGAATGCCCAGTCTGTGGTGCCGACGACCATTCTAATACATCTTGCAGTCAACCTCCATCTTGCCTTAATTGTAATGAAGCTCACCCTTCGTACTCCCGCCATTGTCAGGTCTACTTAAATGAACGTGAAATCCGTTGCCTCAAAGAGGCAGAAGGTCTCCCTTATGCTATGGCAGTTACTCATCTCCGCCTCCAAGGGAGACTACCCCGTGTTTCTTATTCTCGTGTTTCCAAACATCCCCCCACTTCTGGGGTCCCATCTTCTGCAGCCTCCTCTGTTGTTACCCCTCCCATAGCCACTACGGCATCTAATCCTTTTGCTGTCCTTGGCTCTGACGTCCCGACTACAACTCAGTCTGTTCTCACATCTTCGCGTCCTTCCTCACAAGCCCCAGTATCGACAAGACCTCGTACGACACCTAATACCAATCGCCCCTCTACTCAGAAGTCCAAAAAATCCACATTGCTCAAATCTTCTTTGCCCCTTCCTTCCCTTCTTCCACCTCCACACTTTACGTTTCCAGTCTCTGTACCTAGTTCTTCCCCTCTCTCTGGCTCTATTACAAGTGTGGAGATTCACCCTCCTCCTCGTACTATGCCTTCCACCCCCGTCCCCTCCCAAGTTTCTCCCTCTTCTGCCACCTCCCAGGTTTCTGCCTCTTCTGTCCCCCCCCACACTTCATCTCCAGTCCCTTACACTCTTCCCTCCCCCTCTACTTTGGTACAGTCCATTACTGTCCCAATCTTTACTCACCCTCCTCCTTCTATCTCCAATATGGTCTCCCATACATCTTTGAATTCAGAAACACTTGAAGCCATTTCAGAATATATTGCAGAGACTAAACCTTCAATGGACACTGATTCACTTCCTGTTCCTTCTCTTCCCTCTCCTCCATCTTCACAACCCCATTCTTCGCAATGCTCCGTTCCTTCGCTACTTGAACGTCTTCCAATGCCACCACACGACTTTTCTAACCCCTCTAGTCTGTAGGTGCTTTTACCTACAGATTCCTGGTATTTTCTTAATCGCCAATCATGGCCTATTTACAGTGGAATATCCGCGGCCTCAGGGGTAATCAGGGTGAGCTTCAGATGTTGTTTTCCAGGTTTTCCCCTGTTGGTGCTTGCTTACAAGAACCAAAATTACACTCGGCTGTTTTCCAACCTACCTCAGGCTATAATTTATTGTATTCTTCGGATCCTTTCTCAGATGGGACCTTTAATGAAAGTGCCCTTCTTCTACGCAATGATATTCTGTACTGTCAACTATTTGTCCATACCTCGCTGCATTACACTGCAGCCCGTATCCACTTGAATAAGTGGTTTACAATATGTTCTTTATATCTCTCTCCTTCTCGGGCATTTTCTATCCCAGACTTTGCCTTTCTTGTTTCATCCTTACCACCACCACTTCTGTTACTTGGTGATTTTAGTGCCCACCATTTCCTCTGGGGGGGGGTCTCATTGTGACTCACATGGCATCCAGTTGGAGGCTTTTCTCGCCTCTCACCCCCTCCATGTTTTAAATACGGGTACTCCCACCCATTTTGATCCTCGTACTCATACTCTCTCTTGCATCGATCTATCAGTCTGCTCTTCCTCCACTGCACTAGACTTCACCTGGTCTGTTCTACCAGACTTACATGACAGCGATCATTTTCCGATCATTCTTACTTCTCCTTCCTATTCACCACCTTTCCGTAGCCCTCGCTGGCAATTTGATCGGGCAAATTGGGATCTTTACTCACACCTCACTGCTTTTAGTGAGGTTCCTTCTTCATCCTCCATTGATGAGCTCCTACACATCTTCTCGACGTCAGTTTACACCGCAGCTTCTCATTCTATACCCCAAACCTCAGGCAGGCATTCTCAGAAGTGCGTGCCTTGGTGGTCTCCTGCTTGTGCTCGTGCAGTACGTTTGAAACGTGCTGCATGGGGCAGGTACCGGTACAATAGAACCACTGAGAGACTTCTTGATTTTAAGCAGAAGCGTGCGATCGCTCGCCGTGTCATCCGTGAAGCTAAACGCACTTGTTGGCGAGACTATGTTTCCACCATCACCTCTGCTTCTTCTATGAGTGCAGTCTGGAAAAAAGTGAGGAAATTGAGTGGTAAATACTCTCCTAACCCAGCTCCTGTTCTACGGGTTGCCGGTGTTGATGTAGCAAACCCTCTCGACGTTGCCATTGAACTTGGCACTCATCTGGTCCGTATTTCCCGAGGGCTCCATCTATGCCCCTCGTTTCTTTCCTCAAAGTCTGCCAGAGAGTTAGTACCCTTGGACTTTTCTTCTCTCAGAGAAGAACAGTATAATGTGCCTTTTACACTTCAAGAACTGGAGGCAACGCTCTCAGCTTGCCGATCATCGGCAGCTGGGCCTGACGACGTTCATATTCGTATGTTACAACATTTACATTGGTCAGCCCTTGTAGTCCTCTTACACCTCTTCAATCTTATTTGGGCACAAGGAGTTCTTCCCCAGCTGTGGAAATCTGCCATTGTTCTCCCTTTCCGCAAACCGGGTACTACAGGACATGATGCCTCCCACTATCGCCCCATCGCTCTTACTAGTGCAGTTTGCAAAGTGATGGAACGTCTCGTAAATCGACGTTTAATGTGGTATTTAGAGACACACAACAGTCTCCGCTAGTCAATATGGCTTTCGTAAGGGTCATTCTACCATAGACCCCTTACTACGCTTGGATACGTATGTTCGTAATTATTATTATTATTATAATCAAAAAGAAGCACTAAGCCACAAGGGCTATGTTCGTAATGCCTTTGCGAATAATCACTCAGTTATTGCCATATTTTTTGACCTTGAGAAGGCATATGACACAACTTGGAGGTATAATATTTTGGCCCAGGCCCATTCCTTAGGCCTCCGAGGCAATCTACCATCCTTCCTTAAGAACTTTTTAACTGACAGACATTTCCGTGTTTGAGTCAATAATGTTCTTTCCCCGGACTTCGTCCAAGCTGAAGGTGTCCCTCAGGGATGTGTTCTAAGCACAACACTTTTCCTCCTTGCTATAAATGATTTGGCCTCTGTTCTTCCACCCAATATTTGGTCATCACTCTATGTTGATGACTTCGCTATTGCTTGTGCAGGCGCTGACTGTCATATTATTGCAGTTTCTCTCCAGCATGCGGTCGACCGTGTTTCCACTTGGGCCACCACACATGGGTTTAAATTTTCAAGTACCAAAACTCACCAAATTACTTTCACTAGACGCTCTGTTATCCCCGATCATCCTTTGTATCTCTATGGCTCCCGTATCCCCGAACGTGATACAGTCAGGTTTCTAGGCCTTCTTTTTGACCGTCGGTTATCCTGGAAACCTCACATTACCTCTCTGAAGGCAACTTGTCACAGCCGGCTAAACCTTCTTAAAACCCTTGCTCATCTTTCCTGGGGAGCTGATCGTCGAACTCTGCTTCGCCTACATTCAGCCCTCGTTTTATCGAAACTCGATTATGGTGACCAGATTTATTCCGCAGCCTCTCCTGCTACTCTCTCTAGCCTTAACTCTATCCATCACCAAGGATTATGTTTGTGCCTTGGTGCTTTTCGCTCTTCCCCTGTTGAGAGCCTCTATACAGAAGCGAATGTTCCATCCTTGTCTGATCGCCGTGATGCCCATTGCCTTTGCTACTATGTACGCTCTCACGATCTACACAATCCTTCCATTTATAGAATGGTCACCGATATTAATAGACATTCTTTATTCGTTCGCCGCCCCTGTTTGCTCCGTTCCTTTTCTCTTCGCCTACATTCACTCTTGTCTTCCCTTCAGTTACCATCTTTATATGTTCATGTAGCATCTCACTTTTCCCTACCCCCCTGGGAAGTTCCAGCTGTTCAGGTCTGTTCTTTCTCACTCCCTTGCTCGAAAGCTCAACTGCCTACGGTGGCTTCCTGCTCTCTTTTTCTTGATCACTTCCACTCCCATTCTCATGCCACCGCTGTGTACACAGATGGCTCTAAGTCTTCAGACGGCGTCGGATTCGCAGCAGTGTTTCCGGACAGCGTCGTGCGGGGGCATTTACTATCTTCAGCTAGCATTTTTACTGCTGAACTGTATGCCATTCTTGCAGCACTTATTCGTATCGCATCTATGCCTGTGTCATCATTTGTAGTAGTCTCAGACTCCCTTAGTGCTCTACAGGCTATACGAAAATTTGATACATCTCATCCCCTAGTTCTCTGTATCCAACTTTGGCTACGCCGTATCTCTACCAAACATAAAGATATTGTTTTTTGTTGGGTCCCTGGTCATGTCGACGTACAGGGCAATGAACAGGCAGACACTGCTGCGAGGTCAGCAGTACATGACCTACCGATTTCCTATCGAGGTGTTCCATTTCTGGACTATTTTGCTGCAATAGCTACCCACCTTCGCACCCATTGGCAACAACGTTGGTCAACTCTGCTCGGTAACAAACTTCATTCTATTAAACCGAGCATAGGTTACTGGCCGTCTTCTTGTCATCAGTGCCGAGGTTGGGAGACCACTCTCTCCCGCCTTCGCATTGGCCACACTCATCTTACTCATGGGTATCTCATGGAGAGGCACCCTGTTCCTCTCTGTGAGCAGTGTCAAGTTCCAGTATCGATTAGCCACATTCTGTTAGACTGCCCTCTCTATCAACGAGCACGCAGAATTTACCTCCAACGTCGTCTTCGTTCTACTACTCTCTCTTTACCTTCCCTTCTTGCTGATGGACCCTCCTTTAATCCTGACTCTCTCATTGACTTCTTGACAACGACTGATTTACTCCACAAACTCTGATGACACTTTTCGCACTCCCCTCAGCCCTTTCTAGTTCAGTCTCTTGCTGCCCTTTACCCTTTCACCATCCACTACCCCGCTGTTATCCGTAACCTATTACTCATCCATCTCCCTTTTGCCACCTGATACCCTCGCTTCCTTCCTGCCCTGCAGCGCTGTATAGTCCTTGTGGCTTAGCGCTTCTTTTTGATTATAATAATAATCTGCCAGAGAGTTACTACATTTAGACTTTTTTCTAGCAGAGAGGAGTCTTTTAATGTGCCTCTTAATGCCTTTGGAGCTATAGTCAACACTTTCCACTTGCCAATCATTGGCAGCTGGGCCTGATGGCATTCATGTTCGAATGCTTCAGCATTTACATCCGTAAGCCCTCACAGTTCTCTTATGTCTTTTTAATTTTACCTGGTCGCAAGGTGTTCTTCCCCACCTGTTGGATTATTATTATTATAATCAAAAAGAAGCGCTAAGCCACAAGGTCCCACCTGTTGGAAAACTGCATTTGTTCTGCCTTTTTGTAAACCAGGCACTTCAGGCCATGATGCCTAACACTATTACATAGCTCTTACCAGTGCAGTTTGCAGGTTGATGGAATGCCTAGTACATATTATAATCAAAAAGAAGCGTTAAACTGCCTAGTAAACAGACATTTGGTGTGGTATTTAGAGACACACAACAGCTTCTCCACTAGTCAATTTGGCTTTTATATGGGTTGCTCCATTATTGACCCCTTACTCCACTTAGATACCTATGTTCATAATGCCTTTGCTAGTAACCACTCAGTTATCGCAGTCTTTTTTTGATCCTGAAAAGCAATATGACACTATACTTGGAGATATAACATCTGGTTGAAGCTCATTCCTTAGGCCTCCAAGGCAGTCTGCCACTTTTCCTTAAAAACTTCTTATTCCCCAGACTTTGTCCAAGCTGAAGGTGTCCTTCAGAAATGTGTCCTCACCACCATTCTTTTTCTACTTGCTATAAATGATCTGGCTTCTGTTCTCCCATCTAATATTTGGTCATCATTTTATGTTCCTGACTTTGTTATAGCTTGTGCAGGCATTGATTGTTGCCTAGTAACAGCCACTCTCCATAATGCTGTCAACCATGTTTCCCACTGGGCCACTACTCATCAGTTTAAATTTTCTGGTGCTAAAATGGACCAAATTACTTTCACCAGATGTTCTGTTGCCTCTGAACCTGTATAGCTGTTGTATCCCTGTACGTGATATGGTCAGACTTCTCGACCTTCTGTTTAATTGCTGACTATCCTGCAAACCTCACATTACCTCTCTGAAAGCAACTTCCCAGAGCCAGCTGAACCTACTTAAAACCCTCGCTCATCTTTCATGGGGGCAGATCGTCAAACTCTCCGACTGCACTCAGCCCTAATTTTATCAAAACTAGACTATGGTAACCAGATATATTACGGCCTCTCCTGCAACTCTTTCTAAACTTGATCCCATCCATCATCAGGGATTACATTTATGTCTAGGTGTTTTTTGCTTCTACCCTATTGAGAACCTACATGCAGAGGCAAATGTTCCATCCTTGAACAACTGACGTGATGCCCATTGCCTCCATTATTTTGTCTGCTCTCATGACCTCCACAATCCTTATGGACGTTAATTAAAGTCCATTCCATATTTATTCACCAACCATTTACTCCATCCCTTTTCTCTTCGTCTTTACTCGTTCTTGACTTCTCTTCAGTTGCCCCTTTATATGTTCATCTAGCATCTAACTTTTCTCTCTTTTCCCTTGGGAGGTTCCAACAGTTCAAATCTGTTCTTCGTCATTGCTGTGTGCAAAAACTTAAATACCTACAGTAGCTTCTCGCTCTCTTCTTCTTAACCACTTCCAGTCTCATTCTCATGCCGTTGCAGTTTACAATGATGGTCCTAAATCCTCTGATGGTGTTGGGCTTGCAGCAGTGTTCCAGAGAAGTGTTGTACGAGGTCATTTATTCATAGAGACATGATTGCAAACAAATCATACCTATGGTCAGAAAGTCATAAAACTCCAGCTGGCCCAGTGGATAATGCGTCGGTCTGGAGTTTTACGACTATCTGACTGCAGGTTCAAGTCCCACCCGTGGTATGTATGGTTTACTCGGCTACCATTTTCACAACTGAACTGTATTCAGTTCTCGTAGCAATTATGCATATTGCGTCCAGGCCTACTTCAACATTTGTGGTAGTATCAGACTCCTTTAGCGCTTTGCTAGTTCTTCGTATACAACTTTGGTTGCACCGCATTATTATTATATTATTATAATCAAAAAGAAGCGCTAAGCCACAAGGACTATAATTGCACCGCATTTCTAGGAAAAACAAAGAAATCCTTTTCTGCTGAGTCCCTTGTCATGTTGATATTCACGGCAACGAGCAGGTGGACTCTGCTGTACAGTCAGTGGTACATGACCTTCCAGTTTCATATAGAGATATTACATTCTCAGACTATTTTGCTGTAATCTCTAGCCATCTTCACAATCATTGGCAACAACATCTGTGAAGGTGGCTCTAACACCCTTACTTTACATTCCCTCCTAGCTGATGGCCCCCACCTTTGACACAAGACTCCCTCTGATTTTTTGACAGGAACATAATTATTATTATAATCAAAAAGAAGCGCTAAGCCACAAGGCCTATACAGCTTTGACAGGAACAGATTTACTACATAACCATTGATTATACTTTAGCACTCTTCACTGCCCTTACAAATTCTACCTCCCATATACTTTCCACCCTTGCTAGTTTCAGATCAAGCATATTACACAGCTCAGGCCCCCTTTCCTGCAGCGCTGTATGACTCAGGTGGGCTTAGCGCTTAGTTTTGATGATAATAATAATGCTCGATTACAGGCAAGTTCCTGTGGATGAAAAAGATTGAAGGATAAACCTTTGGGTGTACAGTACTTAACATATCTTTAGACTAATATATGTCGATGACCAGAACTTAAGAGTAAAATGAAGGTTGATTATTATTATTATAATCAAGGGGGAAGCGCTAAACCCGGAGGATTATGCAGTGCCTGGGGGGTATGTGGAAGGCATTCAGGCTTAATTCGGGGAACTGGAGCACAGATCCAATTCCCTAAGTCAAGAGCCCCTCACCAACATCAAGGAACCTTCCTTGAGGGGATCAGGGTCCAAATAAACTAATAAAAAATTCTCAGTCACAAAAAAATATGCACCCAGTACTGCTGATAAAAGTTAATTAGCCAATATCTTCTGTCTAGAAACCATACACTTCGTGTAATATATTAAAGTAATGTGTAGTGGCATTATTTTTATTATATTTAAGGGGAACCACTAAAGCCACATGGCTCATACAGCATCTGGGGAATAGGAGGCAATCAGGTTCAATCCAAAGGGAGACAAGTCCAATTCCTTTGAGCAAATGCCCCTCACCAGCATCAATGTACGTCCCTTGAGGGGACTGTATAGTGGCAGAAAGAGTTGCTATGAGGTTTGGAATAAAACTGTGTACCAGGCAGGTGGTGGCTGAGAATTTGAGGGGCATAAAAATGTTTTGCCCAGGCCAAGATTTCAGGAAAGAATTACACAGTACTATAGTTAAATATATGAAACTGACTTTCCTTCACTTCACTCAGAGATTTATTACATTCATGAGGGAGCAGGCAAGCCAGACTTGAGTCCTGGAGATGGGAAATACAGTGTCTGCACTCTGAAGGAGGGGTGTTCAGGGGGCCCCGAGCCATTTTTCCGCTCACGCTCAAAAAAATCGAAAAATTATGGAAATTGAGTTATTTATACCGAAAAATAGCTTAACTCTTTGGCAACACAATGGTACCAGAGTGAATGTTCTACGGCGTTTCTACAAGAAATTATAGTCATTTATATCAGGTATTTGACGGTGATATGGGTAGCGAGTCTGCTCACAGCCCATATATATTTTGGAATTTTTCCTTGTTTTTTATCTCTTTTTCTTGCATTATTCTTTCTAATATAATAACTGACTATTTGGCATCATAAAACAGTAGGCGGAGCTTATCCGTAGACTTTGAGCCTACCTGGCCTACCACCGCTCCGCTCATTATTATGCTTATATCAGCTTATATATCAACTCTACGGCTTATTTATCCATCAGAATTGATCTCATATGATATAATAAACACTATATTATTATTATTATAATCAAGGGGAAGCGCTAAACCTGGAGGATAATACAGCGCCTGGGGGGGATGTGGAAGGCATTCAGGCTTAATTCGGGGAACTGGAGCACAGATCCAATTCCCTAAATCAAGAGCCCCTCACCAACATCAAGAACCTTCCCTGAGGGGAATAAACACTATAAATAACATACAAACATGTTATATACTCTAGACTGAATAAAATAGGCCATTATATGGCGAGAGATTATCGGGAATATTTCGATATAAATGAGTTACTCCTCTCCATGTCGTCTTTGAGTAAGAGAAAACAGTGTTTTGAAGAGGATAACGGCACTAGAACATCAGTTTACTAAGAAATACACCCAAACAAATGCGATTTTCGCGATTTTTTTTTTTTTGAGACTGGGGGGGGATATCGCGGAAGTAACTTATTCACCTAATGTCACATATTCTTCCTTTATCACTTAATTAAATGGAATAATATTCACAGAAATTGTAAAATAATGATTTCTCTATTTTCTGGTGGAACATTTTGGGAAATATTCCAATTATTTTGGGATTTATGTGGGAGTAAAGGGCTGATATTTTGCAACATTCCAAGAACTAACAAACTTTATTTTTTTTGTGAAATAAAGATAAGATATTTAGAGGAAACTAATCCACCAGAAATTCGTACAAGCATTGTTCTCTTGGCACCAAGTGTCCAAACAACCTTACGTCGTCCCATATAGGAAAAAAGTTTGACACAAGGGCATTTTCAGTAAATCAGTCCTTTTTCAGTCTTTTCTCAGTTGTTGTTTGAGGAATATTTTTGATAAATATTTTCAAGAAAGAGTGAAAACACTTTGTCTTGTGCACCAAAACTGGAGGAAATCGGACGGTAAACAAAAAAGCTACATTTTTTAGAAACAGGGCCCCCTTCATGTTGCAGTTTTATAAACTGTAGCGTAAAGCACCCCTCTGGCAAGACAGTGATGGAATGAATGATGATGAAAGTTTTTCTTTTTCGGGTCACCCTGCCTTGGTGGGTATCGGCCGATGTGTTAATAAATAAATGTGGGATGTCTGAATGTGCGTGGATGTTGTGCAAATGATAAGAGAGAGATGATTGTGGGTGTTATGAATGAGAAGAAGCTGGATGTCCTGGCTTTAAGTGAAACAAAACTGAAGGGGGTGGGAGAGTTTCAATGGAGAGAAATAAATGGGATTAGGTCAGGGGTTTCAAATATAGTTAGAGCTAAAGGAGTAGCAATAATGTTGAAGGATAAGCTATGGCAGGAAAAGAGGGAGTATAAATGTATTAATTCAAGGATTATGTGGAGTAAAATAAAGGTTGGATGTGAAAAGTGGGTTATAGTAAGCATATATGCACCTGGAGAAGAGAGAAGTGTAGAGGAGAGAGAGAGATTTTGTGAATGCGTGGGGAGTTTTGAACCAAGTGTGACAGTACTTGTGGTTGGGTGTTTCAATGCTAAAGTGGGTAAAAATGTCATGGAGGGGAGCCTTTAATTGAGCTATGTGTAGAAAGAGGTTTGGTAATAAGTAATACATATTTTATGAAAAAGAGGATAAATAATATACAAGGTATGATATAGCACGTAATGAAAGTAGTTTGTTAGATTATGTATTCGTGGATAAAAGGTTGAAGGGTAGGCTCCAGGATGTACACGTTTATAGAGGGGCAACTAATATATCAGATCATTATTTAGAGTAAGAGGTAGATAGGACAAGAGGAAAATGGCAACAACAAGTAAGAAAGAGGTGAAAGTGTATAAACTAAGAGAGGAGGAAGTTTGGGGTTTGATGTAAGAAAATATTGGCAGAAAGGTGGGCTAGTGCAAGTATGAGTAGTGGGGGGGGGTTGAAGAGGGTTGGAATAGTTTTAAAAATGCAGTATTAAAATGTGGGGCAGAAGTTTGTGGTTATAGGAGGGTGGGGGCTGGAAGAAAGAGGAGTGATTGGTGGAATGATGAAGGGTGTGATAAAAGAGAAAAAGTTAGCTTATGAGAGGTTTTTACAAAGCAGAAGTGTTATAAGAGTAATGGAGTTATGGAGAGTAAAAGAAAGGTGAAGAGTGGTGAGAGAGTGCAAAAGGAGAGCAGATGATAGAGTGGGAGAGGCACTGTCAAGAAATTTTAATGAAAATAAGAAAAAATTTTGGAGCGAGTTAAACAAGTTAAGAAAGCTTAGGGAAAGTATGGAGTTGTCAGTTAAAAACAGAGTAGGGGAGTTAGTAGATGGGGAGAGGGAGGTATTAGGTAGATGCCGAGAATATTTTGAGGAACTTTTAAATGTTGAGGAAGAAAGCGAGGTGGTAATTTCATGCACTGGCCAGGGAAGTATACCATCTTTTAGGAGTGAAGAAGAGCAGAATGTAAGTGTGGGGGAGGTACGTGAGGCATTACGTAGAATGAAAGGGGGTAAAGCAGCTGGAACTGATGGGATCATGACAGAAATGTTAAAAGCAGGGGAAGATATAGTGTTCGAGCGGTTGGTACTTTTGTTTAATAAATGTATGAAAGAGGAGGAGGTACCAGGGATTGGCAGAGAGCATGTATAGTCCCTTTATATAAAGGGAAAGGGGACAAAAGAGATTATAAAAATTATAGAGGAATAAGTTTACTGAGTATACCAGGAAAAGTGTACGGTAGGGTTGTAATTGAAAGAATTAGAGGTAAGACAGAATGTGGGATTGCAGATGAGCAAGGAGGTTTCAGAGTGGGTAGGGGATGTGTAGATCAAGTGTTTACATTGAAGCATATATGTGAACAGTATTTAGATAAAGGTAGGGAAGTTTTTATTGCATTTATGGATTTAGAAAAGGCATATGATAGAGTGGATAGAGGAGCAATGTGGCAGATGTTGCAAGTATATGGAATAGGTGGTAAGTTACTAAATGCTGTAAAGAGTTTTTATGAGGATAGTGAGGCTCAGGTTAGGGTGTGTAGAAGAGAGGGAGACTACTTCCCCGTAAAAGTAGGTCTTAGACAGGGATGTGTAATGTCACCATGGTTGTTTAATATATTTATAGATGGGGTTGTAAAAGAAGTAAATGCTAGGGTGTTCGGGAGAGGGGTGGGATTAGATTATGGGGAATCGAATTCAAAATGGGAATTGACACAGTTACTTTTTGCTGATGATACTGTGCTTATGGGAGATTCTAAAGAAAAATTGCAAAGGTTAGTGGATGAGTTTGGGAATGTGTGTAAAGGTAGAAGGTTGAAAGTGAATATAGAAAAGAGTAAGGTGATGAGGGTATCAAATGATTTAGATAAAGAAAAATTGGATATCAAATTGGGGAGGAGTATGAAAGAAGTGAATGTTTTCAGATTTTTAGGAGTTGACGTGTCGGCGGATGGATTTATGAAGGATGAGGTTATTCATGGAATTGATGAGGGAAAAAAGGCGAGTGGTGCGTTGAGGTATATGTGGAGTCAAAAAACGTTATCTATGGAGGCAAAGAAGGGAATATATGAAAGTATAGTAGTACCAACACTCTTATATGGATGTGAAGCTTGGGTGGTAAATGCAGCAGCGAGGAGACGGTTGGAGGCAGTGGAGATGTCCTGTCTAAGGGCAATGTGTGGTGTAAATATTATGCAGAAAATTCGGAGTGTGGAAATTAGGAAAAGGCGTGGAGTTAATAAAAGTATTAGTCAGAGGGCAGAAGAGGGGTTGTTGAGGTGGTTTGGTCATTTAGAGAGAATGGATCAAAGTAGAATGACATGGCGGGGTAGGGGGTTGTCCTCGAAAAGGTTGGAGAGAGGGGGTAAAAGAGGTTTTGTGGGCGAGGGGCTTGGACTTGCAGCAAGCGTGCGTGAGCACGTTAGATAGGAGTGAATGGAGACGAATGGTACTTGGGGCCTGACGATCTGTTGGAGTGTGAGCAGGATAATATTTAGTGAAGGGATTCAGGGAAACCGGTTATTTTTATATAGTCGGACTTGAGTCCTGGAAATGGGAAGTACAATGCCTGCACTTTAAAGGAGGGGTTTGGGATATTGGCAGTTTAGAGGGATATGTTGTGTATCTTTATACGTATATGCTTCTAAACTGTTGTATTCTGAGCACCTCTGCAAAAACAGTGATAATGTGTGAGTGTGGTGAAAGTGTTGAATGATGAAAGTATTTTCTTTTTGGGGATTTTCTTGCTTTTTTTGGGTCACCCTGCCTCGGTGAGAGACGGCCGACTTGTTGAGAGAGAGAAAAAAAAAAAAAAAGATGGGGTTGTAAAAAGTAAATGCTTGGGTGTTCGAGAGAGGGGTGAGATTAAATTATGGGGAATCAAATACAAAATGGGAATTGACAGTTACTTTTTGCTGATTATACTGTGCTTATGGGAGATTCTAAAGAAAAATTGCAAAGGTTAGTGGACGAGTTTGGGAGTGTGTGTAAAGGTAGAAAGTTGAACGTGAATATAGAAAAGAGTAAGGTGATGAAGGTATCAAATTATTTAGATAAAGAAAAATTGGATATCAAATTGGGGAGGAGGAGTATGGAAGAAGTGAATGTTTTCAGATATTTGGGAGTTGACATGTCAGCTGATGGATTTATGAAGAATGAGGTTAATCACAGAATTGATGAAGTAAAAAAGGCGAGTGGTGCGTTGAGGTATATGTGGAGACAAAAAACGTTATCTATGGAGGCAAAGAAGGGAATGTATGAAAGTATAGTAGTACCAACTCTTATATGGGTGTGAATCTTGGGTTGTAAATGCTGCAGCTAGGAGGCAGTTGGAGGCAGTGGAGATGTCCTGTCTAAAGGCAATGTGTGGTGTAAATATTATGCATTAAATTCGGAGTGTGGAAATTAGGAGAAGGTGTGGAGTTAATAAAAGTATCAGTCAGAGGGCTGAAAAGGGGTTGTTGATGTGGTTTGGTCATTTAGAGAGAATGGATCAAAGTAGAATGTCATGGAGAGCGTATAAATCTGTAGGGGAAGGAAGGCGGGGTAGGGGTCGTCCTTGAAAAGGCTGGAGAGAGGGGGTAAAGGAGGTTTTGTGGGCGAGGGGCTTAGATTTCCAGCAAGTGTGCGTGAGCGTGTTAGATAGGATTGAATGGAGACAAATGGTATTTGGGACCTGACGAGCTGTTGGAGTGTGAGCAGGGTAATATTTAGTGAAGAGATTCAGGGAAACCGGTTATTTTTATAGTGACTTCAGTCCTGGAAATGGGAAGTACAATGCTTGCACTTTAGAGGAGGGGTTTGTGATATTGGCAGTTTGGAGGGAAATGTTGTGTATCTTTATACGTATATGCTTCTAAACTATTGTATTCTGAGCACCTCTGCAAAAACAGTGAGGTGAAAGCATTGAAAGATGATGAAAGTATTTTCTTTTGGGGGATTTTCTTTCCTTTTGGGTCACGCTGCCTCGGTGGGAAACGGCAAACCTAATAAAAAAAATACAGTATATACACACACACACACACACACACACACACACACACACGCGCATGCGCACACATACACACCCACCTGGGTTTTCTTCTATTTTCATAATAGTTCTTGTTCTTTATTTCCTATCTCCAAGGGGAAGTGGAAAAGAATTTCTCCGCAAGCCATGAGTGTTCTAAAAGGCAACAAATGCCAGGAGCAAGGGGCCAGTAACCCCTTCTCTTGTATACATTACTAAATTTAAAAAGAGAAACCTTTGTTTTTCTTCTTTTAGGTCACCCTGCCTTGGTGGGATATGGCCGGTTTGTTGAAAAACAAATACAGTGGTACCTTGGGTTATGAACTTAATTCGTTCCAGAAGACTGAGTGCCAATACTGAACGAATTAGTTCCCATAAGGAATAATGTAAATTAGATTAATCCGTTTCAGACCCCCAAAATTACACTTACAAAAATACACTTACATAATTGTTCGAGTTGGGAGCTGTTCATATGCCAAGGTACCACTGTAATAATAATTTAGGAGGGGTAGAGTGTTGACATTTGAGCATACAAGTGAACAATATTTAGATAATGGTAAGAAAGTTTTCATTGCATTTATGGATTTAGAAAAGGCAAATGATAGGGTGGATAGGGCAGCAATGTGGAATATGTTGCAAATGTATAGAATAGGTGGAAAGTTACTGAATCCTGTTAAGAGTATTTATGAGGATAGTTCAGGTATACATGTATAGGAGAGAAATTATTTTCCAGTGAAAGTAGGCCTTAGACAGGGGTGCATGATGTCACCATGGTTGTTTAACATATTTATAGATGGGGTTGTAAAAGAAGAGAATGCTAGTGTGTTAGGAAGAAGTGGGACTAAAATGTATAAAATCTTAATACAAAGTGGGAGTTGTCACAGTTGCTTTTTGCTTATGACACTGTGCTTTTGGGAGATTCTAAAGAAAAGGTGCAAAGGTTAGTGGATGAGTATGTAAAATGAAATTAAAAATGAACAAAGGAAAAAGCAAGGTGATGAGTAACAAAAAAATTTAGATAATGAAAGACTGGATATCAGACTGGAAGGAGGGAGCATGGAGGAAGTGAATTTGTTCAGATATTTCGGAGTGGACTTTTTGGCTGATGGGTCTATGAAAGACGAGATGAACTACAGAATTTATGAAGGATAAAAAGGTGGGTGGTACACTGAGGCATTTGTGGAGACAAAGAATGTTATCCATGGAGATAGAGAGTACAGTAATACCTACACACTTATTTGGGTGTGAAGAATGGGTTGTGATGTTGCAACAAAGAGAAGGCTGGAGGCAATGGATACGTCATGTCTGAAGGCAACGTGTACTGCAAATGTTATGCCAAGAATTCATAGTCTGGAGATTAGGAGGTACAGTATTAAAAAGTATTATCCAGAGAGCTGAGGGGTTGTTGAGGTAGTTTGGACATTTGGAGAGGATGGAGCAAAATAGAATGACTTGGAGTATGTATAAATCTGAAGTGGAGTAAGGGTTGCCCTAGTAAAGGATGGAGGGGATAAAAGTGGTTTTGTATACAAAGGGCTTGGACATCCAGCAGGTGTATGTGAGCATCTTAGATACCTTTACCTTTGATATACCTTTGATGAGTTTCGAGTGTCTCGCTACTCTCAGATAAGAGTGAGAGGCATGGTTTTTATGACGATGTGCTGTTGGAGTGTGGACACGGTAACATTTATAATGGGATTCAAGGAAACCAGTTAGCCAGACTTAGAGTCCTGATCCTGAAAAAGGGATGGGGATATTTGCACCTTGGAGGGGCATCTGGCAAGACAGTGATTAGTGTGAGTGATGACGGAATTTCTTCTTTTTCAGGTCACGATGTCTCGGTGGGAGACGAATATTTAAAAAATAATAAAAGTTATGCCTAGAGCATCTACCTTCAAAAATATCTATTCATCTCAAAGAATATTTATGAGACTCAGTTAACAGTCATTTCCTCTTTCTAAACCATATTTACTTTTATCTTTCTGTTCTCTTAAATTTTACTTTCTATTCCATAGCCTCTTCACCCGTTACCCGCTAATCTAGTTTTATATTCCAATCGTCTGTGCTAAAAACAAATTTACTTTTATTTTTGGGCAAGGTTCAATTATAAATTTATCTTATAATGAACTGCATAAGACTTCTGAATATATTAGAGATTTTCTCAATTCCAATTTGTAAAAGTAATGAAAGTAGTTTATTAGATTATGTATTGGTGGATGAAAGGTTGATGGGTAGGCTCCAGGACGTACATGTTTATAGAGGGGCAACTGATATATCGGATCATTATTTAGTTGTAGCTACAGTTAGTGTAAGAGGTAGATGGGAAAAGAGGAAGGTGGCAACAACAAGTAAGAGGGAGGTGAAAGTGTATAAATTAAGGGAGGAGGAAGTTCGGGTGAGATATAAGCGACTATTGGCAGAAAGGTGGGCTAGTGCAAAGATGAGTAGTGGGGGGGTTGAAGAGGGTTGGAATAGTTTTAAAAATGCAGTATTAGAATGTGGGGCAGAAGTTTGTGGTTATAGGAGGGTGGGTGCAGGAGGAAAGAGGAGTGATTGGTGGAATGATGAAGTAAAGGGTGTGATAAAAGAGAAAAAGGTAGCTTATGAGAGGTTTTTACAAAGCAGAAGTGTTATAAGAAGAGCAGAGTATATGGAGAGTAAAAGAAAGGTAAAGAGAGTGGTGAGAGAGTGCAAAAGGAGAGCAGATGATAGAGTGGGAGAGGCACTGTCAAGAAATTTTAATGAAAATAAGAAAAAATTTTGGAGTGAGTTAAACAAGTTAAGAAAGCATAGGGAAAATATGGATTTGTCAGTTAAAAACAGAGTAGGGGAGTTATTAGATGGGGAGATGGAGGTATTGGGTAGATGGCGAGAATATTTTCAGGAACTTTTAAATGTTAAGGAAGAAACAGAGGCAGTAATTTCATGAACTGGTCAGGGAGGTATACCATCTTTTAGGAGTGAAGAAGAGCACAATGTAAGTGTGGGGGAGGTACGTGAGGCATTACGTAAAATGAAAGGGGGTAAAGCAGCTGGAACTGATGGGATCATGACAGAAATGTTAAAAGCAGGGGGGGATATAGTGTTGGAGTGGTTGGTACTTTTGTTTAATAAATGTATGAAAGAGGGGAAGGTACCTAGGGATTGGAGGACAGCATGTATAGTCCCTTTATATAAAGGGAAAGGGGACAAAAGAGACTGTAAAAATTATAGAGGAATAAGCTTACTGAGTATACCAGGAAAAGTGTACGGTAGGGTTATAATTGAAAGAATTAGAGGCAAGACAGAATGTAGGATTGCGGATGAGCAAGGAGGTTTCAGAGTGGGTAGGGGATGTGTAGATCAGGTGTTTACATTGAAGCATATATGTGAACAGTATTTAGATAAAGATAGGGAAGTTTTTATTGCATTTATGGATTTAGAAAAGGCATATGATAGAGTGGATAGAGGAGCAATGTGGCAGATGTTGCAAGTATATGGAATAGGTGGTAAGTTATTAAATGCTGTAAAGAGTTTTTATGAGGATAGTGAGGCTCAGGTTAGGGTGTGTAGAAGAGAGGGAGACTACTTCCCGGTAAAAGTAGGTCTTAGACAGGGATGTGTAATGTCATCATGGTTGTTTAATATATTTATAGATGGGGTTGTAAAGGAAGTAAATGCTAGGGTGTTCGGGAGAGGGGTGGGATTAAATTTTGGGGAATCAAATTCAAAATGGGAATTGACACAGTTACTTTTTGCTGATGATACTGTGCTTATGGGAGATTCTAAAGAAAAATTGCAAAGGTTAGTGGATGAGTTTGGGAATGTGTGTAAAGGTAGAAAGTTGAAAGTGAACATAGAAAAGAGTAAGGTGATGAGGGTGTCAAATGATTTAGATAAAGAAAAATTGGATATCAAATTGGGGAGGAGGAGTATGGAAGAAGTGAATGTTTTCAGATACTTGGGAGTTGACGTGTCGGCGGATGGATTTATGAAGGATGAGGTTAATCATAGAATTGATGAGGGAAAAAAGGTGAGTGGTGCGTTGAGGTATATGTGGAGTCAAAAAACGTTATCTATGGAGGCAAAGAAGGGAATGTATGAAAGTATAGTAGTACCAACACTCTTATATGGGTGTGAAGCTTGGGTGGTAAATGCAGCAGCGAGGAGACGGTTAGAGGCAGTGGAGATGTCCTGTTTAAGGGCAATGTGTGATGTAAATATTATGCAGAAAATTCGGAGTGTGGAAATTAGGAGAAGGTGTGGAGTTAATAAAAGTATTAGTCAGAGGGCAGAAGAGGGGTTGTTGAGGTGGTTTGGTCATTTAGAGAGAATGGATCAAAGTAGAATGACATGGAAAGCATATAAATCTATAGGGGAAGGAAGGCGGGGTAGGGGTCGTCCTCGAAAGGGTTGGAGAGAGGGGGTAAAGGAGGTTTTGTGGGCAAGGGGCTTGGACTTCCAGCAAGCGTGCGTGAGCGTGTTAGATAGGAGTGAATGGAGACGAATGGTACTTGGGACCTGATGATCTGTTGGAGTGTGAGCAGGGTAATATTTAGTGAAGGGATTCAGGGAAACCGGTTATTTTCATATAGTCGGACTTGAGTCCTGGAAATGGGAAGTACAATGCCTGCACTTTAAAGGAGGGGTTTGGGATATTGGCAGTTTGGAGGGATATGTTGTGTATCTTTATATGTGTATGCTTCTAGACTGTTGTATTCTGAGCACCTCTGCAAAAACAATGATAATGTGCGAGTGTGGTGAAAGTGTTGAATGATGATGAAAGTATTTTCTTTTTGGGGATTTTCTTTCTTTTTTTTTTGGGTCACCCTGCCTCGGTGGGAGACGGCCGACTTGTTGAGAAAAAAAAAAAACAAAAAAAAAAAAAAAATGTTGTATTAAATGGAGGAAAGAATAAAATGTCTTTTATAAGTGGATATACAATAAGTTTGTGAAAAGTTAAGCTACAACAAGTCTTAGGAAAAAATCAAGGATCATCATCAGTTAACATAAAGTGGAAATGTTCTAAACATATGTTGCAAAAACGTACTAAAACTTTATTTCAGTCACAGGAACTCTTCGTGCATTTATATTGAAAGTCAACGAATATACACATTTCCTTTTATTTATGGAAAAATATTACAAATGAAAATTGGAACATTCACATTTGTTATAAATCTTTGTTCAGTCATCAATATTTACTGAACTCCTCAGTACAGGATATCTATATGACTGCTTTCCCCAAAACATTGTTTAAAATAGTTTTTAATAGAACTAACATCTTTGTATTTATGTACAATATACAAAATCCAAAATTAATTAGCAAAGTAAGAGAATGTTTTCTTCATTAATACACCTGCACACACCTACACACACACACACACACACACACACACACACACACACACACACACACACACACACACACACACACACACACACACACACACACACACACACACACACACACACACACACACACACACACACACACACATGTGAAGTTGATGAGAAGAGTTCAGTCGATCGAAGACCAGGCAGAACTACAAAGGGATCTGGATAGGCTGCAGACCTGGTCCAGCAACTGGCTCCTGGAGTTCAATCACACCAAGTGCAAAGTCATGAGGATTGGGGAAGGGCAAAGAAGACCGCAGACGGAGTACAGTCTAGGGGGCCAGAGACTACAAACATCACTCAAGGAAAAAGATCTTGGGGTGAGTATAACACCAGGCACATCTCCTGAAGCGCACATCAACCAAATAACTGCTGCAGCATATGGGCGCCTAGCAAACCTCAGAACAGCATTCCGACATCTTAATAAGGAATCGTTCAGGACCCTGTACACTGTGTACGTTAGGCCCATATTGGAGTATGCGGCACCAGTTTGGAACCCACACCTAGCCAAGCATGTAAAGAAACTAGAGAAAGTGCAAAGGTTTGCAACAAGACTAGTCCCAGAGTTAAGAGGTATGTCCTATGATGAGAGGTTAAGGGAAATCAACCTGACGACACTGGAGGACAGGAGAGATAGGAGGGACATGATAACGACTTACAAAATACTGAGAGGAATTGACAAGGTGGACAAAGACAGGATGTTCCAGAGATGGGACACAGCAACACGGGGACACAGTTGGAAGCTGAAGACACAGATGAACCAAAGGGATGTTAGGAAGTATTTCTTCAGCCACAGAGTAGTCAGGAAGTGGAATAATTTGGGAAACGATGTAGTGGAGGCAGGATCCATACATAGCTTTAAGCAGAGGTACGATAAAGCTCATGGTTCAGGGAGAGTGACCTAGTAGCGACCAGTGAAGAGGCGGGGCCAGGAGCTTGGACTCGACCCCTGCAACCTCAACTAGTTGAGTCAACTAGGTGAGTACACACACACACACACACACAGACCACAGACCACACACACACACACACACACACACACACACACACACACACACACACACACACACACACACACACTTGAAAGCATCACGAAAGCTATAGGAGAAGACGACATGACCCAGCTGGAAAATTTTCGGAGAATAGGGGGATTTGTAAAAAAAAGAACCCGGCCAGTGAAAGTGACCTTCAAGGCAGAATCGACTCGGAACAGGATCCTGCAGGAAAAAGCACGATTAAGGGACATGCCGGCATACAGGAAGGCGTATCTCGACCACGACAGAACACAAGCAGAAAGGCAGAAACAGAGAGAGATGGTACAAAGGCGAAAGGAGGAAACAGAGGGGATGGAGAAGACAGACAGGAGATCCCAGACACAGGAAGATCAAATACAGCCTCCCTCACAACTTTCTATAGAAGCCTCCCAACCAGGTCAACCCCAGTGCAACCAAACACTCTAAACCAAAACACCCATGCTACATCCAATGCCCCCACCCACTGCATTACAAACTCCACCCCCACAGCAACCACCCATAGTTCCTTATCAGGTCTCCCACTTCCCCAACCCCAATACACCTCCCAGACCACAATCTTAGAAAAGAAGTTGAAGGTGTGGTATACAAATGCAGATGGAATAACAAATAAGTATGAGGAGTGGCACGAAAGAATCAAGGAGACATCCCCAGACATAATAGCACTCACAGAAACAAAACTCACCAGAATAACAGATTCAATTTTTCCATCCGGATATCAAATCCTCAGGAAAGACAGAGGGAGGAGAGGGGGAGGAGGAGTTGCACTGCTCATTAACCCTTTGAGGGTTTCGGACGTACTAGTACGTCTTACACGCAGGGGTTTTTGACGTACTAGTACTCATAAATTCTAGCGCCGTCAAATCTCGCGGGAAAAGGCTGGTAGGCCTCCATATGAAAGAATGGGTCTATGTGGTCAGTGTGCACAGTATAAAAGAAATCCTGCAGCACACAGTGCATAATGAGAAAAAAAAAACTTTCACCATTTTTTTGGCATAAAACAGCGACTTTGCACTGTATTTTCGTAGGGTATTTATTGGTGTATTCTAGTTTTCTTGGTCTCATTTTATAGAATGGAATACATATAACAGAAATTGAGATGATTTTCACTGGTTTTACAATGAAAAGTACCTTGAAATTGAGCTCAAAGTAGCAGAAATGTTTGATTTTTACCAAAGTTCAAAAGTAAACAAATCATGCCAAGCGTCCAATACACGTCAATTGGCGAGTCTAACATTCTTTTGCAAGTGCGCCAATATGATTTATACCATTTTTTACACTAATGCAGTAGTCTGCATAACAGTAAATCTTCTATTTTTCGTGAGAATAAAAATTCAAAGTGGAAAGCAAAAGACTGTAAGAGGGGCCTTGAGACGTGACTAATGAACAGAAGAAATGTCATTTTAGTGCCAGGAATGTATTTCTTGTTTGTTCTGGACCCTATTCGGAAATTGGCATTTTTTGAAATTTGTGTGAAATTGGCAAAATTGCTAAATTCTGACCACTGTATTGGATAGTTGAAAATGGTAAATGGGTGGTTTCTTGCACTCATTCAATAGAAAAAATGTAGTTCTAGCGAAATATTCATGTTTTTTGTCGACTAGTACAGAGGAATTGGCCGAAAATGGGGCTCAAATTGGGCAAAATCGCCGATACCGCTAACTTCGCAAGAGCATAATTCCGTAAGTTTTCCATCAAATCTCATAATTTTGGTGTCATTATGATCGGGAAAAGATTCTCTATCTTTTCATAAGAAAAAATTATTTTTTTTTTTTTTAAATTTGGCCGACCCTGAGAACGAGTTTCTGAGAGGGCCTGTCGACCCTCAAAGGGTTAAAAACCAGTGGGGGTTTGAGAAAATGGAAGGAATGGATGGCACAGGCGAAAGGGACTACTTAGAAGGAACAATCCAGTCTGAGGGACATAAGGTGATAATTGCAGTAATGTACAACCCACCACAGAACTGCAGGAGGCCAAGAGAAGAATACGATGAGAGCAACAGAGCAATGGTCGACACACTAGCTGAGGTGGCCAGGAGAGCACACATGGGGGGAGCAAAGTTACTAGTTATGGGTGATTTCAATCACAAGGAGATTGACTGGGAAGACCTGGAGCCCCATGGGGGTCCCGAAACATGGAGAGCCAAGATGATGGATGTGGTACTGGAAAACCTCATGCATCAACATGTTAGAGACACTACCAGAGAGAGAGAGGAGAGGATGAACCAGCAAGACTGGACCTTGTATTCACCTTGAGTAGTTCTGACATCGATGATATCATGTATGAAAGGCCCCTGGGAGCTAGTGATCATGTGGTTCTGTGCTTCGACTACATAGTTGAGCTCCAGGTGGAGAGAGCAGCAGGAATAGGGTGGGAAAAACCAAACTACAAAAGGGGGAACTACTCAGGCTTGAGGAACTTCTTTCAAGACATTCAGTGGGAGAGGGAACTGACAGGAAAACCAGTACAAGAAATGATGGACTATGTGGCAACAAAATGCAAGGAGGCAGAGGAGAGGTTTGTTCCAAAGGGAAACAGAAATAATGGGAAGAACAGAATGAGTCCTTGGTTCACCCAAAGGTGTAGGGAGGCAAAAACTAGGTGTACTAGAGAATGGAAAAGGTACAGAAGACAGAGAACTCAGGAAAATAGAGATTAGCCGAAGAGCCAGAAACGAATATGCACAGATAAGAAGGGAGGCTCAGCGGCAATACGAAAATGACATAGCATCGAAAGTCAAGACTGACCCGAAGCTGTTGTACAGCCACATCAGGAGGAAAACAACAGTCAAGGACCAGGTAATCAGACTGAGGAAGGGTGATGGAGAATTCACAAGAAACGACCGGGAGGTATGTCAGGAGCTCAACACAAGATTTAAAGGAGTATTTATAGTGCAAACCAGTAGGACTCCAGGAAATCAGAGCAGGGGGGTGCACCAGCAAGTGCTGGATGAGGTACATATAACCAAGGAGGAGGTGAAGAAGCTGCTATGCAAACTTGACACCTCAAAGGTGGTGGGACCAGACAACATCTCTCTGTGGGTCCTTTAAGAGGGAGCAGAGATATTGTGTGTACTGTTAACAAAGATCTTCAACACATCATTTGAAACTGGGCAACTCCCTGAGGTATGGAAGATGGCAAATGTAGTCCCAATTTTTAAAAAGGGAGACAGACATGAGGCACTAAACTACAGACCTGTATCACTAACATGTATAGTATGCAAGGTCATGGAGAAGATCGTCAGGAGGAGAGTGGTGGAGCACCTGGAAAGAAACAAGTGTATAATTGACAACCAGCATGGTTTCAGGGAGGGAAAATCCTGTGTCACAAACCTACTAGACTTTTATGACAAGGTGACAGAAGTAAGACAAGAGAGAGAGGGGTGGATCGACTGCATTTTTTTGGACTGCAAGAAGGCCTTCAACACAGTTCCTCACAAGAGGTTACTGCAAAAGCTAGAGGATCAGGCACACATAACAGGAAAGGCACTGCAATGGATCAGAGAATACCTGACAGGGAGGCAACAATGAGTCATGGTACGTGACGAGGTGTCAGAGTGGGCGCCTGTGACAAGCGGGGTTCCACAGGGGCCATTCCTAGAACCTGTGCTGTTCTTGGTATATGTGAATGACATAACGGAAGGGATAGACTCAGAAGTGTCCTTGTTTGCGGATGATGTGAAGTTAATGAGAAGAATCAAATCGGATGAGGATCAGGCAGGACTACAAAGAGACCTGGATAGGCTACAAGCCTGGTCCAGCAACTGGCTCCTTGAGTTTAACCCTGCCAAATGCAAAGTCATGAAGATTGGGGAAGGGCAAAGAAGACCGCAGACACAATATAGTTTAGATGGCCAAAGTCTGCAAACCTCGCTCAAGGAAAAAGATCTGGGGGTGAGTATAACACCGAGCATATCTCCCGAGGCGCACATCAATCAAATAACTACTGCAGCATACGGGCGCCTGGCAAACCTACGGATAGTGTGAAGACAGCCTGTACTGTCAGAACACACAGCCTAGCCGTCTGTTCTGACTAGTTCATATTTCGCAGCATTTAAGTGCTGCCCTCTGTAGGTTCACCCAGGCCGACCGACTTGATAGACACAAGTGCTCCCCCTCCACAGACTGGCTTGCGGTCACTCCCTCACACTGCCCGTTGTGTACTCACTCCTATCCAATTAAAGCCAAATTAGTCCACGGCCGTATCATTGCTACCTACGCTACCTTCATCGGCACTAAACCTCTGTTCAGCAGCAAGAACAGCAATACCAGTGGTGACAGCGGAGTCAACGGCATTGTGAGCCTCTTCAGGGTGGAGGGGTCGACGCCTGTCAACACCATCGGTCGATGCCAGTCAACATCATCCGTCGTCATCCAATGCACCTGCTGGCCTAAAGAGTTATCTGTTACTCCCAGCGTCTTGACGGGACCTGAGATAGATCTTCGTCCTAGATTTTTCCCACAAAATCTGGACATAGGCATCATCTCCAGCCTTAGCAGTCACGTGTTCACCTCATCACCCTCTCTACAGCCCTTCAACACTCTCCAGCACCATTCTCCTGCCTCCTACAGCATCCCTACGCCCTTCTCAGCTACAAGAAGTAGAGGTGAGGTCGTTTAGTGTGTTGGCTTCGTGTGGCTCCACGTGTGACCACGAGGCAGCTCTGGAGTTGGTTGATACCCTAGTCAGCGTGCAAACACACCAGCCTCCTCTACAGCCTTCTCTGCTACGCAACTACGTCCATCTCGTCGTCCATGTGTGTTGTGTTATTCCCAGTTTCCTCCAAGAAGTTCTACCTGGCTTAACCACGTGGGAACCCAGTTGGCTTAGCCCCTAAGCCAGCTTAGTTCAGCCCCCACGCCGTCTACAGCAGCTCGTGACTCATCATTGTGTCTACAACTACTCAGCGTCTACGTATCTCCAGCAGTGCAGTTTTCTTTTGTGTTGCCCAGCTAAATTTTTTTTTCTTTCCCTTGCTGTTACATCCCCAGTTCATCACCAGTTTTGGTTTCGAACATTAAAGTGGTATAAAATACCGACAGGTTGTTAGGTAAGACACATATGCAACAGTTAGGTATCTTTATTATGAAACGTTTCGCCTACACAGTAGGCTTCTTCAGTCAAGTACAGAAAAGTTGATAGAAGCAGAAGATACTGCTTCTATCAACTTTTCTGTACTTGACTGAAGAAGCCTACTGTGTAGGCGAAACGTTTCATAATAAAGATACCTAACTGTTGCATATGTGTCTTACCTAACAACAGTTTTGGTTTCCCCAGTGATTTGTTACAGTAAAACAACCTCGTCCCAGTTCATAGTTTCACCTAAGTTTGTTTTTAGCACGTTCGAGTAGTGCAGTAAATGTTTTGTTCTCCGTGTGCTGAAGCCGCAGTCAGTCAGCGCGCCCAGACATGCTTGCCAGTGTAAACAAGCCACGCACAGCTGTGGCTCACGCCGAGTTAGCCACGTCCTTCTAATATCTTATACCTTCACAGAGTTCCCCGGCCTTTCCTGTTCTTCCCAAGTCCATTCTGATAATTTTTCCTACGACATTGAAGCCTCATAGCAGTGTACAAATGCTACGAGGCGCGTAGTGTTACTAGAGCATCACTGAAAGTTTCAGGACCTGCAGCACCCGTACCTTCGTCCATCTCCTGCACTCAAAGTTAAGTAAACAGTGACTTACCTAGCATTTCCTAATATTTTGTGACATTATTAAACTGTCCTGCACCAATACAGTTGTCGCTGAAGCCATACTTCAGTAAATTGTTCAGTTTGTCATCAGTGCACATTTTGCCACTTACCTACAGCTTCTTAAATTTTGTACATTTATTTTGCACTACTACATTTTAAATTCCAGTATTTTATTCTGCATCTTGCACCTCAGTTGTTATTGATTTAAATTGTTCAGTGTTAACAATTTATACAATTTACCTCTCACATACAGTTTGCAAGTAATTCCTGTGTGCTGTTATTTTGTTAGTTGCACCTGCAAGTTAGCCACAGATTGTTGACAACCCTGCACTGTTTTGTTTGTTAGTGTGTTTTTTTTCTTTTATAAGTGTAATCTTCAAGGACTTAAGTATTAGTTTATTCTACCTGCAGTGATACAATCTGTGCCTAGCCCAGTACACTTTTCTCCTGTTTCCCCATTTATTTGCTCTACATATATTCTATGTTTTATCTGTGAATATTCACCAATGTGCATTACATTCTGCTATTTTGTATACCCAAGTCATTGAGTGCATTTTTGGGAACCTGCTTATTTACCATTAATTACCAAAATTACTTGTGAAGTTCATTAATTTTGACCTTGAGATTGTGAAATTTTTGTTTTTGCCAGTGTACACCCTGCTAACACCAGCTAACCTTTGCCCTATTATTGAATTTAATAATTTGCATTTTTATTAATTTTATTTTGTGTGCAATATAGCATTTCTTGATACAGTGTATTTTTTTTTCTGTGATTTTTGGCACAATCCCATACTCTGATATCTTTGCTGTGTCAACTTCCCTTTGTGCAAGTGAATTACTTTTTTTTTTGCATTCCAATTTGCAACTGCCAGCACCTGCAATCTTTTTAAACTGCTTGCAGCACAGTTTAGTGTTGTGTAATACCTGATTTATTTTAAATTTTGTGCAATTTTTGCTACCAGTGTTTACAGTTCAACTCCTTATCATAAATTTTGTTGCCAGTCTCCTGGTGAAATTATTGACAACCCTTAGCTTCATTTTGTGCACTTCCCTGTAGTTCATTCACTTGCATACATCTCTTATTTAGGTAGTAGGTTGGTAGACAGCAACCACCCAGGGAAGTACTACCGTCCTGCCAGATGACTGTGAAACAGAAACCTGTAACTGTTTTGCATGATGGTAGGATTGCTGGTGTCTTTTTGTGTCTCATAAACATGCTAGATAACAGGGATATCTTGCTACTCCAACTTACACTTTGGTCACACTTCGCAGACATGCACATGCATATATATATACATACATCTAGGTTTTTCTCCTTTTTCTACATAGCTCTTGTTCTTCTTTATTTCTTCTATTGTCCATGGGGAAATGGAAAAGAATCTTTCCTCCGTAAGCCATGCGTGTCGTATGAGGCGACTAAAATGCCGGGAGCAATGGGCTAGTAACCCCTTCTCCTGTAGACATTTACTAAAGAAGAGAAGAAGAAAAACTTTATAAAACTGGGATGCTTGAATGTGCGTGGATGTAGTGCAGATGACAAAAAACAGATGATTGCTGATGTTATGAATGAAAAGAAGTTGGATGTCCTGGCCCTAAGCGAAACAAAGCTGAAGGGGGTAGGGGTTTCGGTGGGGGAAATAAATGGGATTAAATCTGGAGTATCTGAGAGAGTTAGAGCAAAGGAAGGGGTAGCAGTAATGTTGAATGATCAGTTATGGAAGGAGAAAAGAGAATATGAATGTGTAAATGCAAGAATTATGTGGATTAAAGTAAAGGTTGGATGCGAGAAGTGGGTCATAATAAGCGTGTATGCACCTGGAGAAGAGAGGAATGCAGAGGAGAGAGAGAGATTTTGGGAGATGTTAAGTGAATGTATAAGAGCCTTTGAACCAAGTGAGAGAGTAATTGTGGTAGGGGACCTGAATGCTAAAGTAGGAGAAACTTTTAGAGAGGGTGTGGTAGGTAAGTTTGGGGTGCCAGGTGTAAATGATAATGGGAGCCCTTTGATTGAACTTTGTATAGAAAGGGGTTTAGTTATAGGTAATACATATTTTAAGAAAAAGAGGATAAATAAGTATACAAGATATGATGTAGGGCGAAATGAGAGTAGTTTGTTGGATTATGTATTGGTAGATAAAAGACTGTTGAGTAGACTTCAGGATGTACATGTTTATAGAGGGGCCACAGATATATCAGATCACTTTCTAGTTGTAGCTACACTGAGAGTAAAAGGTAGATGGGATACAAGGAGAATAGAACCATCAGGGAAGAGAGAGGTGAAGGTTTATAAACTAAAAGAGGAGGCAGTTAGGGAAAGATATAAACAGCTATTGGAGGATAGATGGGCTAATGAGAGCATAGGCAATGGGGTTGAAGAGGTATGGGGTAGGTTTAAAAATGTAGTGTTAGAGTGTTCAGCAAAAGTTTGTGGTAACAGGAAAGTGGGTGCGGGAGGGAAGAGGAGCGATTGGTGGAATGATGATGTAAAGAGAGTAGTAAGGGAGAAAAAGTTAGCATATGAGAAGTTTTTACAAAGTAGAAGTGATGCAAGGAGGGAAGAGTATATGGAGAAAAAGAGAGAGGTTAAGAGAGTGGTGAAGCAATGTAAAAAGAGAGCAAATGAGAGAGTGGGTGAGATGTTATCAACAAATTTTGTTGAAAATAAGAAAAAGTTTTGGAGTGAGATTAACAAGTTAAGGAAGCCTAGAGAACAAATGGATTTATCAGTTAAAAATAGGAGAGGAGAGTTATTAAATGGAGAGTTAGAGGTATTGGGAAGATGGAGGGAATATTTTGAGGAATTGTTAAATGTTGATGAAGATAGGGAAGCTGTGATTTCGTGTATAGGGCAAGGAGGAATAACATCTTGTAGGAGTGAGGAAGAGCCAGGTGTGAGTGTGGGGGAAGTTCGTGAGGCAGTAGGTAAAATGAAAGGGGGTAAGGCAGCCGGGATTGATGGGATAAAGATAGAAATGTTAAAAGCAGGTGGGGATATAGTTTTGGAGTGGTTGGTGCAATTATTTAATAAATGTATGGAAGAGGGTAAGGTACCTAGGGATTGGCAGAGAGCATGCATAGTTCCTTTGTATAAAGGCAAAGGGGACAAAAGAGAGTGCAAAAATTATAGGGGGATAAGTCTGTTGAGTATACCTGGTAAAGTGTATGGTAGAGTTATTATTGAAAGAATTAAAAGTAAGACTGACAATAGGATAGCAGATGAACAAGGAGGCTTTAGGAAAGGTAGGGGGTGTGTGGACCAGGTGTTTACAGTGAAACATATAAGTGAACAGTATTTAGATAAGGCTAAAGAGGTCTTTGTGGCATTTATGGATTTGGAAAAGGCGTATGACACGGTGGATAGAGGGGCAATGTGGCAGATGTTGCAAGTGTATGGTGTAGGAGGTAGGTTACTGAAAGCAGTGTAGAGTTTTTACAAGGATAGTGAGGCTCAAGTTAGAGTACATAGGAAAGAGGGAAATTATTTCCCAGTAAAAGTAGGCCTTAGACAGGGATGTGTGATGTCACCGTGGTTGTTTAATATATTTATAGATGGGGTTGTAAGAGAAGTAAATGCGAGGGTCTTGACAAGAGGTGTGGAGTTAAAAGATAAAGAATCACACATAAAGTGGGAGTTGTCACAGTTGCTCTTTGCTGATGACACTGTGCTCTTGGGAGATTCTGAAGAGAAGTTGCAGAGATTGGTGGATGAATTTGGTAGGGTGTGCAAAAGAAGAAAATTAAAAGTGAATACAGGAAAGAGTAAGGTTATGAGGATAACAAAAATATTAGGTGATGAAAGATTGGATATCAGATTGGAGGGAGAGAGTATGGAGGAGGTGAATGTATTCAGATATTTGGGAGTGGACGTGTCAGCGGATGGGTCTATGAAGGATGAGGTGAATCATAGAACTGATGTGGGGAAAAGGGTGAGTGGAGACAAAGAACTTTGTCCTTGGAGGCAAAGAGGGGAATGTATGAGAGTATAGTTTTACCAACACTCTTATATGGGTGTGAAGCATGGGTGATGAATGTTGCAGCGAGGAGAAGGCTGGAGGCAGTGGAGATGTCATGTCTGAGGGTAATGTGTGGTGTGAATATAATGCAGAGAATTCGTAGTTTGGAAGTTAGGAGGAGGTGCGGGATTACCAAAACTGTTGTCCAGAGGGCTGAGGAAGGGTTGTTGAGGTGGTTCGGACATGTAGAGAGAATGGAGTGAAACAGAATGACTTCAAGAGTGTATCAGTCTGTAGTGGAAGGAAGGCGTGGTAGGGGTCGGCCTAGGAAAGGTTGGAGGGAGGGGGTAAAGGAGGTTTTGTGTGCGAGGGGCTTGGACTTCCAGCAGGCGTGCGTGAGCGTGTTTGATAGGAGTGAATGGAGATGAATGGTTTTTAATACTTGACGTGCTGTTGGAGTGTGAGCAAAGTAACATTTATGAAGGGATTCAGGGAAACCGGCAGGCCGGACTTGAGTCCTGGAGATGGGAAGTACAGTGCCTGCACTCTGAAGGAGGGGTGTTAATGTTGCAGTTTAAAAACTGTAGTGTAAAGCACCCTTCTGGCAAGACAGTGATGGAGTGAATGATGGTGAAAGTTTTTCTTTTTCGGGCCACCCTGCCTTGGTGGGAATCGGCCAGTGTGATAAAAAAAAAAAAAATATCTTATTTTGTGTTTCAGTGTACCACTATTTTTTTTTTTTTTGTTGTTTTGCTCAAATTATTTCCATCACTAAGCAGTTTACCTAGTACCGTGGTGCTGTGTTTCTCTGACTCTGTGTTGAATTGTAGCCAGTGCATACCATTTCTTGCTCTGACCTGTTTACCCTCTTCGTGACCTGCTTGCTTTTGAACAATTGACGTCATGACTAAGACACGCAGTGGCCGTACCGTTAGTCCAGATTCTGCTTATGCTAGCAATGGTGCCTCAGCCAGCGTGATCACGCAGCAGGGCATCGAAGCCCCCGTGACAGTTGGTCAAGTTGTGGCTCAAGTTTCGACCACCAGTGGGCCAGCTAATCGTCCATATCCGACCCTTCTTTTTGACGGTTGTTCAAATAGGTTAGAGCCATGGCTGCAGTCAGTCGAGATGACTGTTAAGGCCCAATTTGATAGTCCAATGGACTCACAGTACATTCGTGCTGCTGTTGCAGCAGTGGATCTCACTCGGGATGATATAGGTGCCTTTGTGCAGCTCAATCGCATTTGTGAGATTCAATCTTGGGACGAGCTTAAGGAGGAATTTAGGCGTTATTTTCGGCGTAGTCGCCAACTCCATTACACTGAGATTGTTACCAGCGTCTTGGCCGAATGTCAATACCGGCACGAAAGCCCCCTGGCTTGCATTTGCCGGTTTGAGCAAGCCGCCAAAGATTTTACTGATGCCATCCGCTCCACTAAGTGGGTAAATGGTGATGACTGTATTAAAGCTAAAGACATCATCCCCATGCTGGCTGTAGGCATCATGCGGAGGGATGCCCCCCCTAACCTCCGGGGTGCCATTGATGCGTTAGGACTTGGCCCTCAGCACGACGTCCTGGGTGCATATGATGCCATTGACGCGATCAAGCCGCCTGCCGAGCAAGGCAAGGTTTGTCGCTTTGCGGATGATCCTATACCCATCCTTCCGGCGCCGTCCACAGTAACCTCCCAGGCGCAGCCGGAAGTCATTTTTGCCACTGCTGTCAGACAGCCAGCCCACAAAGTTTCTAACCCCAGTCCCACTAACACTCGCCCAAGTAAAAATATTGACCACAGTAACAACAGTCAGTCTCATACAAAAAAGCAGTCATCGACTTCCTGGACCAAGGCAAAACGTCGCCAGCAAACACCACCTCCAACCTCACCTGCTAAGCGCGTAGTGACTTGTTTCAACTGTGGCAAATGCGGGCACTACCGATCGGAGTGTTACAAACCTAAGTCCCCGCAAAGTAACCGTCACCATCACCACGCTCAGTATCAAAGTAACCATCACCGTCCCCACGCTCAGTATCAAAGTAACCGTCACCGTCCCCATGCTCAGTCTCGCGAGGGAGTCTGTATGTACCACAATACTTCCAGTCATACCTCCAATGAGTGTAACAAGCTGCGAAGTATGCTGTCAGCTGAGTGGAGCAAGCAGTCGTCGCGCAATGCACGTGCTAGTAGAAGCCCTTCCACTAGTTCGGGAGAAGAGGCACGTCCGAGAAACCAGCGAAAGATATAATAACCCTGTCAGAGCTGTATTCCGTCCCTGTCTGCAATGCATTCGCCACCCTGGGCAGTGATACGCTTGCCGACAGTGAGGAAACAGAGTGTCTTGACATCGTTGCCGAGACTCGTACCATACCTTCCATGTCGAGCCTCGTCAACAAGCATCTTGCCTCAAGCAGCTGTGACTCCGGGGATTTCGTCGGCCTGTCATGCCTTCATGTTCGGTATGACAACCCGTGTGGACCGCTCGTCGAGTCCACTGTCCACCATAAGCCTGTCCAGCTTTTCCTAGATACAGGTTCGGTGGTTAACATTGTCCGCTCCACTCTTTTCCGAGACATTGGCCTTCACGCGGCCATGTTGACAGAGCCGTCTGTCATTCAGACCTTGAGAGGAGTCTCAGGTAATCCGCTGACGGTTTGTGGTAGTACGTTAGAATTTACGGTCCAGGGTCACAAGCTGTCCGCAAAATTCTTAGTCGTAGATAGTATTGTTTTCCCTGGTGACCTGCTCATAGGGTTCAAAACCATGGCAGACCTTAGGATCCGCTTAGATCCAGATAAGTGGAAAGCAGAATTCAACGGAGTGGATGTGCCCTTCTGGGGCGTGCGCTTAGGATCCACTACATGCTACTCTGTCTCAGAGTATGCACAGTGCCTGGAATCGTTGGAAACCGGTGGTTTCCGTAGCACATTCTCCCCGGGGTCGGTCTCTTGTCCTGATCGACCTCGTAGTAGAGCTTGTTGCCCGTCACCTCCTGGCCATCAGCGCTTAGTTACCAGTGAAACCCAGTCTGGGGACGCCCAGTCTAACCTTCACTCTAACTCTGATGCTGTTGTAGAGAACAGCAGTTGTCAAGCCGCAGTATCCCTGTCAGCAGGCGACTATCTGACTTGTGTCATGGCATCAGCGAGCAGAGTTACTGCTTGTACAAAGTATGACGTCACTTTGTCAGCTAACTCGCTCACTCCTGTTATGGTGTACGTGAGCAGAGCTTTTGAAGGAGACCATGTGCTGGTTGACAACGACACGTGCCGAGTCAAGGGCCCCTCCCTTGAACCATCCCTTGAACTTACCACAGTGCAACGTGGTAAGTTGCAAGTCCTTGTTGTCAACATGCACAGTCGAGAATTTCCCCTGCGGAAGAATACCTCACTTGTCGACCTTGTCAGATTCCCTCTCCCGGTGAGAGTGGAGGGTGAAGCCCCAGCTGACTTCCTCGTGAGTGCAGTTCTCCCAGGTGAGTCTGCTGCTGACTCTTCCAACACCCAGCCAGTGCAGGAAGATGATCTAGCTTTGACAGGCTATCCTGAAGAGGTCCCAAAACTTCTCCAGGTTCTCAATCGTGCACATTCTGCAGTCGCACTAGATGGTGAGTCGATGGGTTTGACCCCACTGATCTCTCACTGTATTCCACTTGACAAAGGTACTAAACCCATTTATGTACCTGCGTATCACCTGCCACATGCGCAAAGAATCTTCGCCGAAGAACTCATTACACGGATGCTCCGTGATGGAGTTATTGAGGAGTCCACTTCCCCGTGTAATGCTCCCCTTATTCTGGTCCCCAAGAAAGACGGAACCTGGCGCCCTGTTATCGATTACAGGAAACTGAATGCATGTACGATCCCAGACCGCTTTCCGTTGCCAGTTCTGAACGACCTGTTGCAGAACATCGGTGATAATAAGGTCTTTTCAACTCTTGACCTTCTTCAAGGGTTCTGGCAGATCCCCCTCGATGATGAGAGCAAAGAGTTGACAGCTTTCTCTACGCCAACTGGTCATTACCAGTTCAGGAGGATGCCCTTCAGCTTGCGCAGAAGCCCAATCACATTTAGTCGTTTGATGACGACAATTTTCCGTACCCTCCTAGGTGGCACGCTCATGGTCTACCTAGATGATCTCATAGTCATGTCGCAAGATGTCCCGTCACATCTTGAGAAACTTGACAGGGTATTGGACAGGCTAGCTCAGGCAAACCTTAAGGTAAAGCTCTCCAAATGTCATTTCCTCCGGAAGGAAATAAAATTTCTGGGTCACGTAGTGACTCAGAATGGCATAAAGACGGACGAGTCTAAAATCTCGGCCGTGCAGAAATTCCCCAGACCCATGACGGCAGATGCAGTCCGGTCCTTCATAGGCCTGGCGGGTTTCTACCGCACCTTTATCGCAGGTTTCTCCACCATTGCTGCACCTCTGACACGCTTACTCAAGAAGGATGCCCCTTTTGAGTGGAAGTGTGATCAGCTTTTGTCATACTTAAGAACAAGTTAACATCAGCCCTAACCCTTAGATTCCCTGATTTCACCAAGGCATTTACCTTGACGACTGATGCCAGCAAAGTTGGCATCGGTGCAGTCTTGTCACAGGAATCTAATGGTAAGCAACAGCCTATTGCCTATGCTAGCTGTGTCCTTACTAAAGCGGAAGTCAATTATTCAGTGACAGAGCTAGAAGCTTTAGCCATTGTATGGGCCTTGAGTCATTTTCGGGATATCATCTATCATTATCCTATCAAGATTTACACAGATCATCTACCCTTATTGGCCCTTTTTGCGAATAAGAACCTCTCGGGAAAGCATGCTCGGTGGTCGCTCACATTCAATGACTACAACCCTGAAATTTGCTATGTCCCAGGTAAGCAAAATGTTGTCGCTGATGCCCTGTCGAGGCATATAGCATTCGTGAGTGTCGGCAACTCGTTCTCTGTTGAGAATCTCGAGAGAGCCCAACGACAGGACCCTGTGTGGTCTCCAGTCCTTCGTTTCCTGACCAAGGAGGACGTTGACTTACAGGTCAAGTCTCCCGTTCCACTGAAGGATTTGATGGTCAACCAAGGAGTACTGTGCCGTGTTGCACAGCTGGTGGACCCCGGCAGAACCATATACCAACTGGTGATACCGGAGTCCATGATACCAGCTACTCTTAGGTTGATCCACGATTTCCCAGGTGTAGCACACCCCGGGAAGGACCGCAGTATCAAACAGGCACGAATGAAATATTTCTAGCCTAAGATGGCAGCGAACATTGCCAAGCATGTACACCAGTGTGTTGTTTGCCTACAGCACAAGGGTACCATTACAGGTCCTAACCCCATTCTAAAGTATCCCATTACAAAGGAGCCCTGGAAGAGAACTTCTGTCGACCTGTTGACGAACTTCTCGACCTCAGAGAAGGGAAATAAGAACCTGCTTGTAATGGTAGATAACTTGACGCGGTACAGTGAATTAGTACCCATTCCTGACAAAACCGCCGAAACGGTCGCTAGTGCTTTCCGTGAGCATGTTGTTCTTCGTCATACTTGCCCACGTGTCCTTCTGTCAGACAATGGGTCTGAGTTTATAAATGGCATAATGCAGGATCTTTGCTCCAGATTTAACATTCACCAAGCGCCAGTAGCTCCATGCCACCCTGCGAGTAATGGTCTTGCTGAACGTACAAATCGCAAAGTCCTGGAGGTGCTCAGGGTAACCGTTAACCCAAGTTGTACTACATGGGATGAGGCTATCCCAGATGTTCAGTGTACATTAAATTCCTCCCTCAACAGCTCAATCGGTGAGACACCTTTTTTTTTTTTTTTTTTTTTTCAACTTTGTACCGAGGCAGGGTGACCCAAAAAAAAAAGAAAGAAAATCCCCAAAAAGAAAATACAAGCGCTTACCATATGAAATTCTGTTTGCTCCACCTAGACCTACTTACGATACTGATAACCCCAGTGTAGTAAAGACGAGGACAACGCAGCTTGTCTTCCAGCGGGTACGAGAGAACCTTATGAAAGCTACTGATAGGTTCACATCTGAGCGCAATGCCCGCACCAAAGAAAGTGGAACCAGGTTGCAAAGTTATGTTGCTCAACCCAGCGCAGACCCCAGGTATGCACAAACTTGTCCCAAAATTTGTGGGTCCTTACTGTGTCCTACGACAGCTCCATGGAAATAAGTTCGAGGTGAGGGAGATTGCTACGGGAACTATCAAGGAAGCCCACCTTGCTACTGTCAGTCATTGTTTGCAGACATGAGGGTGCAACAACGTTCGTAGACGAGTGGTCAACTGATGTTCAGCCCTGAGGACAACTTGTATATAGAAGATTTTAGTTCCAGTGCTGACGTCTCCGGACTCTCTCCTCAATGAATCAGCGCGGGCAAACCAGTTTTCTCTTCCCCTGGATGGGAGAGTTTTTTTTTGCCTGTTGCATTGTTATGTCCATTTTTGATTTACAAGTGAGCAAAAGCCAGTCCCTCTCTGGGGTAGCTAGTGTAAGTAATTCCTTTATACCTACGGGCCCACCAGTATTGTCGCGTCAGGATGACGCGAGGTGCATGGCCGAGCAAATGCAGACAGCCTGTATTGTCAGAACACACAGCCTAGCCGTCTGTTCTGACTAGTGCTGCCCTCTGTAGGCTCACCCAGGTCAGTGGGAGGCTGAGCCCATTCGCTCTCACTCCTAGGCCGACCGACTTGATAGACACAAGTGCTCCCCCTCAACGGACTGGCTTGCGGTCACTCCCTCACATTGCCCGTTGTGTACTCACTCCTATCCAATTAAAGCCAAACTAGTCCACGGCCGTATCATTGCTACCTACGCTACCTTCATTGGCACTAAACCGCTGTTCAGCAGCAAGAACAGCAATAAGAAGCGTTCCGATATCTCAGTAAGGATTCGTTCAAGACTCTGTATACCATTTACGTCAGGCCCATACTGGAGTATGCAGCACCAGTTTGGAATCCACTCATAGTCAAGCACGTCAAGAAATTAGAGAAAGTGCAAAGGTTTGCAACAAGACTAGTCCCAGAGCTACGGGGATTGAGGTTGAGGGAAATCGGCCTGATGACACTGGAGGCCAGGAGGGTCAGGGGAGACATGATAACGACATATAAAATACTGCGCGGAATAGACGAGGTGGACAAAGATGAGATGTTCCAGAGATGGGACACAGACACACACAAGAGGTAACAATTGGAAGTTGAAGACTCAGATGAATCAAAGGGATGTTAGGAAGTATTTCTTCAGTCATAGAGTAGTCAAGCCGTGGAATAGCCTAGAAAGTGAAGTAGTGGAGGAGGGAACCATACATAGTTTTAAGGCGAGGTATGATAAAGCTCATGGAGCAGGGAGAGAGAGGACCTAGTAGCAATCAGTGAAGAGGCGGGGCCAGGAGCTATGAATCGACCCCTGCAACCACAAATAGGTGAGTACACACACACACACACACACAACTACCACACACACACACACACAACTACCACACACACACACACACGTACTCATATACAACAGGCCTAGTGTCTAATCGACATGTGCCTATGACAAAATGGTAACACACACACACACACACGCGCACACATGCACGCATGCACACACGCACGCACGCACACACACAGAGGAATAGCCAAGAAAGTAATGTAGTGGAGGCAGGAACCATACATAGTTTTAAGACGAGGTTTGATAAAGCTCATAGAGCAGGGAGAGGACCTAGTAGCAATCAGTGAAGAGACGGGGCCAGGAGCTATGACTCGACCCCTGCAACCACAAATAGGCAAGTACACACACACGCACATGCATGCGCACAAACACACAAAGAAAATCTCGCATAGCTCTATTGTTCAATGGTCACTGACTTGCACGTACAATATAAACATATTTATCTTTTTTCCTAATAGTGAGTCCTGCTAAAACCTATCCAAAATTATCCAAACCCATATAACCAAAATAACCAAACACTACAAAGTGTGAGTCTAAGCACTGATGCTACTGTAGAAACAATGAAAATTCTCTCCTACGATTTCGATACCCGTCGATATATTATGTAAGATATAATTGCTATGCCCATTACTGCTGTTAATGACGCCAGCAAAGTTTTACTTTGCTTCAAGATTCCTCGGAGCTTTGTCAAATGCACTGCATTTGTTGAGAAGTACGTAGCTCTCTGTAACACAACACATCATTATTATAATAAACAATTCACAAGCCAGAATTCAATCTGCAGTACAGTTTAATAATGTGTGTACCCAATCATGGTTTTATCAACTATACTGTATTTCAAAAATCAATGCACCACACTCATGCTCTTTAGTTCCACTGTACATGTAGAATGAGAGCAGATGAACATTCCACCTTACCTTAAATGAATCTCTCTTCTGTATTTTATGCCAGTATGTTTCCAGAAAAGGACGCTTTCCTCCTGCCCAAAATTTAAGTTCATAGCCCAGACAAATAAGGCGATTTAGAAGAATGGCTAAGTCTACATCAGCTATACTGAACATTTCACCACACAACCACCATGCAGATTTATCTGAAACATCAAATTGCATGAGATAAAATATTCAAAAGGCTAATTTCCTAAAACCAGTATTAAAAGGGCAGAATAAGGTGGTTTTTGGTTTTTCAAGTATTTTTTATTTCCTGATAAACTAATACTTTCAGTAAATTTTTCTTTGTATACAGTAATTTTTATTAGCAATTCAACTAAATTCTGAAAATAGCATTTGAAATTGTATTATTTCAAATCTTAAAATTCAGCCAAAAAAAAATTCTGAGACAAAATTATGAAAATTCTAAATTTAAATATTTTTAGAAAAATTAACTGCAAACATTCTCCAAAATTTGCAATCTTCTGAATAAAAAGATTAAATTATGAACGTCCTTTCTGAATCTATCAAAATATTTTTTTTTTTTTCAAATGTACACTTTTCCTTGCAATCAACAAGAAGTATGTTCAAATATTTCTTCTTTTTTTTTTTTTCATTTTTCAACACACTGGTCGTCTCCCACCGAGGCAAGGCGACCCAAAAAATAAATACTTTCACCATTGTTCACACACTGTCTTTGCAGAGGCACACAAATATGACAGTTCAGATGTCACTCCGAACAGCAAATATCCCAAACCCCTCCTTTAATTAACCCTTTCCTTGTCCAGACCCCTGATCTGAAACTTGTCTACAGCATCCAAGAATTTAAAAAAAAAGAAAAAATTCTAATGAAATAGTAGAGAATCTTTTTCTCAAGGTAATAAAACAAAGAACAAAATCTGATTGAAAACTGACAAAATTACACATTCATGAATTTTGCTTTGTCAGCGACATTTACGCATCGGCAATTCTGCCCAATTTGCGTCTTATTTTTGGCCAATTACATTGTTCCAGTAGACCAAATTCTTAGCTATTTCACCACCGTCCTGTCAAGTGAGTGTGAAACAGAAGCCTGTAATTGTTTTACAAGATGCTAAGATTGCTGGTGTCTTTTTTGTTTCATAAACATGCAAGATTTCAGGTATGTCTTCCTGCTACTACTTATATTTAATTCACGCTAAACATGCATGTACAAGCATATACTATATGTTGTTAGGTAAGACACATATGCAACAGTTAGGTATCTTTATTTCGAAACGTTTCGCCTACACAGTAGGCTTTTTCAGTCGAGTACAGAAAAGTTGATAGAAGCAGAAGATACTTGAAGACGATGTAATCAGTCCATCACCCTTAAAGTTTTGAGGTGGTCAGTCCCTCAGTCTGGAGAAAAGCATTGTTCCATGGTATGAAACAATACTGTGTAGGCGAAACGTTTCGAAATAAAGATACCTAACTGTTGCATATGTGTCTTACCTAACAACCTGTCGGTATTTTATACCATTTTATTGTCCATATACTATATGTACACACAACCCTCTGGGTTTTCTTCTAATTTCTTGCTAGTTCTTTTCTTGTTTATTTCCTCTTATCTCCATGGGGAAGTGGAACAAAATTCTTCCTCTGTAAGCCATGCGTGTCGTAAGAGGAGACTAAAATGCCAGGAGCAAGTGGCTAATAACCCCTTCTATTGTATACACTCGGTGGGATACAACCAGTTTGTTGAAAGAAGAAATAGTATCAGTGCATTCGTGAGCACATCTTAGACCCACCAGTTGGACGTGTATTGGATGAGTAATACGATTTGTTTACTCTTGAATATCAGCAAAAATTTAACATTTCCGCTACTTTGAGCTCAAATTCAAGATACTTTCAGTCTTGACACCAACCAAAATCATTTCTATTTCTGTAATATATCTTCCATTCTGTTAGGTAAGACACATATGCAACAGTTAGACAACTTTATTCCGAAACATTTCGCCTACACAGTAGGCTTCTTCAGTCGAATACAGAAAGTAGGCAGGAACAGTAGAGATGTGAAGACGATGTAATCAGTCCATCACCCTTGAAGTCGTAGAATTTGAGGTTGTCAGTCCCTGGACTTCTCCAGGCTGAGGGACTGACAACCTCAAATTCTACGACTTCAAGGGTGATGGACTGATTACATCTCTACTGTTCCTGCCTACTTTCTGTATTCGACTGAAGAAGCCTACTGTGTAGGCGAAATGTTTCGGAATAAAGTTGTCTAACTGTTGCATATGTGTCTTATCTAACAACCTGTCGGTATTGTATACCATTTTGATGTTCATCTTGTCAGACACTGCAACACATGGCATCTTGGTACAGAAAACACCTTGGACAAGCTTTTCAAGTGAGAAGTGTTGGATCTGAGAAGGACCTCTCAGTGGCTACATTCTCACTACTACTACTACTACTCTGCACCTCTCCTTCCGACAGTATTTAAGTCTCCGCACTGTCGCTTGATCTTCAGATAGTTCCTGACTATGGAACTGGACTTCTCCAGGCTGAGGGACTGACAACCTCAAATTCTACGACTTCAAGGGTGATGGACTGATTACATCGTCTTCACATCTCTACTGTTCCTGCCTACTTTCTGTATTCGACTGAAGAAGCCTACTGTGTAGGCGAAATGTTTCGGAATAAAGTTGTCTATGTGTCTTACCTAACAACCTGTCGGTATTGTATACCATTTTGATGTTCATCTTCCATTCTATCCAATGAGACCAAGAAACCTAGAATACAACCATAAAATTCATATGAAATACAAGATAAAGTTAGTGTCTTAAACCAAAAACACCTTTGATATACCTTTGGAAAGTTTCAAGAGTTTCTCTACTCTCTGAGCCCAGCCATGGGCCAGACTCGTCTGGTGCCTGAATGGTCAACCAGGCTGTTGCTGCTGGAGGCCTGCTGCCCCACATATCCATCACAGCCTGGCTGATCTGGCACCTGATGAAGATACTTGTCCAGTTTCCTCTTGAAGGCTTCTACACTTGTCCCAGCCATGTTTCTGATATCTTCTGGTAAGATGTTAAATAGTCTGGGACCCTGGATGTTGATACAGTGTTCCCTTATTGTCCCCACCGCGCCCCTGCTCCTCACTGGGTTTGTTTTACACTTCCTCCCATATCTTTCACTCTAGTATGTTATGGCAGTGTGTAGATTTTGGACCAGGCCCTCCAGTACTTTCCAAGTATATATTATCATGTGTCTCTCTCTCCTCCACTCCAATGAGTACATGTTCAAGACTTGAAGGCGTTCCCAGTAGTTTCGGTGCTTTACTGGCTCAATGTGAGCCGTAAATGATCTCTGTATTTGTTCCAGCGCCGATATTTCTCTGATATTTCTCACGGGCAGTTTTTCCCCCATTATGCACTGCGTGCCAAAGGATTTTTTTTATATGGTGCACACTTACCATGTAAACCCTTTCTCTCATATCTAGGCCAAAATTTACTGCTCACAGCTTATCTGAGTGAGCTGAGCTCATGGTATATTACTATGGCACCGACAGTGACCTCAAACCCACAGTACTACAGCACAGACACTGAAAGGGTAAGAATTGTACTTCCCACCTCGAGGACTCAAGTCTGTAAGTCAAGATGAAATTTTTTTTTTTAACACGGCCATTTCCCACCAAGGCAGGGTGACCCAAAAGAAAGAAAAATCCAAAAAGAAAAAAAACTTTCATTATCAGTCAACACTTTCACCATCACTCACACAATCACTGTCGTTGCAGAGGCACCCAGATACGACAGTTTAGATAGTCACTCCAAACTGCCAATATCCCAAACCCCTCTAAAGTGTACGTCCCATTTCCAGGACTCAAGAAGTATATTGCAACAAAATGCAAACTATGAACTTAGTAGTTTGGTTATTCATTTTCTCCCTCCACTACTAATAAAAATATTTAATTAGATTCTAGATTAATGAGATCTGGATGCACTGCTTATTAAGGAGTGCCTCCGGCAAAAAAATGTAGCTTTTTTGTTTACCGTCCGATTTCCTCCAGTTTTGGTGCACAAGACAAAGTGTTTTCACTCATTCTTGAAAATATTTATCAAAAATATACCTCAAACGACAACTGAGAAAAGACTGAAAAAGACTGATTTTCTGAAAAATGTCCTTGTCTCAAAAATCATTCCTATATGGGACATCGTAAGGTTGTTTGGACACTTGGTGCCGAGAGAGCAATGCTTAAACTAATTTTAGGCAACGCCTTTTCTCTAAATAACGTATCTTTATATAAAAAAAAAAAAATTTTTTTTTAGTTCCTGGAATACTGCAAAAAATCTGCCCTTTACTCCCACATAACTCCGAAAGTATTTGAATATTTCCAAAATTACCTTTAACAAAATTAGAGAAACCATTATTCTACAATTTCTGTGAATATTATTCCATTTAATTAAGTAATAAATGCAGAAATAGGAACAGTAGGGGAATAAGTTACTTCCGAGATATAGGCCTAGAACGCCGGCCGGCCCACCGTCTCAAAAAAAAAATTGTTTTTTTCGCGAAAATCGCGTTTGTTTGGGTGTATTTCTTAGTAAACTGATGTTCTAGTGCAGTTATCCTCTTCAAAACACCGTTTTCTCTTACTCAGAGACCAAAGAATACGACACGGAGACGACATGGAGAGCAGTAACTCAATATTTATCGAAATATTCCCGATAATCTTTCGCCATATTATGGTCTATTTTTTTCAGTCTAGAGTATATAACATGTTTGTATGTTATTTAGAGTGTTTATTATATCATATTAGAACAATTCTGATAGATAAATAAGCTGTAGAGTTGATATATAAGCTGATATAAGCGTAATAATGAAGTGATTTCTCCTGGCGCGGCAACCCTTCCGCGCATTATGATATGATTAATGACTGTTGCTCAATCTAGGGATAAGCTCCGCCTTCAGTTTTATGATGCCAAGTACTCAGTTATTATATTAGAAAGTATAATGCAAGAAAAAGCGATAAAAAACAAGGAAAAATTTCCAAAATATATATGGGCTGTGAGCAGACTCGCTACCAATATCACCGTCACCTTACCTCATATAAATGACTGTAATTTCTTGTAGAAACGTCGTAGAACATTCATTCTGGTACCATTGTGTTGCCAAAGAGTTGAGCTATTTTTCAGTATATATAACTCACTATCCATATTTTTCCGATATTTCGGTGAGCGCGCGCGGAAATTTGCCGGAGGCACTCCTTAACAGAAGGTAGATACAGCATTTTTTTTTTTTAAACAAGTCGGCCTTCTCCCACCGAGGGAGGGTGACCCATAAAGAAAATACTTTCATCATCATTCAACACTTTCACCTTACTCACACACAATCACTGTTTTTGCAGAGGTTCCCAGAATACAACAGTTTAGAAGCATATACGTATAAAGATACGCAACATATCCCTCCAAACTGTCAATATCCCAAACCCCTCCTTTAAACTGCAGGCATTGTACTTCTCATTTCCAGAACTCAATTCCAGCTATATAAAATAACCGGTTTCCCTGAATCCCTTCACTAAATATTACCCTGCTCACACTCCAACAGCTCGTCAGGCCCCAAATATCATTCGTATCCATTCACTCCTATCTAACACGCTCATGCACGCTTGCTGGAAGTCCAAGCCCGTCACCCACAAAACCTCCTTTACCCCCTCCCTCCAACCCTTTCGATGACCCCTACCCCGCCTTCCTTCCCCTACAGATTTAGATGCTCTCCATGACATTCTACTTTGATCCATTCTCTCTAAATGACCAACCAACTTCAGCCCTCTGACTAATACTTTTATTAACGCCACACCTCCTAATTTCCACACTCCGAATTTTCTGCATAATATTTACACCACACATTGCCCTTTGACAGGACATCTCCACTGCCTTCAACCGCCTCCTCGCTGCAGCATTTACAACCCAAGCTTCACACCCATATAAGAGTGTTGGTACCACTATACTTTCATACATTCCCTTCTTTGCCTCCATAGATAACGTTCTTTGTTTCCACATATAACTCGATGCACCACTCACCTTTTTTCCCTCATTAATTCTATGATTAACCTCATCCTTCATAAATCCATCCGCTGATACGTCAACTCCCAAATATCTGAAAACATTCACTTCTTCCATACTCCTCCTCCCCAATTTGATATCCAATTTTTCTTTATCTAAATCATTTGATACCCTCATCACCTTACTCTTTTCTATGTTCACTTTCAACTTTCTACCTTTGCACACACTCACAAATTCGTCCTCTAACCTCTGGAATTTTTCTATAGAATCACCCATAAGCACAGTATCATCAGCAGAAAGTAACTGTCACTTCCCATTTTGTATTTGATTCCCCATAATTTAATCCCACCCCTCTCCCGAACACCCTAGCATTTACTTCTTTTACAACCCCATCTATAAATATATTAAACAACCATGGTGACATTACACATCTCTGTCTAAGACCTACTTTTACCGGGAAGTAATCTCCTCTTCTACACACCCTAATCTGAGCCTCACTGTCCTCATAAAAACTCTTTACAGCATTTAGTAACTTACCACCTATTCCATATACACGTACCATCCGACTTACGACCGAGTTTAGTTCCGAGAAACCGGTCCTAAGTCGAAATGGACGTAAGTCGAACTTTACTACTGAATATCAACATCACATTTCTGTAATGACTTTAGTTTATTGTTTTATTTTGGTATTTCATGTTTTACTTTACTTTTTATGCTGTTAGTACTGTATTTTATACTGTAAGGTTTAGGATAAACACTGTGTACAACACAAATAGTTGTTTATTTCCCAGAAATTTGGCAAAAAAAAAAAAAAAACACGGTCATAAGTCGAGTGGTCGTAAGTCGAGCAGGTCATAAGTCGGATGGTAGGTGTACTTGCAACATCTGCCACATTGCTCCTCTATTCACTGTATCATATGCCTTTTCTAAATCCATAAATGCAATAAAAACTTCCCTATCTTTATCTAAATACTATTCACATATATGCTTCAATGTAAACACTTGATCTACACATCCCCTACCCACTCTAAAACCTCCTTGCTCATCCGCAATCCTACATTCTGTCTTACCTCTAATTCTTTCAATAATAACCCTACCGTACACTTTTCCTGGTATACTCAGTAAACTAATTCCTCTATAATTTTTACAATCTCTTTTGTCCCCCTTCCCTTTATATACAGGGACTATACATGCTCTCTGCCAATCCTTAGGTACTTTCCTCTCTTTCATACATTTATTAAACAAAAATACCAACCACTCCAACACTATATCCCCCCTGCTTTTGACATTTCTGTCATGATCTCGTCAGTTCCAGCTGCTTTACCCCCTTTCATTCTATGTAATGCCTCATGCACCTCCCCCACTTACATCCTGCTCTTCTTCACTCCTAAAAAATGGTTTCTTAATGACCTAAATGACCTTACCTCCAGTATGAGACGACAGTTGTAGTTCCACTTTTTGTAAAGCCAAATCAAACTCCTTTAAGACCTCATCCATTTCTTCTCTGGTTCTGTTTAACTTGAGGGCCCCATGTTCTACTGCAGCAGCCTTTTCCATTAGGACTTTCTGGAATTCTGGTGCCTTTTCTGCATGTCCTCGTATAACAACATGGCGATTCTTGGCATTTTCTAGAGAAGGTGAAATTATAAATACATTATAGCATTTGAAAACACACATGAAGACATGACATACAGAGTATTAAGCAATAAAAGATGCTATAGCTGCATACACACTCTATGTCTGCAGATGACAAAATTCTGCACAAAATAAAGATTAGATCACTAAAATATCTCTGATTAGTTAAGCAAATGGATGACTGATTTTTTAATGAACGTAAAGTGTCAACTATAGGAAACTGGAAGTGATAGCATGTTACGTGAAATGAAAGAGAAGAAATCATGAGGTGTGTTTGTGGGGAGTATGGCTTTCTTATATCCTTTCTAAATCTAATTTTTTCCAGCTTGAACCCACTGTGGCAAGTCCCGTCTGTTGCACATGATAATATAACATGCAGCTGTGGGCAGGTGACTAAGTCTACATCATTCATCTTCCTTTATTTTATTAACCAAATAAACATTACTTCGCCTAACCGAGCAAGGTGCGAGTTAATTTCTACAAAAAATTATTTGTTTTGGTAGTGTCATAGCACAAACATTATACAACAGACGATCATAATTTGCTCAGATTTTTTTCCTGAAAATAACATATGGGAAAAATAATTGTGTTTCAGACCTCCAAGAGCTATAATTTTTTTTTTTTAACAAGTTGGCCGCCTCCCACCGAAGCAGGGTGACCCAAAAAGAAAGAAAATCCCCAAAAAGAAAATACTTTCATCATTCAACACTTTCACCTCACTTACACATAATCACTGTTTTTGCAGAGGTGCTCAGAATACAACAGTTTAGAAGCATATACATATAAAGATACACAACATATCCCTCCAAACTGCCAATATCCCAAACCCTCCTTTAACCCCTTCAGGGTCCAAGGCCAAAATCTGAAGTGGTGCTCCGGTGTCCAAGAAATTTTGGAAGAAAAAAAAAAAAAAAAAAAAAATCTAACAGAATAAAGAGCATATTTTTATGAAGGTAATAAGACAAAAAAAAAATTTTTCTGATCAGTACTTACCGAGATACAGTGCCAAGAAGTTTGTCCAAAATGATGTTGTGGTGGCAACATCGACGAATTCCACATACGCGCATTACATTATTTAGCGGTTTTTATAGTTTTTTCTTTTCTTTTCCAATTTTTTTCTTTTCCTACTAACATTTGGGGCCTGAGAGACCAATACTGTATATAATGTATATATATAAACTCACTGTATTGAACACAATAACTGCACTAAAGTTATTATCATATTATTGTTTACCACTGTTGTTTATTACAATAAACATGCACAAATCTTGTATAATGCTAATGTTCTATCATATATTTACATATTTACAATCACTGGACATGGTTTTAGAACTGCTGGAGCTTGTGGAACTCCTAGAAACAAGTCACCATGCACAGAGGCACCTTACATTCCTCACACATAAACCGAGTGTCTTTGCGTCTTTGTTGCCATCGTTTTGTTTGTGCACAGACGATGCATCTCTTCTGAGCAAATTTCTTCTGAGTTGAAGGAAGCTGTATTATGAAATGATCACCTTCCCTCCTCAAATGCTTGGGTATATCCTGAGTAATTCGAGGACCTTGTTGTATAGCAGGTATTCTTACCTGGTACTTCATTATGAGTTGTCTGACAACAAACAAAATTCACCATACGGTGGTCTATTGCCAGTCTTTATTTGGTACATATTATATGCATTGAGCATTGAAATGTCCATGAGATGGAAGAAAAGTTTCATGTACCACTTGTAACTCTTACGAACACAGTCAACAAAACCAATCTGCATGTCACATTTGTCAACCAAGCGCATGTTTTGTGTATAATCAATCACTGTCACTGGTTTTTGAATACGTACGTTCATTAGTCACTCGATCAACTTTGGCACTGTCTTGCATTTCATTACGGTGAATGGTTGTCAACAATGTGACATCTCGTTTGTCATGCCACAGTAATGCCATGATGTCATTGGCAGTAAACACCTGCACGTCATCACCACGGGCACCTGCGTTGAGCCTGGGCATATGTTTACGATTAGAACGCACTGTGCCACACACATCTGTCTTGTTCACTCGCATGAAATCACTGAGTAATGGGCTTGTGTACCAGTTATTGGTATATAATGTATGCCCCTTACCAAGATAAGGTGCCATCATGTTTCTCACTACATCACCTGAGATACCCAATAACATCTTGGTATCTTTCAATGTTTTACTTCCTGTGTATACAACAATATCCAACACCAGGCCACTGTCACAGTCACAGAGTACAAACAGTTTTATACCAAAGCGTTTCCTCTTGCTCGGTATATACTGCTTGAATGACAGTCTACCTTTGAACAAAATCAAAGACTCGTCAATTACAACATTCTTGAATGGATAAAAGTATATGCTGAACTTTTGTTTGAGATACATGAAAACATTTCTAATCTTATATAACCTGTCACTTCTGTCAGGCCTGGTTTTGTCAGAGAAGTGCAACATACGTAAGAGTAAGATAAACCTGTTCACTGGGATGATTTCACTGAAGACCGGGGTAGAAATTAGCCGATCTGTGGACCAGTATGCTTTTATATTATGCTTATAGACATGAGGCATAAGCATTATTGTTGCAAAAAGCAAATACATTTCTGCAACAGTCGTCTCTTTCCACCTGTGTAGTCTTGACTGTGGTGATATGATCGTATTTGCCATGGTGTACTCAAAATACTTATTACTTTCCCTGACAATAGTTTCCATCAATGGCTGGTCAAAGAATAATTCAAAGAATTCCAGTTCATTGGCAGTGGTTCCAAGGGGACAAGTAGGTAGAATTCCACTTTGAGAATCATCAAAGTGGTGAGGCTTGGGAACAAAATTGGGATTTTGCTGCCAATCCCACATACGGTTTGCTGGTGGATACTGGACATCATAGGCTGGTTGTGCGGGTGGTTGTGGTTGTGGTGGGCTGGTGGCTGACGCTCCGCTTCGTCCTTGAACTGACGAGTCAGCAGCGTGGGCTGGTGAGTCACGCATGGCGGTGCCACTACCATCACCACTACCACCATCCACTGATGCCTGTGGTCTATCCATGCCAAGTGTAGCCACATCATCCTCACTATCACTACCTAAAACTGGTGTAGGGCCACGGGATGTACTCCGGGATGTACTCTGGGATGTACTCCGTCCCCTGGGCACAGCATAGGGTACACTACCCGAGCGCATGCGGCGGCGAACATACCGACGCTTCACTGGTGAATATGATTCCTCATTATCACTACTCGAATGATCGTCGAGCGCAATAAAATCACAATCCACGTCACTATCATCATCATTACTGAAGTCAGAGGCCTGGCCACGCGAAAATATTAGTTTTCTCTTGCGTTGAGGCACAACCGACCGTGAGTCACGAGTGCCCACACCAGAAGTAGAAGGTTGAGGATCGTCAGGGTTTTCTGCACTATTATCGATATCCTAGTCATTCCTTTCGGTCACTAACTGATCAAAGCTGTAGAATTCGTCTTCATTTCCACTTCCATCAGTGTCAGAACTATCAGATAGGAAGAGGAGACTCCCAATTTTCCGGGGAGTGAAAGCTGACTTGCAACGAGGCATGATGAACAAGGGTAACTGAGCCGGCATTCCCACAATGCTATGCGGGTGCATAGATTTTTTGTTTATGGCGCACACCCACCACGCAGACCCGTTCTCTCATATGTAGGCCTATGAGTGCTTTCGCGCTAAATTTGACGGTGCTAGAATTTTGGTGTAGATCTACAGTTTGGACACTCAACGTGAAGCCGTAGATCTACGGGACGGACCCTGAAAGGGTTAAAGTGCAGGCATTGTACTTCCCATTTCCAGGACTCAAGTCCGGCTATATAAAAATAACCGGTTTCCCTGAATCCCTTCACTACATATTACCCTGCTCACACTCCAACAGCTCGTCAGGTCCCAAATATCATTCGTCTCCATTCACTCCTATCTAACATGCTCATGCACGCTAGCTGGAAGTCCAAGCCCTTCGCCCACAAAACCTTTACACCCTCCCTCCAGCCTTTTCGAGGACGACCCCTAATCTGCCTTCCTTCCCCTACAGATATATACGCTCTCCATGACATTCTACCTTGATCCATTCTCTCTAAATGACTAAATCACCTCAACAACCCCTCTTCATCTATCTGACTAATACTTTTATTAACTCCACATCTTCTCCTAATTTTCACACTCCAAATTTTCTGCATAATATTTACACCACACATTGCCCTTTGACAGGACATCTCCACTGCCTTCAACCGCCTCCTCGCTGCAGCATTTACAACCCAAGCTTCACACCCATATAAGAGTGTTGGTACCACTATACTTTCATACATTCCCTTCTTTGCCTCCATAGATAACGTTCTTTGTTTCCACATATAACTCGACGCACCACTCACCTTTTTTCCCTCATTAATTCTATGATTAACCTCATCCTTCATAAATCCATCCGCTGATACGTCAACTCCCAAATATCTGAAAACATTCCATCACTGTCCATTCCGTCACTGTCCATTCCAATATGCAGTCATGAATGGGTTGACATTATTTATACAATTATTGCAATAAGGCATAACAGTAAATCTTATATTTTTTGTGTGAATAAAAATTACAAATTATTTATTTTGTAATGTTAAATGATCAGTTATGGAAGGAGAAAAGGGAATATGAATGTGTAAATTCAAGAATTATGTGGATTAAAGTAAAGGTTGGATGCGAGAAGTGGGTCATAATAAGCGTGTATGCACCTGGAGAAGAGAGGAATGCAGAGGAGAGAGAGAGATTTTGGGAGATGTTAAGTGAATGTATAGGAGCCTTTGAACCAAATGAGAGAGTAATTGTGGTAGGGGACCTGAATGCTAAAGTAGGAGAAACTTTTAGAGAGGGTGTGGTAGGTAAGTTTGGGGTGCCAGGTGTAAATGATAATGGGAGCCCTTTGATTGAACTTTGTATAGAAAGGGGTTTAGTTATAGGTAATACATATTTTAAGAAAAAGAGGATAAATAAGTATACACGATATGATGTAGGGCGAAATGACAGTAGTTTGTTGGATTATGTATTGGTAGATAAAAGACTGTTGAGTAGACTTCAGGATGTACATGTTTATAGAGGGGCCACAGATATATCAGATCACTTTCTAGTTGTAGCTACACTGAGAGTAAAAGGTAGATGGGATACAAGGAGAATAGAAGCATCAGGGAAGAGAGAGGTGAAGGTTTATAAACTAAAAGAGGAGGCAGTTAGGGTAAGATATAAACAGCTATTGGAGGATAGATGGGCTAATGAGAGCATAGGCAATGGGGTCGAAGAGGTATGGGCTAGGTTTAAAAATGTAGTGTTAGAGTGTTCAGCAGAAGTTTGTGGTTACAGGAAAGTGGGTGCAGGAGGGAAGAGGAGCGATTGGTGGAATGATGATGTAAAGAGAGTAGTAAGGGAGAAAAAGTTAGCATATGAGAAGTTTTTACAAAGTAGAAGTGATGCAAGGAGGGAAGAGTATATGGAGAAAAAGAGAGAAGTTAAGAGAGTGGTGAAGCAATGTAAAAAGAGAGCAAATGAGAGAGTGGGTGAGATGTTATCAACAAATTTTGTTGAAAATAAGAAAAAGTTTTGGAGTGAGATTAACAAGTTAAGAAAGCCTAGAGAACAAATGGATTTGTCAGTTAAAAATAGGAGAGGAGAGTTATTAAATGGAGAGTTAGAGGTATTGGGAAGATGGAGGGAATATTTTGAGGAATTGTTAAATGTTGATGAAGATAGGGAAGCTGTGATTTCGTGTATAGGGCAAGGAGGAATAACATCTTGTAGGAGTGAGGAAGAGCCAGTTGTGAGTGTGGGGGAAGTTCGTGAGGCAGTAGGTAAAATGAAAGGGGGTAAGGCAGCCGGGATTGATGGGATAAAGATAGAAATGTTAAAAGCAGGTGGGGATATAGTTTTGGAGTGGTTGGTGCAATTATTTAATAAATGTATGGAAGAGGGTAAGGTACCTAGGGATTGGCAGAGAGCATGCATAGTTCCTTTGTATAAAGGCAAAGGGGATAAAAGAGAGTGCAAAAATTATAGGGGGATAAGTCTGTTGAGTGTACCTGGTAAGGTGTATGGTAGAGTTATAATTGAAAGAATTAAGAGTAAGACGGAGAATAGGATAGCAGATGAACAAGGAGGCTTTAGGAAAGGTAGGGGGTGTGTGGACCAGGTGTTTACAGTGAAACATATAAGTGAACAGTATTTAGATAAGGCTAAAGAGGTCTTTGTGGCATTTATGGATTTGGAAAAGGCGTATGACAGGGTGGATAGGGGGGCAATGTGGCAGATGTTGCAAGTGTATGGTGTAGGAGGTAGGTTACTGAAAGCAGTGAAGAGTTTTTACGAGGATAGTGAGGCTCAAGTTAGAGTATGTAGGAAAGAGGGAAATTTTTTCCCAGTAAAAGTAGGCCTTAGACAAGGATGTGTGATGTCACCGTGGTTGTTTAATATATTTATAGATGGGGTTGTAAGAGAAGTAAATGCGAGGGTCTTGGCAAGAGGCGTGGAGTTAAAAGATAAAGAATCACACACAAAGTGGGAGTTGTCACAGCTGCTCTTTGCTGATGACACTGTGCTCTTGGGAGATTCTGAAGAGAAGTTGCAGAGATTGGTGGATGAATTTGGTAGGGTGTGCAAAAGAAGAAAATTAAAGGTGAATACAGGAAAGAGTAAGGTTATGAGGATAACAAAAAGATTAGGTGATGAAAGATTGAATATCAGATTGGAGGGAGAGAGTATGGAGGAGGTGAACGTATTCAGATATTTGGGAGTGGACGTGTCAGCGGATGGGTCTATGAAAGATGAGGTGGATCATAGAATTGATGAGGGAAAAAGAGTGAGTGGTGCACTTAGGAGTCTGTGGAGACAAAGAACTTTGTCCTTGGAGGCAAAGAGGGGAATGTATGAGAGTATAGTTTTACCAACGCTCTTATATGGGTGTGAAGCGTGGGTGATGAATGTTGCAGCGAGGAGAAGGCTGGAGGCAGTGGAGATGTCATGTCTGAGGGCAATGTGTGGTGTGAATATAATGCAGAGAATTCGTAGTTTGGAAGTTAGGAGGAGGTGCGGGATTACCAAAACTGTTGTCCAGAGGGCTGAGGAAGGGTTGTTGAGGTGGTTCGGACATGTAGAGAGAATGGATCGAAACAGAATGACTTCAAGAGTGTATCAGTCTGTAGTGGAAGGAAGGCGGGGTAGGGGTCGGCCTAGGAAGGGTTGGAGGGAGGGGGTAAAGGAGGTTTTGTGTGCGAGGGGCTTGGACTTCCAGCAGGCATGCGTGAGCGTGTTTGATAGGAGTGAATGGAGACAAATGGTTTTTAATACTTGACGTGCTGTTGGAGTGTGAGCAAAGTAACATTTATGAAGGGGTTCAGGGAAACCGGCAGGCCGGACTTGAGTCCTGGAGATGGGAAGTACAGTGCCTGCACTCTGAAGGAGGGGTGTTAATGTTGCAGTTTAAAACTGTAGTGTAAAGCACCCTTCTGGCAAGACAGTGATGGAGTGAATGATGGTGAAAGTTTTTCTTTTTCGGGCCACCCTGCCTTGGTGGGAATCGGCCAGTGTGATAATAAAATAAAAAAAAAAAAATAATAATAATAATAATAATAATAATATGTACAGTGGACCCCCGGTTAACGATTTTAATCCGTGCAAGAGGGCTCATCGTTATGCGAAATAATCGTTATGCGAATGAATTTTCCCCATAAGAAAGAATGGAAATCAAATTAATCCGTGCAAGACGCCCAAAAGTATGAAAAAAAAATTTTTTTACCACATGAAATGTTAATTTTAATACACACAAACTGAAAAAGGCATGCACAATTAAATGACACTTACTTTTATTGAAGATCTGGTGATGATTGATGGGATGGGAGGAGGGGAGAGCATTATCTTCTTACTGTTTAGAAGGGGAATCCCCTTCCATTACGACTTGAGGTAGCAAGTCCTTTTCCGGGGTTACTTCCCTTCTTCTTTTAATGCCACTAGGACCAGCTTGAGAGTCACTGGACCTCTGTCGCACAACAAATCTGTCCATAGAGCTCTGTACCTCCCGTTCCTTTACGATTTGTCTAAAATGGGCCACAACATTGTCATTGAAATAGTCACCAGCACGGCTTGCAACAGCTGTGTCAGGGTGATTTTCATCTATAAAGGTTTGCAGTTCAACCCACTGTGCACACATTTCCTTAATCTTTGAAGTAGGCACAATGGATTCCACAACTGGCATAGGCTTCTCAGGGTTAGCCCCAAACCCTTCAAAATCTTTCTTAATTTCCATACTAATTCTCACCCTTTTTACCACAGGGTTGGCACTAGAAGCTTTCTTGGGGCCCATGGTCACTTATTTTCCAGAAACAGCACCGAAAATACTGTAATAATACGAAATATTCCGAGTGTATGCTTGGATGTTACCGCGGAGGCTGGCTGGTAAACAATGGGACGGAGCGGCACATGTGAGGCTGGCTGAGGGCACATTGGACGCGTCTCGGACGAAAATCGGTATGCGGGTTTTTAATCGGTATGCGGGGCAAAAATTTTGCGATAAAAGTAATAGTTATGCGGAAAAATCGCTATGCGATGCCATCGTTATGCGGGGGTCCACTGTATATGGATAATAATAATAGTACGTATAATAATACAATACAATAATAATAATAATACGTATAATAATAATAATTCTAGGTGGTAGGTTGATAAACAGCAACCGCCCAGGGAGGTACTACCGTCCTGCCAAGTGAGTGTACAACAAAAACCTGTAATTGTTTTACATGATGGTAGGATTGCTGGTGTCTTTTGTCTGTCTCATAAACATGCAAGATTTCAGGTATGTCTTGTTACTTCTACTTGCACTTAGGTCACACTACACATACATGTACAAGCATATATATACACACCCCTCTAGGTATTCTTCTATTTTCTAGTTCTTGTTCTTGCTTATTTCCTCTTATCTCCATGGGGAAGTGGAACAGAATTCTTCCTCCGTAAGCCATGCATGTTGTAAGAGGCGAGCGACTAAAATGCCGGGAGCAAGAGGCTAGTAGCCCCTTCTCCCGTATAAATTACTAAATTTAAGAGAAACTTTCGTTTTTTTTTTTGGGCCACCCTGCCTTGGTGGGATACGGCCGGTGTGTTGAAAGAAAGAAGACGTATAATAATAATACATATATAATAATGTACTACATAATAATAATTATAATAATAGACGGCTTCAAAAGGCCATCACTAGATGGCAGTGTTTACCACAACATAAGAGGGAGTGGTTGTGGCCGCCTCCACCTGTTACATAATGGCATATTTTATTCATTCTAGAGTATATATCAGGTTTCTGTATTATTTATATTGTTTATTATTCCATATTAAATGAACTGTGATAGATAAATAAGCCGTAGAGTTGATAGCAAAATATTCAAGGGGTAGTTTGTCCTGTCTCCAGACAAACACTCATGGGCCGCTGCCACCACATATATACAGTGGACCCCCGCATAGCGACTTTAATCCGTGCAAGAGGGCTCATTGTTATGCGAAATGATCGGTATGTGAATGAATTTTCCCCATAAGAAATAATGGAAATCAAATTAATCCGTGCAAGACACCCAAAAGTATGAAAAAAAAAATTTTACCACATGAAATATACATTTTCCTACACACAAAGAGAAGGATACATGCACAATAGTAGAGTAGTACATGCACAATATATATTGTGCATGTACTACTCTACTAAATGAAGAATAAATGACACTTACCTTTATTGAAGATGCAGCAATGACTGATGAGACACTGTGTCCTGGGAGTGCCTTTTCCTCCTGAGTACTGTAGGTCCTGTTTGGCATTTTCTTCCAGAACAGGCCTTATCACACTGTGTATGCCACTACGATTCTTAAATCTCTCAAACCAACCTTTGCTGGCTTTAAATTCACCAATATGAGCACTAGTTCCAGGCATTTTTCCCTGTTCACCTGGGTGTTAGTCGACTGGTGTGGGTTGCATCCTGGGAGACAAGATTAAGGACCCCAATGGAAATAAGTTAGACAGTCTTCGATGACACTGACTTTTTTGGGTTATCCTGGATGGCAAATCCTTTGGGGTTAATTGTTTCTTGGTATTCTCAATAAGCCACACCAACAGCAGCAGCAGACGATGCTACAGCAGCAGCAGCTGACGGTGGTACAGCAGCAGCAGCAGCTGACAGTACTACAGCAGCAGCAGACAATGCTACAGCAGCAGCAGACAATGCTACAGCAGCAGCAGACGGTACTACAGCAGCAGCAGCAGCAGCTGATGGTGGTACAACAGCAGCAGCAGCTGACGGTGCTACAGCAGCAGCTGACAGTGCAGCAGCAGCAGCTGACGGTGGTACAGCAGCAGCAGCTGACGGTGGTACAGCAGCAGCAGCAGCTGTACCACCAATAGTAGCAATGGTTGATTGGGGTTTATTATACAACCTGGCCAGCTCGGAGACACGCACTCCACTTTCATACTTATCAATGATCTTTTTCTTCATCTCTATAATAATTCTCACCCTTATTGCTGTAGGGTTGGCACTAGAAGCTTTCTTGCGGCCCATGGTCACTTATTTTGCAGATAAAATCACCAAAAACACTGTAATAATACGAAATGTTCCGATTGTATGCTTGGATGTTACCGCGGAGGCTGGCTGGTAAACAATGCCACCGGCGGCACATGTGAGGCTGGCTAAGGGCGCACATTGGACGCGTCTCGGACAAAGAGCGGTGAGCGGGTTTTTGAGCGGTATGCGAGGCAAAATTTTTGCGATAAAAGCGAGCGGTATGCGGATTAAACGTTATGTGATGCCAACGGTATGCGGGGGTCCACTGTAATGACATATTTTATTCATTCAAGAGTATATATCATGTTTCTATGTTATTTATATTGTTTATGTCATATTAGATGAACTGTGATAGATAAATAAGCCGATTAGATGATATTACTGAAATTATTCAAGAAGTATTTTGTCTGGTGTCCAGGCAAATTCTCATCCACCGCTGACACCGCCCATACCACTACATGAATTACATATTTTATTCATTTTAGAGTATATATATCAGGTTTCTATGTTATTTACATTGTTTATGTCATATTACATGAAGTGAGATAGATAAATAAGCCGTAGAGTTGACATTAGCGAAATTATTGAATCACAGAATTCCACTGGAATGGATTAATTGCATTTCAATTAATTTAAATGAGGAAAATCGACTCTGCAAATGAGCAAATCCAGTTGCGAGCAAGGTCATGGAATGGATTAAACTCGCAAGTAGAGGTTCCACTGTACTTGCAACATCTGCCACATTGCTCCCCTATCCACTCTATCATATACCTTTTCTAAATCCATAAACGCAATGAAAACTTCCCTACCCTTATCTAAATACTGTTCACATATATGCTTCAATGTAAACATTTGATCTACACATCCCCTACCCACTCTAAAACCTCCTTGCTCATCTGCAATCCTACATTCTGTCTTACCTCTAATTCTTTCAATAATAATCCTACCATACACTTTTCCTGGTATACTCAGTTAACTAATTCATCTATAATTTTTACAATCACTTTTGTCCCCCTTCCCTTTATATAAAGGAACTATACATGCTCTCTGCCAATCCCTAGGTACCTTTCCCTCTTTCATACATTTACTAAACAAAAATACCAACCACTCTAACACTATATCCCCCCGTGCTTTTAACATTTCTGTCATGATCCCGTCAGTTCCAGCTGCTTTACCCCCTTTCATTCTATGCAATGCCTCATGCACCTCCCCCACACTCACATCCTGCTCTTCCTCACTCCTAAAAGATGGTATACCTCCCTGGCCAATGCATGAAATTACCGCCTCCCTTTCTTCGTCGACATTTAAAAGTTCCTCAAAATATTCCTGCCATCTACCCAATACTTCCACCTCTCCATCTACTAACTCCCCTACTCTGTTTTTAATTGACAAATCCATTCGTTCCCTAGGCTTTCTTAACTTGCTTAACTCGCTCCAAAATTTTTTCTTATTTTCATTAAAATTTCTTGACAGTGCCTCTCCCACTCTATCGTCTCTCCTTTTGCACTCTCTCACTACTCTCTTCACCTTTCTTCTACTCTCCTTACACTCTGCTCTTCTTATAACACTTCCAGTTTGTAAAAACCTCTCATAAGCTACCTTTTTCTCTTTCATCACACCCTTTACTTCATCATTCCACCAATCACTCCTCTTTCCTCCTGCACCCACCCTCCTATAATCACAAACTAATACCCCACATTCTAATACTGCATTTTTAAAACTATTCCAACCCTCTTCAACCCTCCCCCCTCTCCCACTACTCATACTTGCATTAGCCCACCTTTCTGTCCATAGTTGCTTATATCTCGCCCAAACTTCCTCCTCCCTTAGTTTATACATAAGAACATAAGAACATAAGAACGAAGGAACACTGCAGAAGGCCTACTGGCCCATGCGAGGCAGGTCCAAGTCCCTACCGGCTTAAGCCAATGCACCCAACCTAGTCAGGTCAGGTCACATTGACTTAAGGGAGGAACACGGCAACCGACCTGTTAGCACAAGCTATCAGGTCTAACTCACACCCACCCACATCTACTCATGTATTTATCCAACCTATTTTTAAAGCTACACAACGTTCTGGCCTCTATAACGGTACTTGGGAGTTTGTTCCACTCATCCACAACTCTATTACCAAACCAGTACTTTCCTATATCCCTCCTGAATCTGAATTTTTCCAACTTAAAACCATTGCTGCGAGTCCTGTCTAGGCTAGATATTTTCAGCACACTATTTACATCCCCTTTATTTATTCCTGTCTTCCACTTATAAACCTCAATCATATCCCCCCTAATTCTACGTCTTTCCAGAGAGTGCAGTTTCAGGGCCCTTAGTCTATCCTCATAGGGAAGGTTTCTGATACATGGGATCATCTTTGTCATCCTCCTTTGTACATTTTCCAGAGAATTTATATCCATTCTGTAATACGGTGACCAAAACTGTGCAGCATAATCTAAATGAGGCCTAACCAAGGATGTATAGAGTTGAAGAACAACCTGAGGACTCCTATTATTTATGCTTCTTGATATGAAGCCAAGGATTCTATTAGCTTTATTGCGAACACTTATGCACTGTTGTCTTGGTTTCAGATTACTGCTAACCAGAACTCCTAAATCTTTTTCGCAATCCGTAATATTAAGATCTACATTATTTAGTTTATATGTGGCATGGTTATTGTCCTGTCCAACATTTAGAACTTTGCATTTGTCTATATTAAACTGCATCTGCCACTTCTCCGACCACTGCATCAGTCTATTCAAATCTTCCTGGAGTGCTCGAATGTCCTCGTCAGAATGAATTCGACGGCCTATTTTGGTGTCATCGGCAAACTTGCCGATGTCGCTCTTTATGCCCTCATCTATGTCGTTTATGTAGATTGTGAACAGCAGGGGGCCCAACACTGACCCCTGTGGAACACCGCTCGTGACGCTTCCCCACTCTGATTTCTCCCCATTTATGCAAACTCTCTGCTGCCTATTTGTCAACCATGCCTCTATCCAGGAAAAAATTTCTCCTCCTATTCCATGTGCTTTAATTTTCCTCAATAGTCTCTGATGTGGGACCCTGTCAAAAGCCTTACTGAAGTCCATATACACAATATCATATTCATTACCATGATCTACCTCCTCAAATACCTTAGTGAAAAAAGTTAATAAATTCGTAAGGCAGGAACGCCCCTTTGTAAAACCATGCTGAGATTCGTTGATTAATTTATGCTTTTCAAGGTGGCTACGAACTGCCTCGGCAATTATTGATTCCATAAATTTTCCCACTATGGAGGTTAGGCTTATTGGTCTATAGTTCGAAGCTAAGGACCTGTCACCTGTTTTGAAAATAGGTATCACATTTGCCATTTTCCACTTATCTGGCACCATGCCAGTTTGTAGTGATATGTTGAAAAGATTAGCCGAAGGTGTGCTAAGCTCCTCTTTACATTCCTTTAGAACCCTTGCATACAGTTCATCAGGGCCTGGGGATTTGTTAGGTTTTAATTTATCTATTTGCCTAAGGACCATGTCACTTGTGACCCTAATAGTGCACAGTTTATTATCGTCCTGTTCTACATAATTTATCATTACTGGAATATCGCTGGTATCCTCCTGTGTAAAAACTGAGAGGAAGTATGTGTTAAAAATTCTACACATTTCCTTATCACTGTCAGTGACTGACCCGAGGAACTTTTGAGTGGGCCTATCTTGTCCCTGATCTTACTTCTGTATACCTGAAAGAATCCTTTTGGGTTAGTCTTCGATTCTCTTGCAACTTTAACCTCATAATCTCTTTTTGCTTTTCTAATTCCCTTTTTTATTTCTCTCTTTAACTGAATATATCGATTTCTTAATTGCCCCTCTCCTCTTTTGATTTGCCTATATATGCCTCTCTTTTGACCAATCAGATATTTTAATCTATTGTTCATCCATTTAGGATCATTTTTGTTTGATCTGATTTCCCTATTTGGAACATAATTTGACTGAGCAGCTAGAACTATGCCCTGGAAAGCATCATATCGGCAACCATCACCACCTACCTGACCCCTAGTCAGGTCATTCCAGTTCAGCCCACCTAAGTAATTTTTCAGTCCTATGAAATCAGCCAAGCGAAAGTCAGGGACGGAGACTTGATTGCCATTATTAGGGGAATTCCATGATATGTTAAAACTGAGTGATTTGTGATCACTCTCCCCAAGCTCATCATTAACCTCAAGATTATTAATTAGTGTTTCCCTACTGGCAAGAACCAAGTCAAGGAGGTTATTTCCCCTAGTTGGCTCTGTCACAAACTGTTTTAAAAAACAATCCTGGATCGTATCAAGAAAGTCACCCGACTCTAAATTTCCTGTCAAATTGTTCCAGTCAATCTGTCTATAGTTGAAATCTCCCATTAGCACAACATTTTCGTATGTAGATGCCTTACGAATTTCGTCCCATAGAAGTTTACTGCACTCCCTATCAAGATTTGGGGCCCTGTAAATCACACCCAAAATTAGTTTTTCTCGGCCCTCGAGAAGCTGTAACCAAACAGATTCAGTGGCTGACGCTTCTAATTTAATATCTTGTCTAACACAACAATTTAAATTGTCTCTGACATACATCGCTACTCCACCACCTTTCCTGTTGACCCTGTCAGTGTGGAATAATTTATAGCCTTGTATGTGACATTCAGAGGGCATCTCTCTATCTTTCAGATTGAGCCAGGTCTCTGTTATAGCAATAATATCTATGTTTCCTGCACTTGCAATTAATCTTAGCTCATCTATCTTATTTCTAACACTCCTGCTATTAGTATAGTAAACCTTAAGGGAGCTAGTCCCTTGCTGCCCTCTGCTGTCCCCCTTTGTTTGCTGACCTGTTCTATTGTCTTTATTTATAACTTCATGCTGAATGCCTTTTATACATTTACTGTTTCCAACCCTAGTGTTGCAACCTGCTTGTTTCCCACACACACCCATACCTCTATCTTCCATCAGTTTAAAATCATAGGCATTTCACCAATGGCCTTCTCAATAGAGTCTGCAAGTGCTACCACCCCTGCCCCAGAGAGATGAACCCCATCCCTTGCATACATATCATGTTTGCCATAAAAGTTGTTCCAGTTGTCAATGAATGGGATTGCAAGTTCCTTGCAGTATCTGTCTAGCCAGCAATTTACACCAATTGCCCTAGACAACCATTCATTACCTACTCCCCTTCTAGGCAAGATGCTACATATGATTGGGATCCCTCCCTTAGACTTAATGAAATCTATAGCTGACCTGTACTTATCTAGCAGCTCTTCTCTCCTACCCTTCCCAATATCATTTCCACCAGCACTGAGACAGATAATGGGCTTGTTCCCATTACCTGACATGATATTATCCAGTCTGTTGACAATGTCCCCAACACCAGCTCCAGGGAAGCACACTCTATCTCTCATCTTCTTATTCCTATTACAAAAAGCACGGTCAACATATCTTACCTGAGAGTCACCAACCACAAGAATGCGCTTACCTTCATTAGCAGGGGCAGTAGTACCCTTACCTTCACTGGCCACTGAAGTACATTCATCCTGGAGAACAGAGAAGCAATTTCCTACCTTCAGATCTTCACTCTTAACTTTCCTTACTCTGATGCGCCTCCCATTACTGTGAACAACTCGCCACTTGTAGCAGGTGCTGGGCTGCACCTCACTGCTGGTAGCCGTTGCTACCTCCCCACCTACAGCCTCCTCACAGTGAGAGACAGACTGCACCTCACTGCTAGAAGCCTCATTCCCCACATCTCCAACCACCTCACACTCTCTCCCAGGCCCATTGAGGTGGACCTTCAGCCTCCTAATCTCCTCCTGGAGAAGCAAGACCTCCTCCTTCAACTCTCCAACCTCAGTTTTTAAAACACTGCAGAAGCAAGCCATGCTTTGTAACCGTCCACGCTAATCCCCTCTCTCTCTTACTTGTTGTTGCCATTTTTCTCTTGTCCCATCTATCTCTTACTCTAACTGTAGCTACAACTAAATAATGATCTGATATATCAGTTGCCCCTCTATAAACATGTACATCCTGGAGCCTACCCATCAACCTTTTATCCACAAATACATAATCTAACAAACTACTGTACTTTCATTACGTGGTGTATCATACCTTGTATATTTATTTATTCTCTTTTTCATAAAATATGTATTACTTATTACCAAACCTCTTTCTACACATAGCTCAATTAAAGGCTCCCCATTTTCATTTACCCCTGGCACCCCAAATTTACCTACTATTCCCTCCACAACATTTTTACCCACTTTAGCATTGAAATCCCCAACCACAAGTACTCTCACACTTGGTTCAAAACTCCCCATGCATTCACTCAACATTTCCCAAAATCTCTCTCTCTCTCCTCTACACTTCTCTCTTCTCCAGGTGCATATACGCTTGCTATAACCCACTTTTCACATCCAACCTTTATTTTACTCTACATAATCCTTGAATTAATACATTTATACTCCCTCTTTTCCTCCCATAGCTTATCCTTCAACATTATTGCTACTCCTTCTTTAGCTCTACCTCTGTTTGAAACCCCTGACCTAATCCCATTTATTTCTCTCCACTGAAACTCTCCCACCCCCTTTAGCTTTGTTTCACTTAAAGCCAGGACATCCAGCTTCTTCTCATTCATAACATCCACAATCATCTCTTTCTTATCATTCGCACAACATCCACGCACATTCATACATCCCACTTTGACAATTTTCTTCTTATTCGTTTTAGTAACCATTATAGGAAAAAGGGTTACTAGCCCATTGTTCACGGCATTTTAGTTGACTTTCACAATACGCATGGCTTATGGAGGAAAGATTCTTATTCTACTTCCCCATGGATGTAAAAGTAATAAGAACAAGAACTATTAACCCCTTGACTGTCGCAACCCCAAATCCTTAAGTGTCTCCTTGTGTCACAAAAAAAAAAAAAAAAATATGAAATGATAAAGAATCTTTTCCCGATTGTAATGACACCAAAAGAATGAAACTTGATGGAAAACTGACGGAATTACACTCTCGCGAAGTTAGTGACCTCGGCGATATTTACGAATCGGTGATTTCGCCCACTTTGAGCCCTATTTTCGGCTAATTCCATTGTTCCAATCGACCAAACTCATAGCTATTTCTTTAGAACTCCATTTTTTTCTATCGAATGAGTACAAAAAACATCCCATTTACCGATTTAAACTACCCAATAACGTGGCAAGATATTTGCAATTTGGCTAATTTCACGAAAATTAAAAAATATGACAATTTCAAAATAGGGTCCAGAATGAACAATGCAGACATTCCTGGCTCTAAAATATAATTTTCTTTATTCATCAGTCACATCTCCAGGCCCCTCTGATATTACTCTTGCTTTCTATTTTGAATTTTTATTTAAACAAAAAATAGAAGATTTATTGTTATGCAGACTACTGCAATATTGTAATAATTGTATAAATAATGTCAACCCATTCATGACTGCATATTAGAATGGCTACTTGGACATTTATTGGAAAATGACATCATCTGTTTACTTTTGAACATCGGCAAAAATCAAACATTTCTCCTACTTTGAGCTCCATTTCAAGGTTCTTTGTATAGTAAAACAAATCAAAATCACCCCTATTTGTATAATATGTTTTCCATTTATCAAATGAGACCAAAAAAACGAGAATACATCCATAAATACTATACGAAAATAGACCACAAATTCGGCATTTTAATTAAAAAAAAGTCGTAGTTTTTTTCTCATTATGCACTGCGTGCTGCAGGATTTTTTTTACATGGTGCATACTGACCACACAGACCCATTCTCTCACATGTGGGCCTACCAGCTTTCTCCTGCTTGATTTGAAGCCGCTAGAATTTGAGTACATATACGTCAAAAACGGTGGCTTGTAAGACGTATATCATCTTCTTCTTTCAACAAACTGGCCGTATCTCACCGAGGCAGGGTGGCCCAAAAAGAAAAACAAAAGTTAAGATGTATATATACGACCAAAACAGTCAAAGGGTTAAGATAAAATCAAAGAAAACTCAGATGAGTGTGTATAAATAAATGTGTACATGTATGTGTAGTGTTACCTAAATGTAAGTAGAAGTAGCAAGACATACCTGTAATCTTGCATATTTATGAGACAGACAAAAGACACCAGAAATCCTAACATCATGTGAAACAATTACAGGCTTTCGTTTTACACTCACTTGGCAGGACGGTAGTACCTCCCTGGGTGGTTGCTGTCTACCAACCTACTACCTATAAAAAATTGTTTATCATAAAAATAATAATTTTTTATTACCTAACATTGTTTATGATGATGTTCTGTGAAATACCTGAACTCTAGTGAGGTTCAAACAGTTAAAAGAAAGTACATTAGCTAAAAAATTATTTCATTATTGCTGTTCATTATTTGTTACTTTCCTTCAAGTTAAGTTCAGGATGCTTAACATAGAGTAGAGAGGGTGGCTGTGGACCCATTCATCATTATTTTCACTGCCACACTGAGGAATGCTCATTGCACAAGCCCTTAAATTTGTCTCACTGTCTTGAATTGATTGAATTGTTGATTTTCAAACACCGAAACACTCGTGTCATCTCCATGAGGAGTGCGCCACCATTCAGCAGCTCAATTATCTCTAGTTCTTCATAGCAGGCATAGTTTCATGCTTAATTTTCTTCTTTCCTTCGCAAGTGTCACCTGCACTTCGTTCGGAAGCCATGATAAATACCCAGAGACAAGATGGGGCGATGAAAAGGAAAAACTGAGCGATGTGCACAGAGCTAAAATCATACAGTATGTGTCCAGATACACTGACCTGCATGGGAGGCTGGTTTATTTACATAAGAACATAAAAAAGAAGGAACACTGCAGCAGGCCTACTGGCCAATACTGGGCAGGTCTTTATCAAACCCAAACCCACTAACTATTTGCCTAACCCATTTCCAATGCTACCCAAGTAATAAGCCTTGATAACCTTTTTAATTCTTTTAAGTCCTGCTTAATCCAACTCCTCTCACTCTTGTATTTATATAACCTAAATTTGAAGCTACCCAAGGTTTAAGCTTCAATTACCCTACTAGACAGACTGTTCCACTCATCAACTACCCTATTTCCAAACCAATATTTTCCTAATGTCCTTTCTAAATCTAAACTTATCTAATCTGAATCCATTATCGCAGGTTCTCTCTTGGAGGGATATCCTCAGGACTTTATTTATATCTCCTTTGTAAATACTCATCTTCCACTTATAAACTTCAATCATGTCTTCCCTCATTCCTCATCTTACAAGAGAATGTAATTTATGGGACTTCAATCTTTCTTCATACAGAAGATTTCTTATGCTATGTATTAATTTCATCATTCTTCGTTGAATGTTTTCTAATGAATTTATATCCATTCTGTAATATGGACACCAGAATTGAGCTGCATAATCTAAGTGAGGCCTTACTAATGATGTGTAGATCTGTAGGATAACTAATGGACTGCTGTTGCTAATACTTCTTGATATAAATCCCAGTAGTTTGTTTGCCTTATTACATACACTTAGGCACTGCTATCTTGGTTTTAGGTTTCTGCTTACAATAATCCCCAAGTCTTTTTTGCATTCTGTATGGCTAAGTTCTACATTATTTAGTTTATAAGAACTAAGATTATGGACATTCCCGAGCTTCAGAACTTTGCATTTATCTACACAGAATTGTATCTGCCACTTTTCTAATCACGAACTGAATTCATCTAAATCCTCCTAAATTTCAGTGACATCTACAACTGAATCAATTATCCGACATCCCATCATCCTCCCTCACATCCTCCTCCCCTACCCCTCTCCTGCAATCTTAAGGCATTTATTTGATTTTCTTAATGTGTATTGGGAAAGTCTTAAAATCTGCCTACCATAGCACTCAACAGAAATGTGCACCACCCATGGAAATGAATTCTGCTCCCACACACATTTATGGGAATGAGTGCACTTCTGTTGGAAATTAAAATCTAAATTTAAATTGCATAATACTGAAAACACAAGCCATGATCACGACTTAAGGTTTCCTATTGTAATTACACTACACATCTTTCTCATTTAAACATTTATTCATTCTTTATTATCAATCACCAACATATTCAATACTTTTTGAAATACAGCCTCTCCTCACTTAGCAACGTACTCGTTTACCGACAACTCGGACTTACCCAAGGCTCTCTGACCAGTATGCATACCTAAATAATGTATATTAGAGCTGATTTCCTCTATTCTGTGTATTACAATATACAGTACACTGCTGTATAAACATTTAAAAATATAACAGAAATGTTATAAATGGTGCAAAGGTGGCATTAAAACAATATCAGAGATAGTTGACACAAACCCACTACGATTATAGAATGCTCCTCACTTAGCGACGAATTCGTTTACTGACGTGGTCTTAAGAACGGAACTCCATCGTCAAGTGAGGAGAGGCTGTACAGCTATAGTAGGTACCGTACATCACTGTTCAATGCACAGGAATGTGTAACTATGGTAATATTTCTCACGTTTTAATTTGTGGTATACAACATGAATTGTTTTCCCCGAGTTATATTTTTTTCGCTACGATTTTACTAATCCTCTTTTCATGTTACTATATTCTTCTCACTACAATTTTTCAGTCACTGTAACCCTTTCTTGCAGTCTAACTGATGATCTACTGTAAATGACTCGCCAACAAAAATAAAAATCTATAATAACACATTGGTGGATGATGTAAATATCCTATCTAAAATAAGCAATAAAACTTACTATAAATCCCTCTAAGAAAACCTGGTTAATATAAGCAAATGGATTGATAAATGGATGCTGAAATTTAATGTGGACAAGTGCCAAGTAATGAAAGAGCATAAACAGGGTACATAAAGAATATGGTAGATTGACAATGTATTAAAATATAAAAGTATTATAACAGGAATATACTATAAAAGTCATTTGGAAACTGAGCACAGCCACTCAAACTCAATCCTTTCAAAATCCTTGGTAAATATACATGAAAAACATTTTTATTATTATTATTATTATTATCACACTGGCCGATTCCCACCAAGGCAGGGTGGCCCGAAAAAGAAAAACTTTCACCATCATTCACTCCATCACTGTCTTGCCAGAAGGGTGCTTTACACTACAGTTTTTAAACTGCAACATTAACACCCCTCCTTCAGAGTGCAGGCACTGTACTTCCCATCTCCAGGACTCAAGTCCGGCCTGCCGGTTTCCCTGAATCCCTTCATAAATGTTACTTTGCTCACACTCCAACAGCACGTCAAGTATTAAAAACCATTTGTCTCCATTCACTCCTATCAAACACGCTCACGCATGCCTGCTGGAAGTCCAAGCCCCTCGCACACAAAACCTCCTTTACCCCCTCCCTCCAACCCTTCCTAGGCCGACCCCTACCCCGCCTTCCTTCCACTACAGACTGATACACTCTTGAAGTCATTCTGTTTCGCTCCATTCTCTCTACATGTCCGAACCACCTCAACAACCCTTCCTCAGCCCTCTGGACAACAGATTTGGTAATCCCGCACCTCCTCCTAACTTCCAAACTACGAATTCTCTGCATTATATTCACACCGCACATTGCCCTCAGACATGACATCTCCACTGCCTCCAGCCTTCTCCTCGCTGCAACATTCATCACCCATGCTTCACACCCATATAAGAGCGTTGGTAAAACTATACTCTCATACATTCCCCTCTTTGCCTCCAAGGACAAGGTTCTTTGTCTCCACAGACTCCTAAGTGCACCACTCACTCTTTTTCCCTCATCAATTCTATGATTCACCTCATCTTTCATAGACCCATCCGCTGACACGTCCACTCCCAAATATCTGAATATGTTCACCTCCTCCATACTCTCTCCCTCCAATCTGATATTCAATCTTTCATCACCTAATCTTTTTGTTATCCTCATAACCTTACTCTTTCCTGTATTCACCTTTAATTTTCTTCTTTTGCACACCCTACCAAATTCATCCACCAATCTCTGCAGCTTCTCTTCAGAATCTCCCAAGAGCACAGTGTCATCAGCAAAGAGCAGCTGTGACAACTCCCACTTTGTGTGTGATTCTTTATCTTTTAACTCCACGCCTCTTGCCAAGACCCTCGCATTTACTTCTCTTACAACCCCATCTATAAATATATTAAACAACCACGGTGACATCACACATCCTTGTCTAAGGCCTACTTTTACTGGGAAAAAATTTCCCTCTTTCCTACATACTCTAACTTGAGCCTCACTATCCTCGTAAAAACTCTTCACTGCTTTCAGTAACCTACCTCCTACACCATACACTTGCAACATCTGCCACATTGCCCCCCTATCCACCCTGTCATATGCCTTTTCCAAATCCATAAATGCCACAAAGACCTCTTTAGCCTTATCTAAATACTGTTCACTTATATGTTTCACTGTAAACACCTGGTCCACACACCCCCTACCTTTCCTAAAGCCTCCTTGTTCATCTGCTATCCTATTCTCCGTCTTACTCTTAATTCTTTCAATTATAACTCTACCATACACTTTACCAGGTACACTCAACAGACTTATCCCCCTATAATTTTTGCACTCTCTTTTATCCCCTTTGCCTTTATACAAAGGAACTATGCATGCTCTCTGCCAATCCCTAGGTACCTTACCCTCTTCCATACATTTATTAAATAATTGCACCAACCACTCCAAAACTATATCCCCACCTGCTTTTAACATTTCTATCTTTATCCCATCAATCCCGGCTGCCTTACCCCCTTTCATTTTACCTACTGCCTCACGAACTTCCCCCACACTCACAACTGGCTCTTCCTCACTCCTACAAGATGTTATTCCTCCTTGCCCTATACACGAAATCACAGCTTCCCTATCTTCATCAACATTTAACAATTCCTCAAAATATTCCCTCCATCTTCCCAATACCTCTAACTCTCCATTTAATAACTCTCCTCTCCTATTTTTAACTGACAAATCCATTTGTTCTCTAGGCTTCCTTAACTTGTTAATCTCACTCCAAAACTTTTTCTTATTTTCAACAAAATTTGTTGATAACATCTCACCCACTCTCTCATTTGCTCTCTTTTTACATTGCTTCACCACTCTCTTAACCTCTCTCTTTTTCTCCATATACTCTTCCCTCCTTGCATCACTTCTACTTTGTAAAAACTTCTCATATGCTAACTTTTTCTCCCTTACTACTCTCTTTACATCATCATTCCACCAATCGCTCCTCTTCCCTCCTGCACCCACTTTCCTGTAACCACAAACTTCTGCTGAACACTCTAACACTACATTTTTAAACCTACCCCATTCCTCTTCGACCCCATTGCCTATGCTCTCATTAGCCCATCTATCCTCCAATAGCTGTTTATATCTTACCCTAACTGCCTCCTCTTTTAGTTTATAAACCTTCACCTCTCTCTTCCCTGATGCTTCTATTCTCCTTGTATCCCATCTACCTTTTACTCTCAGTGTAGCTACAACTAGAAAGTGATCTGATATATCTGTGGCCCCTCTATAAACATGTACATCCTGAAGTCTACTCAACAGTCTTTTATCTACCAATACATAATCCAACAAACTACTGTCATTCCGCCCTACATCATATCGTGTATACTTATTTATCCTCTTTTTCTTAAAATATGTATTACCTATAACTAAACCCCTTTCTATACAAAGTTCAATCAAAGGGCTCCCATTATCATTTACACCTGGCACCCCAAACTTACCTACCACACATACCTATATATATCTTGATCATTTCACAAAAACATTAAAAATACATTACCTGTGAAGCAAAAACACAATTAGCAGACTTGAAACCAGTATATCAT
>NC_091305.1:15884698-15887198 GCF_038502225.1 Cherax quadricarinatus | reverse complement strand
TTGTGTGTGTGTGTGTAGTGTGTGTGTGTGTGTGTAGTGTGTGTGTGTGTAGTGTGTGTGTGTGTAGTGTGTGTGTGTGTAGTGTGTGTGTGTGTAGTGTGTGTGTGTAGTGTGTGTGTGTGTGTAGTGTGTGTGTGTAGTGTGTGTGTGTGTAGTGTGTGTGTGTGTAGTGTGTGTGTGTGTAGTGTGTGTTTACCTGGAGTTTACCTGGAGAGAGTTCCGGGGGTCAACGCCCCCGCGGCCCGGTCTGAGACCAGGCCTCCTGGTGGATCAGAGCCTGATCAGCCAGGCTGTTGCTGCTGGCTGCACGCAAACCAACATACGAGCCACAGCCCGGCTGATCCGGAACTGACTTTAGGTGCTTGTCCAGTGCCAGCTTGAAGACTGCCAGGGGTCTGTTGGTAATCCCCCTTATGTGTGCTGGGAGGCAGTTGAACAGTCTCGGGCCCCTGACACTTATTGTATGGTCTCTTAACGTGCTAGTGACACCCCTGCTTTTCATTGGGGGGATGGTGCATCGTCTGCCAAGTCTTTTGCTTTCGTAGTGGGTGATTTTCGTGTGCAAGTTCGGTACTAGTCCCTCTAGGATTTTCCAGGTGTATATAATCATGTATCTCTCCCTCCTGCGTTCCAGGGAATACAGGTTTAGGAACCTCAAGCGCTCCCAATAATTGAGGTGTTTTATCTCCGTTATGCGCGCCATGAAAGTTCTCTGTACATTTTCTAGGTCGGCAATTTCACCTGCCTTGAAAGGTGCTGTTAGTGTGCAGCAATATTCCAGCCTAGATAGAACAAGTGACCTGAAGAGTGTCATCATGGGCTTGGCCTCCCTAGTTTTGAAGGTTCTCATTATCCATCCTGTCATTTTTCTAGCAGATGCGATTGATACAGTGTTATGGTCCTTGAAGGTGAGATCCTCCGACATGATCACTCCCAGGTCTTTGACGTTGGTGTTTCGCTCTATTTTGTGGCCAGAATTTGTTTTGTACTCTGATGAAGATTTAATTTCCTCATGTTTACCATATCTGAGTAATTGAAATTTCTCATCGTTGAACTTCATATTGTTTTCTGCAGCCCACTGAAAGATTTGGTTGATGTCTGCCTGGAGCTTTGCAGTGTCTGCAATGGAAGACACTGTCATGCAGATTCGGGTGTCATCTGCAAAGGAAGACACTGTGCTGTGGCTGACATCCTTGTCTATGTCGGATATAAGGATGAGGAACAAGATGGGAGCGAGTACTGTGCCTTGTGGAACAGAGCTTTTCACCGTAGCTGCCTCGGACTTTACTCTGTTGACGACTACTCTCTGTGTTCTGTTAGTGAGGAAATTATAGATCCATCGACCGACTTTTCCTGTTATTCCTTTAGCACGCATTTTGTGCGCTATTACGCCATGGTCACACTTGTCGAAGGCTTTTGCAAAGTCTGTATATATTACATCTGCATTCTTTTTGTCTTCTAGTGCATTTAGGACCTTGTCGTAGTGGTCCAATAGTTGAGACAGACAGGAGCGACCTGTTCTAAACCCATGTTGCCCTGGGTTGTGTAACTGATGGGTTTCTAGATGGGTGGTGATCTTGCTTCTTAGGACCCTTTCAAAGATTTTTATGATATGGGATGTTAGTGCTATTGGTCTGTAGTTCTTTGCTGTTGCTTTACTGCCCCCTTTGTGGAGTGGGGCTATGTCTGTTGTTTTTAGTAACTGTGGGACGACCCCCGTGTCCATGCTCCCTCTCCATAGGATGGAAAAGGCTCGTGATAGGGGCTTCTTGCAGTTCTTGATGAACACAGAGTTCCATGAGTCTGGCCCTGGGGCAGAGTGCATGGGCATGTCATTTATCGCCTGTTCGAAGTCATTTGGCGTCAGGATAACATCGGATAGGCTTGTGTTAATCAAATTTTGTGGCTCTCTCATAAAAAATTCATTTTGATCTTCGACTCTCAGTCTGGTTAGCGGCTTGCTAAAAACTGAGTCATATTGGGACTTGAGTAGCTCACTCATTTCCTTGTTGTCATCTGTGTAGGACCCATCTTGTTTAAGTAGGGGCCCAATACTGGACGTTGTTCTCGATTTTGATTTGGCATAGGAGAAGAAATACTTTGGGTTTCTTTCGATTTCATTTATGGCTTTTAGTTCTTCCCGCGATTCCTGACTCCTAAAGGATTCTTTTAGCTTAAGTTCGATGCTTGCTATTTCTCTGACCAGTGTCTCCCTACGCATTTCAGATATATTGACCTCTTTTAGCCGCTCTGTTATTCTTTTCCGTCGCCTGTAAAGGGAGCGCCTGTCTCTTTCTGTTTTACATCTACTCCTCCTTTTTCTTAGAGGAATAAGCCTTGTGCATACATCGAGTGCTACCGAGTTAATCTGTTCTAGGCATAAGTTGGGGTCTGTGTTGCTTAGTATATCTTCCCAGCTTATATCGGTTAGGACTTGGTTTACTTGGTCCCACTTTATGTTTTTGTTATTGAAGTTGAATTTGGTGAATGCTCCCTCGTG